>NC_086325.1:150151055-150508555 GCF_036172605.1 Pelobates fuscus | reverse complement strand
TGTGATAAAGGAACAGAAGAAAAAGTTAGCAATTTGTTTTTAAAAATAAACAAAAAACAAGAATAAGCATATAAAAATAAATAAGTTAGGACTAAACCACCTGGAATAAACCTACTTCTTACAGAAGGTACAGATCTTTTTGCCCAGAGGCTTCTTTGAGAAAGTGGTAAGACAAGCGGAGGAGCAGAAAAGCTGGGGCAGTCCCTTGCGCTGATATGCCGTTTGCCCCTTCTGCAAAGGGGTGCGGCAATTGGCACAGGACATCTTGGTGAGTGTTGGCTTGGCTGGGCGTGGTGGTATTGGATTGCGAAGAGACATGCGTGTTGGGCGACGTGTGCGAAAGGGTACAAAGTCCTCATCATTTGGGTCGTCCACCATAGCGTCGGAGTCCTCATCTGAAATCTGCACTGTATGAGATAATATTGTGTAAGCTCTACACCCATAAAAATACAATGTGAAACACTTAGAGAATTACATAAGGTTACAAAGCTAGGCATTACTACACAAGGATCAGCCATGATTTGAAAAATTCAAATCTGTGACTTGATCTATAAAAACTTACTGCTCTCCGTTGATGCTAAGCCTTCCACCCTCAGGGACTCAGAACGGCGAGCTCGTTCACTCCTCTTTTGCTCCTTTAAAAACAAACAACAACAAAAACCATACAATAGGTTTGGATACATTGTCAAATATACCCTTGCACCTTGTGGGAAATGTGAGTACTAGAATTATTAGCAATGGATGGGACTATGTGCAGCTTCATCTCCAGTGGTTTGTCAAAACCCTTATTTTATTGAATAGCTACACACCCATGTAGAAGCTAGCCATCTTTGTGAATCTATAGTACTTTATTGTTTAAACGTTCAGAATGGAAAAAAATATATGAAGGAATTTTAATGGAAGTGCACAATTTTTATGGAGCACTGTGAGGACCAGGGGTGGTGATTTCTTATCACCCAACGCTCAGCACATGCAGGTACAGGCGCCAGGCAGAGTATTTTGGGCTTACACATACACAGCCAACACAAACCAGACATGGAGCCACCAAACACAAACTGTTCACAACTGAAATCCAAAGAAAATAATGGAGACAATGTTGATTTGGAGAATTTCAGTGTTTCCATTCAGATTTAATTTACAAAAATGTGGACTTCAGTGAAAAACCCTGTAAATGTCCATGATATCATGTAGGGGCCACAATCTGTAATTATTATATGTCAGGACAAGTAGATTGTTGAGACAGACATGTAGTAAGAAGCGCTGCAGATACCGATATGAAGCATTTGCTGCTGGAGGTGTAACTCCACCCCGGTAGCGTCATTATCAAGCTAATGTTAAATCTATTCATGATTTGCATCCATTGTGAGAACGCATAGCACACTGGAAACTGAACAACCAGTGGCAGCTGCTCCCCACCTCCATACAGAGAACTTCCAACTCTTTTAGTTAGGGGAGGTCAAACTTTTGAAAACAGTGTCACTGCTTACAATTGTGATGCATCAGGGCACTCCTGTTACCATATCTATTAGAGAGTTGTAGTGGTTATGGTGCTTGGAGTGTTATTTAAAAGAAAACACTAAGCACCAAAACAACTGCATCTTAATGAAGTGGCTATGGTGCAAAAACCTTGTCTGTTTTGCCTAGCATTGTAAAACACAGAGAAAAGTTTACATTTTGCTTAAACCACAACTCAATTGGCTGCCTAAGAGATGTTTTTTTTATTTATTTTTAACCTTAGAGTGTTACTTTAATCCAACAATCATTCAGTTAGTCAGATGAGGGACATTCACCAGATAAGTCTCACAACAAAGGGGCTGGAGATTCCACTAACTGCGATGAAATCTAGAGACAAGTTGATATTTTTTTTTCTCTCCTTACTGATATTTAATGGGCAACAAGTTCATTAAAGGAACACTATAGTCACCTAAATAAAGCAGTTTTAGTGTAAAGATCATTCCCCTGCAATTTCACTGCTCAATTCACTGTCATTGAGGAGTTAAATCACTGTGTTTGTTTATGCAGCCCTAGCCACACCTCCCCTGGCTATGATTGACAGAGCCTGCATGAAAAAAAACTGGTTTCACTTTCAAACAGATGTAATTTACCTTAAATAATTGGATCTCAATCTCTAAATTGAACTTTAATCACATACAGGGGGCTCTTGCAGGGTCTAGCAAGCTATTAACATAGCAGGGGATAAGAAAATCTTAATTAAACAGAACTTGCAATAAAGAAAGCTTAAATAGGGCTCTCTTTACAGGAAGTGTTTATGGAAGGCTGTGCAAGTCACATGCAGGGAGGTGTGACTAGGGTTCATAAACAAAGGGATTTAACTCCTAAATGGCAGATGATTGAGCAGGGAGGCTGCAGGGGCATGTTCTATACACCAAAACTGCTTCATTAAGCTAAAGTTGTTCAGGTGACTAGAGTGTTCCTTTAAATTACACCATGAGAAAAAACATTTTCTTTGGGCAAATCCAATCAAACACAAGCCATAACGTGTGCCAGCATCTTACCGCTGCATCCCTTGATGGTCCAGACCCTTTGTCATTGCCTGAAAGGGAAAATAAATAAATAAAATAAACACAGGAAATATTAATACAACAATGTGCATCCTCAACCATTCACAGTTACACATTTTAAAGAGAGATACTCCATTGTGAACTACGGAGGAGACAGGTGCTCTCTCATCGCTCCCTGCACTTGTTTATTTTGTTTTCTTTTCTACTTAATCTCTTTCTGCTTACCCTGATCTCAGACATTTGCTTCTTTATTTTTAGTTACCAGTTTATGAATCCTCTGATGAATATCAGCACCAGATAAACAATGTGTGAAGGCTTAAAGGGTTAGCGGTGCTTTCTCCCGGGGGAGAAAGCGGCGCACACAGGCGGGCCGGGGGAGAAAGCGGCGCACACAGGCCGGCCGGGGGAGAAAGCGGCGCACACAGGCCGGCCAGGGCCAACATCCTTCCACTGGACCTGCATTGTGTGGAGAGGCTGAACACCAGTTTTGCAATCTTTGCTGGGACGAACCTAGGAAGTCCCTCTAGTGGCTACCTTCCAAACAATTACTAGAGGTGGTCATAGGCAGCAGTGAAAGACTGCATTTTCTCAGAAAAGGCAGTGTTTTTAGTGCTGACCCTACAGGGACTGACCAAATGCCCTAGAACCACTACATCAAGCTGTAGTTCTGGTGGTGAATACAGTGTTCTCCTGCAAGCAATATTTATTTTTTCCCCCAATTAAAGGGAACCTATAGTGCACAGAAGAATCAGAATTTGATTGCAGAACAAAGTTTTACTCTTTTATAGAGGTGAAAGCACCTCTAGTGGCAGTCAGGGAGACAGCCACTAGAGGAGAGTTTAACCCATCATTTAGATATTCCTGTATTTTACAAAGATGCCTAGGTTTTACATTAAAGGATTAAAACTACAGCACCACTGCATCCACACCACTTTATTGAGATGAAGTGGTCTAGATGCATTTAATGACATGGTAGTCAGAGCTGAAATGCCCATGCAAGTGAGACATAAGAAATTCCAATAGAAAAATCAGGCAGCATGCAAGTTTGCGATTCTGTCAGTTTTAAATGTGAGACCAGGAACTGGTCTCAATTCTTGGCTTCAACAAACTGTCACCTGGGTAATGATCAAATCACTAGAGAAACATCATCTGTAGCTGTGTTCCCAGTCTTTTTTGGACAAAAGGGCACTTAAACGAGAGGAAAATATTCAAAGACACTCTTACCGAGTTAACAGCCTATTACAGCCCAGAAGTCAATGTGTAAACTCTTGATGGCCTGAGGCATGGTATACTGGCTGAAAACCATTGAACTGCAGAATGTATTCGGTATCATTGGAAAATCTACCATATCTACAAGTTAAGATATCTTCAGTTTTAGAAAAGTCAGCCTTAAAATGGGCACCATTCATACTATAAAGCTCAATGAAGTGGTCTTGGGCCATGCCCCTGTCTTTGTAACCCTGCAGTTTAGTACATACATCAATCTTTCCATTGCAGAGTTAACATGCTCTAGTAACGCTAAAGGCGCTAACCCCAAATTAAACAGAGTCAAACTCAGAACATTTGACCGGTATTTTGACGGACATGCGCACTAGCCTCCAACTGTTTCCCTATGGGGAAATATTGGATTGGCTGAGATTATCAACACTGATGGTCTCGCACAAAGAGGCAATGCGGCATTGCAGGAACCAGCGCAAGGACTGAAAAGTAATGTCTTTTAAACCCTCACACAGTATAATGCCCTCCTTATGCTATAGTGTTCATTTAACACACAAGTCAGACATTTATTAAGCATGAAAAGAGTTTGATCTTCAGCTGTGTATGCAAAATAACCCACCAAGTTTTATAAGTCATAATATAGAGGGAGTCAATAGTCAAGAAACCCTGAATACCTGGGACACTTCAGACACCTAAAGCATTGTCATGTAAACTGTATTTTTTTCCCCCCATATGACAAAGTGCAGATTTCAATAGAAATGGGCACTTTTATAACTTAACCTTGTTACACCCCCTGGTGGTCAATCAGATAACTAATCCTGTTACTTCCTGATTGTTTTGCTCAGTGGAGCAGCAATTCTTCTCACTGAGCTCCATTGGGAAGTCTGTGATTAAATAGTTGCAGAAGGTCAGGGCTGGGTTAGAAGGGGACATCATCAGCATTAACATCAAGCATCTTATAGTTAATTTGGATGGATGCTGACATCTGTCTGACCCAAAATGCATATATGTGACTGACGGATCCGGTCATATACTATGGCTAAGGATGCTTTTTTCTTCATTTTAAAAACATCTATTTCCTTTCAAAACTTGATAAAAGGATTATCATATTAAAAAATAGATTTTAAGGGGTCCGGCACCCTTTAAACACACGATTAAGATGCTAAACAGATGTTAAAATGCATAATTTAATTTTTATCATTCGCTATTTATAAATCTGATGGAAAACACTCTGAAGAGAAAATCAGGAAAGACTGCAAAACTTTTCAATAAAAGAAGAAAGCGACATTTTGCATTACATTACGCTAGACAAGGGTCTACTGTACCAATCATTACCAGACTTCCTCAATGCTACTCAAAGTGGTGAACTGGAGCTCATCATTCCCCAGTCAATGGTGCCCTTCTGGTTTAAAGGACCAGTACGACAGTCTGCATGAGTCAATGTGAGGCTCTCTCATTCATAACTGTAGCAAAAGATGGAACTATACATTTTGAAAACATGGAACCTGCTGATCTAGTTAATTCTGAGGGACAATGAAAAACTGATCAAAAGAACTCATTGAAATCAGAAAAATTTCCAACATAATACTAACATGGAATTCTGAGATCCAAATCATTTGAAAACATGTGGTGTAATCATTGTATTATTTAAATGTCTGAAATGCACATATGATTCTGCACATAATATAAAACGAAAAAACTAAACTAACAAGCATAGCAAATGTGCAGTAGTCAGTTCTAACAACATCCTTTTTTTTAAAGGCTTACCCTATGCTCTGAGCTCATTACTGTCTAGGTGGAGGGGTATCACACTAGATAAAGCAAAAGTGTAGTTTCTACATTATCACTGCAGCAAAAGAGGCAGGCTGTGGATCAAGATCTACAATTTAAAATAAATCTTTGTGGGGTGGGAAGGGAGAAATCTATAAAAAGATTATTTTCTATTCAGGGGTCTGGAATTAATTTCCTTTTTTTTTTTTAAATCATTTCTCCAATGGACTACAGTAGTAGGCCAAATAACTGGTTCCGACAAAAAATAATTTATGTAGGAGTCACCTAAGAGGTTTTGCTTTGTCGTGGCAGATGAGAGCTTACACTTGAATGACCATTGGAATGATACTAAAAAAAATTCCAGCTATTTAAATGTGCATAGGGATTTGGGATACAGGTAACTCTTGTTTGTTAGTTTTTACATTGCTTCCCAGGTCCACTTCTAATGACGGTCACTTGGACAACCAATAGAGAGACTTGTGGTCTGATGTTCAGCGTCTCCACATGGAGAAGCATCCCTCTAAGCAGATGCTGATAGGTGCAGCCAGGCAATATGCTGCTCAAGCGCACTAGCCAACCTCTGCTTTCCTATGGAAAAGCACTGGATTGGCCTAGTTCAGGGGTGCCCAAAAGGTAGATCCCCAGATGTAGAACTACAAATCATTTGATGCTTTGCAACCCTCTAAAATGCTTTTAGAATGAAAAGGCATCATGGAAGTTGTAGTTTTAAACATCTGGGGTTCTACCTTTTGGGAACCTTAGGTTTAGATAATCAGAATTGATGAGTGGCGGGAAGGATGTGTGACTGCAAAAAAGTAAATTGCCCATTTGTGGAGGGTCGGTTATCCAACTAGTTACTAGAACACTATTGCACTATGAATAGGTTTGTATTCCTAATGCTACAGTGCTCCATTAAGACACATAGTTCAAATGTTATTCAACATGAAATAGGGATTACTTCTGTAACACTGAATGTTCTTGCAATAAATTTGATAAATTAATTCCATTAATTAAAGTTAATTGAATGTATCTATGCAGCGATAAAATGCACTTTTTCACAGCACAATCTTATAAAATAAACAAAATTCAGAAAAAGAACTTAAAGGGACTCTCCAGTGCCAGGAAAATAATCCGTTTACCTGGCACTGCAGGTTCCCTCTCCCTCCCACCACCCATCCCCGGTTGCTGAAGGGGTGAAAACCCCATTCAGTCACTTACTTGAGACCCTGTCCCTCGGCGGTGGATTTGGGTCGCTGCCGCTCCTCCCCTTCCTTACGTCAGCCGGTGGGCGAGACTGATCCCGCCCGCCGGAAGAGGAGACCTAATGTGCATGCGCGGCAATGTGCAATGCTTTCCTATGGGGAATTGAGCAACGCTGGAGGTCCTCACACAGCGTGAGGACGTCCAGCGACGCTATAGCACAGGTTTTCTGTGCTATAGACACGGAAGTGCCCTCTAGTGGCTGTCTAGTAGACAGCCACTAGAGGAGGAGCTAACCCTGCAAGGTAATTATTGCGGTTTATAAAGAACTGCAATAATTACAGCTGCAGGGTTAAGGGTAGTGGGAGTTGGCACCAAGACCACTCCAATGGGCAGAAGTGGTCTGGGTGCCTGGAGTGTCCCTTTAATCCCATTGTTATTCAGCATATCTATGTACACACAATGAACACATTACCTTAACCCCTTAAGGACACATGACTTGTGTGACATGTCATGATTCCCTTTTATTCCTGAAGTTTGGTCCTTAAGGGGTTAAAGGGACACTGTAAGCACCCAGACCACTTCAGCTCATTGAAGTAGTCTGGGTGCAAACTCCCATCACCCTTAACCCTGCAAGTGTAATTATATAAATAATAATAAAAACTGCAATAAATTACCTCTGAGGGTTAACTCCTCCTCTAATGGCTGTCTGACAGCCACTAGAGTGATTTCCGGAATTGAAACGGATGTTTGGTCCGTTATCAGATGCTGGATGTCCTCACGATCTGCATGAGGACCTCCAGTGTCAGCCTTTCCCCTCAGGAAAGCATTGAATAATGCTTTCCTATGGGGAGATCTTAAAGGGACACTATAGTCACCTGAACAACTTTAGCTTAATGAAGCAGTTTTGGTGTATAGAACATGCCCCTGCAGCCTCCCTGCTCAATCCTCTGCCATTTAGGAGTTAAATCCCTTTGTTTATGAACCCTAGTCACACCTCCCTGCATGTGACTTGCACAGCCTTCCATGAACACTTCCTGTAAAGAGAGCCCTATTTAGGCTTTCTTTATTGCAAGTTCTGTTTAATTGAGATTTTCTTATCCCCTGCTATGTTAGTAGCTTGCTAGGCCCTGCAAGAGCCTCCTGTATGTGATTAAAGTTCAATTTAGAGATTGAGATACAATAATTTAAGGTAAATTACATCTGTTTGAAAGTGAAACCAGTTTTTTTTTTCATGCAGGCTCTGTCAATCATAGCCAGGGGAGGTGTGGCTAGGGCTGCATAAACAGAAACAAAGTGATTTAACTCCTAAATGACAGTGAATTGAGCAGTGAAATTGCAGGGGAATGATCTATACACTAAAACTGCTTTATTTAGCTAAGGTAATTTAGGTGACTGTAGTGTTCCTTTAATGCGAGCGCGGCCATTTCTGCGCATGCGCATTAGGTCTTCCTCGTTGGCATTAACACCTTCAGCGCTGCGGGAGGGGGCCTTGACAGAGGGGAAATCTGTAGTGCCAAAAACGAGTTTGCTTTCCTGGCACTATAGCTTTCCTTTAACCCCTTAAGGACCAAACTTCTGGAATAAAAGGGAGTCCTTAAGGGGTTAAAGCAGTGGTGCCCAAAAGGTAGATCCCCAAATGTTTAAAACTACACTTTCCATGACGCTTTTTCATTCTAAAGACATGCAAAGAATCAGGGGAGTTTTAGTTCTACAACATCTGGGGATATCCGTTTTTGACAACCCTGTCTTAAAGAGTTACTCCAATCAGACACCATTACAACTTCAGTGATTAGATGTGTTCATGGTGCTTAGTCTATATCCACACCTTTTCCATGTGAAACTTTTTTTTTTTTTTAATGCTGTCAGCAGTGTAACGTCACCTCCAGCTTCATCATTAGTGTGTTATTAGCCAGCCTGGAACAAGAGGTCCGGGCTGGCTAATGCCAATTAACATTATCTGCACAGTGGGTCATGCATTGGCTGAGAGCACTTCGCTTTCCCTCTCAGCCAATGAATGACTGTGCAGAACTCGAGATCAGCCAGCAATGGAGAAGACCTGGTGCATGTCATGGACCCAGGTAACAGGACAAAACCATTGTAGTTTATGTTTTTTTTTAAGATATTTTGTTTAACCACTTCAGTTAAACATTGATGTTTAGGCAAATGCAAGACTATGTATGCTATATGTTATTGTGTTAGTTAAATAAAACTATGTAAGTTGTTCTACAAACCTGAGTGATTAACCTATTAAACAAGAGATAGCACTTTGCCATAAGTTCATCATCTGTGTATGTCAAATGATATTAAACAAGATCAATTCTGCTATAAAATGTTAAAACTAATCTCAAAAGTTAATATTCTAAACATGAAATAGTCACCTGGTTGCACATAAAGATAACATCCAGTAAGAATAAGTCTTTACATTTAAAAATCATGATTTAAATCAAGTCTGACTAGTGACTTAAATCAACTCGAACTAAATCAAATCCAACGGTGACTACAAAAATAAATAGGGAATGGCACACAGACGTATAGTACTATAAAACACTACAAATAGCTGTAATAGCTATGATTTTAGAGAGTCCATTTAAATAAGGGGAGAAACCACCAACTGTATTGATGGCCTTACTACCGAAAATTCAGAGTATAACCATAACACATAATTGTGAGGATATTTTTCATTTGGTTTAGTACAGGGCTCGACAAATCCCAGGCGCCAGGTCGCCATGGCTACTAATAATTTTGCCCTGGCACCTGGTATTGGTCAGCCCATTCACTATTTCAATCCCTGCGTAACTTTCTGTGCGCCAGTATACCGGGAGGAAGTGATCTGTAATTACTTTCTCTCGGCGCTGAGGCCGCAAGAGCACTAGCAAGCTAGCAGGACACCTGGTAAAATCATCTCTGTTCACTGCCTGTCCCCATTTCACAGACCCGACCGCCCGCATTTCACAGATCTGACCACCCGCACAATCGTTTTCCTGCGCAGCTTTGGCGCCGGGAGGAAGTCATTGCAGATCCCTTCACTTCCTCCCGTCGCACAGTCAGCTGCACGTGATATCGAGACAGGTGGAGGAGAGGAGTCTTGACCAGCAGTTGCCCACTCCCATTAGCCACAGCCAGCCCCACAAATCCAATGTCTAATGCTGTGCCCAGTACCACTGGACCCCAGGAAAGCCACTCTCCTGCGCCCAAAAGGTAGGAAACAGGAGAGTGGCTAAAAATATGTATTCACTTTTTTTTTTTCTGTGTGTTTATCTGTCATGCATGTATGTCTGTGTATGTATTTGTCTGTGTGCATCTATGATTCTTTGTGTGTGTATCAAATATCTTGTGAGTGTGTGAGAGGATGTGTGTGCGCCTGTCCGCCAGTCAGTGTGTGCGCCTGTCCTCCGATCACATGGGAATAGTTTTTACTCACCTCTTTTCCAACGCCGTGCCAGTCTCGCCGCAGCTGGCCCGCCTCCATAACGGAGTTTATCAATTACCAATAAACATCTCCTCATAGTGAAGCATTAAAGCAATGCATCTCTATTGGGAACGTTCAGCGCCGCCTCCATGCTGAATGTGGGTGCTGCACATTGTGCAGCACAGAGAGGTGCTGCACATTGTGCAGCACTGAGATAGGAGACACTTTAGTGGCCGTTTGAGTGACTGCCACTAGAGGTGTTAATAGGCAACAAGGTAAACACTGCCTGTTCTCTGAAAAAGCAGAGCTTACATTGAATAACCTTAAGGGACAGATTATAGACACCAGAGTCCATAAATTAAGCTGTAGTGTTTCTGGTGACTATAGGGTCACTTTAAGAATTGTATTTTTGATGTTGGAAAAAAAAAAAAACTGGCTCCTAATTTTCTTAGCTGGCTCCTTGATTGAAAGCAAATTTGTCAAGCCCTAGTTTAGTAGCCCTAAATTATAGCTTTTTTTTGTTCTGTATTATCAAGAGTACATTGTGCAACAAGTATAACGATAATAGAAATAGATATGCTTTGATTATGAATACTATGTTTTTATATGTTTTCACAAGTAACCAATTGCCATTAAGAACCATAACTAACCGGATTTCAATAAGGTCAAGTGGACTCTGCCTCTTATGAACATACAGAGGGAAATATCAAAAACAGTGTTAGTCGTGGTTCCCCACATTAACATTATATTAAAAAGCATGTAATTAGTGTGATGCTAGTCTGCACGTGCTCTGCATTGCCTTGAGGTGTAGACTGCTTATTTAAAAAAGCTTACGGTAAGTAATTATGTGGGGGTGTCATGGGATTTCACACACCTGTGGTGGACATAGGTTCGTTTCTAGCATCTTTGCCTGGGGTAGAGGAATCATCCTTTGGGGATTCCTCTTTCACCTGTGGTTCTTTGCCTGCATCTGACATCAAACCGCTGTCAATGACAATGGATGTAGAAGTACGGGGTTTAAGTGAAGGTCGAAGCCTCATTCTCCTTGGGGCAGTTTGGCTGGGCTGTGGTGGGTCAGCCTGGGTCTCGGGTGGTTCTCCTGCAGCCTTTTCTTCAGGAAGGCTGCTGGCATTTTCACCACTTTCAGGAGTATTCTGACTAGTTTCACCATTTTCCTCTGCATGTGTTGATTTGGGACTCTTTGAACTATTTATGTCACCAGATGGCTCTGCTTTGAGGTCTTTGTCTTCTTCCTCATCACATTTCGGACTAGGGTGTGAAGCTTCAGGAGAGCTTTTAATTGGGGAGTCTACATCATGTGAATCCTTCTCTTGTGCCAGTGCTTTTGAGACCCTTTTGACGTTTTTTGCATCACTGTCCTCTTCCACATCATCCTGAGGCTCTTTTTCAGGTTCCTGATTGTCTGCAACTGTGTCTCCACTTTGACCATCAACTGAATTTTCCTCCCACTCCATTCTTCTGTCCCCTAAAGAGCGTCTGCTCACGGTGGCAGTCTCCGTGGCCCCAACCTTAGTGTCTGTTGGGAGATCTCCACTCAAAGGCTCGTTATTACTTGGCTCCGTATCACAATGATCTGAGAAGGAGTTGGCTTCCATGGAGGAGAGAGGGTACGCTCACCTATCAGAAGAGATGGTGTATACATGTATAACATATCAATGTAAAGACTGAATTCATTCAAAGAACATTCTAATTGCAGAACTAGTTGCACATACATTTTATAATACAATTACGTCACAATGTCAATAATTATCTCATGGAACGGAAGGAAGGCAGGCATTAAAAAAAAAAAAAAACACTCTAAATGCGTTGCTTGGCTACGCAATAAGTTTCCAAAGGTGCAACACCGTGTATGCAGAATACATAAAATAATAATATACAACAAGCTTAATTATACTTTTCAAAAGACAACCGTAAACTTGGAGTATTGTGAAAGTAAAAAAAAAAATGTATGCCTTATCAAAACAATGCATTGTGAGCGCTACTCTTCACATGTATCAATGTAAGCGGTTTCCTATATAAAGATTGCTAGGCACACAGGTAACTGTACATCCAGAACTGCATTTTACAAGACACCTTGGCACTATCCTCATCCATTTATAAAGTCCCAATAATTTTAAAGAGTTGGTGCCATAATACCTGGATACATTGCACCCCTCCCCTACCCCCTCTGCTCCCAAGGTGCCCTCCTTGCTATCCCACATTGCTGCACCCCCAGCCCCCAAAACACACATCCTCTCCCCTATCTATAACCAGACCCCCTCCTCTATTTCTCCTGGCTCTCTCCAACCACTCCCACTTTCCAGTTATTTCCCCTCCACCAACACATGTTTTACCGGATGCCCCCTTCCCCTCACTGGATAGTGGGTGTCTCTCTCACAAGGTGCCCATTTCCTGCCCCTGATCAGGGGGTTTATATGGGGGGTCCCTCTCATGGGGGGGGGGGCCTTGTTACCCCACTTCCTACTCTCTCTCCCATTTCATTATTTACCCCTCAACCCCACCCCAATATTAAAATCTGGGGGGCTCCTGTGCCACCCCCGGGTATGTACCCCCCCCAGGGTATGTACCCCCTGTCTCCCTCCCCCCCCCAGCCTGGCCTCTCACCTCCTCCCCACCCCGGGTCCCCTGCCCCCAGCTCCCCTGGTCTCACGGTTCGGTCGGCCATGCTCCAGCCCCCTCCCCCCGGTGTCTCCCTCCGCCCTGTATGCTCACCGGGCTGGCTGGCTGCTGCTAGCTCCCCTCCTCTCCCGCTCTCTCTCGCTCTCTTCCTCCTGCAGGCTCGCTCTTTTTTTTTTTTTTTTTTTTGCGCGCGCGCAGCCGCAGTCACTTGCAGTCTCTTTTTCTCCCCCCCACTCTCTCTCTTTCTCGAGCTGTCTCGCGCACTCTCGCGCTCTCTCTCTCACACACGAGCACGCGCGCGCCTGCTGCGGTCCCTTTAAGCGCGGGGACAGAGCGTGTGGCGGCGGCGGCGGCGAGGAGGAGGAAAGGAGCGCGCGTCGGCAGAGTGAGGGTGGAGGGAGGTGGAAGGGGGCGTGGCGGGTTACCTGAGGTGGGCGGGGTGTCGGGAAAAGATCAGCGTTAAGTGTTTGCGGATTGGCTGAGCGACTTTGGTCCGCCGACAGAGTGAGAGAGAGAGAGAGAGCTCGGCGTGAGAGATGCGCCAGGCGCCGCGCTGGGGAGAAGGTTGGCGCATGCGCAGTGCTGTGCGCGCCAGGCAACATATTTAATTATTTATTTAATTTTTTTTGCTTTTTCCTCAGTGTGCGCGTGCACGTGACAGCAATGCCTGGGGTACGAGCGTGTTTTTTGCCCCCAGGAAACACTAACTGCCCCCCCCTCCTCTCCCCCTCCCAAAGTGAAGGTTAACAGCCATCACAGAGACTGGGTGCCATGGCTGAACACATGGAGTTAGAAATCACAACAAGAATTAAAGGGCTGGGCCCCCAAACCCAGGGATTCACCTAATGACACCGGTCACATGAGCAGTGCTGCCCTGCAATATGGCGCATTCATTCATATTGGTTACCGCCACTCACAAAGACCGCCACGCAGGAGACGGCCCAGGGTGTGGTGGCACATTTACAGAATTACCTCTCAGCGTTGGGACACGGGATCAGTAGGAAACCTTCCGCACTCCAGATGTTGTCAACTACATTTCTCATAACGCTGGCAAAGCATCGAGGGAGATGTGGTCCACAACATCTGGAGTGCCGAAGGTCGCCTACACATGACCTAAAGGGACATGCCAGTGACGGGGTGTGTCAGCGTGGCATAAATGCCAGTGACGGGGTGTGTCAGTGATACCGGAGAAACTGACGGAAGCCAAGCACAGAGAGATGGACACAGGTTTCTTCAGGAAGGAAGAGATTCTTTATTCGGTTCACCGATCGGGACTCAGAGGGACTAATGTCACCAAAATACAGCAAGTTCTGAGCCCCGGACAATAGTGCAGGCTCCCTATATAGGCACATAACTCCTCCCATATTAAGCTCCACCCGCAAATTCTCTTGACCAATCAATACAAATAAGAATTAACTTCCTGCTTGACCGCATGGCTTGTCCAGCATAATGGAGGAGGGGAATACTACATCCTGTATTCTCGCACATGCTCCGTACACTACTGATCGTATCTTGCCACGTGCAACTAACTGATCGATACGTCAGCATATGCACGTACACATGCCACGTGGTAATCTCGGCCTACTAAATTTATTTTTACCGAGATTCCACCACATTCCCCCCTTTGATGCCTCTTGATATTTCACAATTACTTGAGACATCACTTAACCTTGGTTTGCATATACCTCAGGTTACCATGAACCAGACCAGACTTTTCCCATGATGTGAATCTCTTAACACTCCTCTTCCTGCATTGGTTCTCCCTGATCTAGAGCCTTATATTTATATATGGCCATTATCTGTGCTGCAGCCTTCCTTTCGGCTATATTTTCTATCAGGCTTTGCACAGACCTAACTACTAAGGGAATAAGACATGGCAGGAGTAGACACAACATTAAAATCAATAGGACTCCGCCTACCAATGCCTTAAGCCCTCCAAACTGCTCATACCAGCTACCAAACCAACTACTTGGATTATACCCTTTCCATACCTGAGTAGGCACATGCGCTAGTTTAACCATATGGCTAGTAAGCTCAGCTATTGCTTGCCCTTCGTCATCTATTTGAAGACAGCAATTGCTCAGGTTAAACTTCCCACATACACCTCCCTCTACTGCCAATAGGTAATCCAAGGCTAATCTATTTTGGTATACTGCTGTCCTCATCCTGGTATTATGCTTCGCTAGAAGATTGAGCGCTTGTGAGGTCTCATTAGTAATAATCTCAACCACCGCCTGTAACCTTATAATACGGTTGAGCATATAAATTGGGGTTCTATATCCAAAAGTACCATCCTCTGCCCACGTGGCTGGCCCATAATAATCTATAATACGCTGGGGAGGCCATTCATCATCTTCCCAGGCGCCTATCTCTATGGGTCCCCTTTTCTTTCTATGATTCACATCATACACTTTAACACCCAAAGTCTCACCTGTTTCAATAGGTAACAAGAAGAAGGATGGTTTGAGCATACCCAACACACATGCCCCTTCCCAGTCCTGTGGCAACTCCGAATAGGCCTTCTTACCACAGATCCAGTACAAATTTGCTGGGGCTCTCCAACTAGATGTGATGGATAAATCAAACCACACGTCCTTTAAATTGTCATATCTTGCAAACGGGTTAGATGGTTCTGAGACATTTGAAGCCGACCACCAAGTTGTATTCTTTGTATCATCATCATAAGCTTTTTGCCCTAAACAAGTTAACTCTCCTACAGAAGTATTATACATCATTCCTTTCCTTGCTATGCAAACATAACCTATGATGGAGGTCTTTAATCTCCACTCAGATTTACCTCTAACACTCATCTGATAATCGGCTTGTGAGGATATTAATTGGTCAACTGCCTCAGAACCGGACATTACCTCCTTTGCTTCCCAAGGCCATTGGTCTCCCATGTTAGTACCTCCACACACATAGCAGTTGGTAACATTAAGACTACCGGCAATACTTTCGGCTAAATCAATGAACAGGTTTTTAGCGTTATGGGGGATCTTATTATCTATACTCATCTCTTCATAAAAGGAATGGTATACCTGATGAGTTTGGGAGGTTACCGTATCGGTCTCTATCCCTATAAACAATACTGTCCCAGGGTCTAAACCCGTCCCGTATATTTGAAACCCAAATAAGTTACCATATCTATCTAAGAATTGGTCAGGATTATTTATAAGAATATGGACTGGATTGCATTCCATAGACTTACAGTATGGATTGGTAGGCAACTTAGTCACAATCATATCCTTGTCTGCTGTCTGTCCCCAAGTTGCCCACCCCACACAAGACCAATATGGGCAAAAATTATAATCCCTATTTGGGCATCTAGGACTCACATACTTATTTTTACTGCTGGGACAAATATATTTATCATTAGACCCATACGTTCTCTCTCATCTAAGATCTCCACATACATTCCACGGCTTTCTACCACTTGATATTGCCTTACATGCATCAAATAGCAGAACACCCGAAGAATGTACGGATTCTAACTGTTTTATTTATTAGGGTCCCCTGAGGATCTCCATTCCTGAGAGTCAACCAAATTGTACGGGGTTGATACTCTGGATTGAAGCACTTAGGTTCTCCTACCCCTAGATGGCATACACTATACTCTACATTTAGATATCTACACCTAGATACATCTCCTTTACATTCATATTGCGAATGCCAAATTAGGGTCTGGGAAACATGATTACATGTTCTTGTAGTCTTAATGCATACCTCACAGCTAGGAGTGTCGGTACCTCTACCTTCCTGAATATAAAAATACATATAAATAAACATTATCATAAGCACATCTTTCGTCGGCATCCTCAGTCTTCGTCCGTGCGATGGCACCTCAGCTTCCAGGTGTAAGGGCTGCAGGGAATGGAGTTCTGCTCGTCTTCACAGGGGTCCCTTCGAGACTTTTCCTGACTTTTAAATCACTCGTTGGTGAGCGGACAGGCTTTATTATGGCCGTCTCACTCACTTACCAATCTCTGAAACAATAAAATTTGTAATCGACAAGGTTCCTCGTCACTCCGACTGAGTCGTGCGCTTTAACCGGATCTTGCAGGGATTCTCTGGATCTGCTGTAACTTGCCAAGAATCGACTGCTGCTGGTTTAACCCTGGAGTGATGTATCCACGGAGTCACTTCGGCCACTTTTATCGCTGTAGGGGTAGACAAAAGAACAACATAAGGACCTCTCCACTTGGGCCCTAACGGTACATTATTCCACTCTTTAATCCACACTTGGTCTCCTGGGTGGTAACTATGAACTGGGGGATAAATATTCACAGGTAATGTATCTTGTACCCATTTCTGTACCTCCTCCATAGTCTTACCCAACTCTACAACCTGCTGCCGAGTAATTCCTTCTCCCAACTGACTCAAATCCCCCCTTAAGTTACCAAGTACGGGAGGTGGACGCCCATACATGATTTCAAAAGGAGAGAGGCCCATCCTTCTGGTAGGTGTACTGCGGATTCATAACAGAGCTATGGGCAAAAGAACGTTCCACTTAAGTTGGGTTTCCTGACACATTTTTGCCAACTGGTTCTTAATAGTTCTATTCATTCTCTCTACCTTACCAGAACTCTGAGGTCTATATGCCGTATGAAGTCTCCACTTTATACCAAGCATATGAGTCAGTTGTTGTAGGCATTGATGAACAAAAGCTGGACCATTGTCCGATCCTATAGAGCAGGGTAGTCCATATCGAGGTATTATTTCTCGTAGCAGGAATCTCACAACTTCTCCTGCTTTCTCTGTACGAGTAGGACATGCTTCTACCCAGCCTGAATAGGTGCACAAAACTACTAGTAGGTAGCGATGTCCACCAGATTTAGGCATTACTGTATAGTCAATTTGTAGATCGGACATAGGGAGTCCCCCCATAAACTGAACTCCTGGTGGCTTTACTGGTCCTTGCCTTGCATTATTTTTAGCACACGTCACACATCTTCGTACAATGGCTTGAGTTAAGTTGGACAATCTTGGTATGTAGAAATGTTTTCTGAGAGATTCTTCTGTACTGTCTCTCCCAGAATGTGTCCCGTTGTGATAGTTTTGGACAATTTCTACCGCTAGTGATGCTGGAATAACTATTCTCCCATCTTCTAACTGATACCATTTGTTCTCCAAATACTTTCCAGGTTCAGTCTTTAACCACTCCTCTTCTTGAGCTGTATAAACTGGAGTCCATTGAGACAGTGGAGTTGGTATAAGAGCAGCTATATGTTCCACATATTCCTGTCTTCCTGATTCAGCGGCACGCTTAGCTGCATTATCTGCCATCCGGTTTCCTTTGGTTACATCACCATCTCCTCTCAGATGCGCTCGACAATGTATAATTCCAACTTTTTTCGGTTCCCATACTGCTTCCAATAGTTGTAGGATTTCAGCTGCGTACTTGATTTCTTTGCCCTCTGAATTCAATAGTCCTCTTTCTTTATACAAAGCTCCGTGGGCATGAGTGGTTAAAAACGCATACTTGGAGTCCGTGTAGATGTTCACTCTTAAACCTTCAGCCAATTGTAACGCTCGTGTTGATGTAGAATTATTAAAAATCCTTATTGAACTTGTATTGAATTATTGTACTAACTCCATTTTAACCTCACACTGTGACAAACCCTCCATTTTGTCCTGATTACCTGACAGATCCTCCATTTTAATCCATCTCAAACTACATTACATGACAGAGTTTCCCAGCACATTTAACACAATGAACAGAGACTGTATTCTCTATAAAGACATGACTAACCCAGGAACTGCTGAATTTCCCTATAACTTGCAACATAGTATAGTTTGAAGGCCATGAGAACATTGTACTAATGAAATGTTCTATTCATAAGAGAACCTTGCACCTAACCACAAGACTTGACATCACTGACTGTGTAAAATGACGCTCAAGCCCCCCTTTCCACCGAGTAAACCTCATGCTAGGGAAGATGGCGCTTGAGCCCTCTGTCCCCACCCGTGTCCAGAACAATACCACCTATTGGTGGGTGGACACTTAGCTAACCACTTAGTTTTTGAGCCAATTAATTATATTGATAGGTGGACACTAACACAGACACTTAACAATTAATCCAATTAATGATGTTTATTTACTGATATCTTGATAATCAATGATGACGCAAAATGCCTCTTAAAAGGGCCTGCGAGCCCGCTCTTGCTTCACTTGCCAATAAATTTCCTCGAAGTTATTTTAACCTGAACTCCGTGTGTCAGTCTGAATTACTTCAGCGTATATACGCAATTAAATTTTCTCTAATTTGGACAGGAACAGATAGACATTTAAACATCTTTGTTTATTTCTAAATTACACTATAACAAATTTGGCGCCCAACGTGGGGCATCGGGCTATGTCTGGCCGGTGAGCCGTCCTAAGGAAGACGCTGTTGGACGGAGGAATCCGGGGGGAAGGAAGGGAGACTGATCACCTCCAAGTACACGGTAGAGACTTCTGCAGAGCCACCGGTATGTTCCGGCCCCTTTGATTGACCCGTCCACGTGTCTGTGACTGCTTCCCGGGAGGACATCAAAGACAGGTAATATCTTGCCCAGTGTCTCGTTACTCACTTGTTTATCTGCATTTAGTCTATCTGTTGCCTGGGTGTGTTTGAATTGGCCTGTTTTGGTTAAGTGCCCGGGTTGAGTGTTTATTTGATTCCCCTTTTTGGGATAAAAAGGGGGGTGGACCTGTGGTAGTTTGCCTGGGGGTCCTGTGTTTGTCTGTTGCCCCTTTTTGGGATAAAAGGGGGGTGGACCCGGGGGATTTGCCTGGAGTCCTGTTGCCTGTTTACTCCTTTTAGGAGCCACGTGGCTGTGGCTGTAGGGAAAAAGGGGGGTGGACCTGTGGAAGTTTTCCTGGGGGTCTTCTTTGCCTGTTTACCTCTTTTAGGAGACTCGTGGCTGTGGCTGTATGGAAAAAGAGGTGTGTTGGAACTGTGGAGATTGTGTAGACTCATAGTAGGGATCGACCGATTATCGGTTTTACCGATATAATCGGCCGATATTCTGTATTTTCGGCAATATCGGTATCGGCCAATAGGGATACCGATATTGCCGATAATACTTCCCAGTACCACCGGGCTCATTACAATCCCGGCGGTCCTGGGGGGAGCGTTTACTCACCTCCCAGCAGCTCCTCCAGCTCCCCAGTGTAAATCTCGCGAGACCCGCGGCCAGCTCTGACGATTTACACTGGGGAGCTGGAGGAGCTGCTGGGAGGTGAGTAAACGCTTGCTGCCCACCCCACACCCCCTCCCCTCGCTAAGCTAATGCCACTGGACCACCAGGGATTAACATATCCCCCCTCCCTGGCAAGGCAACAAGCAGGGAGGGGGGACAACAAAAAAGAAATAATAATTAAATATATTAAAAAAAAATTAATATAAAAATAAAATTTTTTATTTTTTTTTAAAAATGCCCCCTCACACATACACTATTATTATACACATACACTACACAAACACACTGTGTGTATAATGCAGTGTGTGTGTATATATAATGCAGTGTGTTTGTATAGTGTGTGTATATAATGCACACTACACAAACACACTGTATTGTATACACACACACACTATACAAACACACACTGCATTATATACACACACACACACTATACAAACACACACTGCATTATATACACACACACACTATACAAACACACACTGCATTATATACACACACACACTATACAAACACACACTGCATTATATACACACACACTGCATTATATATACACACACACACACACTATACAAACACACTGCATTATATACACACACTATATACACACACTGCATTATATACACACACACTATACAAACACACTGCATTATATACACACACTATATACACACACTGCATTATATACACACACACTATACAAACACACTGCATTATATACACACACACTATACAAACACACTGCATTATATACACACACTATATACACACACTGCATTATATACACACACACTATACAAACACACACTACATAAACACACACACTATACAAACACACTGCATTATATACACACACACACACTATACAAACACACTGCATTATATAAACATTACACAAACACACTGCATTATATACACAGTGTGTTTGTGTAGTGTGTTTATATAATGCAGTGTGTTTGTGTAGTGTGTTTATATAATGCACACTACAAACACACACTCTGCATTTTATACACACACTCTGCATTATATAAACACACTACATTCACTATACACACAACACAAATACACACACTCTGCATTCCTTATATGCACACACTACACAAACACACACACTTTGCATTTAGTATATACAGCATTCACTTTACACACACTGCATTCACTTTACGCACACTACCCACACACTACACAGACACGCTGCTTTCATTATATACACACTAGACAAATACACACTGCATCCACTACACAAACACACACTGCATCCACACCACTCACACTACACAAACACACACTGCATCCGCTACACACACACTGCATCCGCTACACACACATACACACACATACACAGCTCCCCTGTCTAAACACACTGCATCCACTACACGTGACATGTATATTTTGTGCATTTACTTTTAGAAATAGTTTTTTATTTTCCAATGGTAAATGTACAGAATATCGGCAAATTATATCGGCTATCGGCCTGAAAGTTCACAGAATATCGGTATCGGTATCGGCTCTAAAAAATCAATATCGGTCGATCCCTAACTCATAGTCTCCTGTGATCCTTCTTGTGTCACTTTGATAGCCTAGCTAGCCTCATTGTGCACGTAGCTCTGCTTGCAGAGCGGTGGTACCCTCCAGCTTTGAGCGCTGAGTTGGAGTCATTCCGGTTTTTATTTGTGGTGCGTGAATTCGGGCAGGCACTGCTGTCTTCATCACCACGGGGTAGTGAGACTTATGAGTGGGTTCATAGGGGCACTACGAGGGTGAGGATAGAGGTGGCCACTCCTAGTGGACTGCTGTAACGAGGGAGGCATATGGATTTCGGACCGGTGTTAGCTGTTATCCTTGGCCGCTGGTAGTGAGACTTGAGGAAGTCGTTCTCCGAGCGGAGACACTACGAGATTGAGGGAGGTGACTTTGGTCACACGAGTAAAGGAAAGGAATTACTATTGATTTTATTTGAACTGTGATGCATGCACTGTATTTCAATTGTATTGTTGTGTTTTTGTTTAATTAGGAGTCATTCAAACTCCTGTGTCTGTCTCTAAAATTTCTCCTTACTTTTTACTTTTCCTACACTTCCTGTATTATTACTCTATCCACTCCTATTTCTCTTGATAGAGAAGTGATTGGTCACACACTTCTCACCTCGCTCCAATCCGTGTCTACCACCCCGGGTAGGCGGATTCAGTGACTAGTCTACGTTTTGGGAAGACGCACTCGAGGGGGACCCACCCTTCTTGAGTGGCAGTCGAGCATTGTAGACGTTCTGTTTCATTTTTCTTTCCCTATATCTGGGACGCCTGTATAGGGGGGAATATGGGACAGGAATTGAGTAAGCCCGGTAGGGGCTGGCTCGCATGTGATTTAGTTGAAGACAGAGAGGGAGAGGAGATGGTTAAAGGTGTTGAAAAGATTGCTAAAGTGTGTAAAATTGCTGTGCCTTCATGTGGTAGATTGCAGCCAGAAAGCTGGCGTAGATTACTGACAGAGAAGAAAGGCAAGCTTACAGATAACGATCTATTGAAAACTGCTGAAGCGTGGTACAGAGTAGCGAAGGCTATTCAACAGGAAGGTTGGGTTGAGGAAGAAATAAATCACAAAGGTGTGAAATTGTTTGTGTATCATAATAACTGTGTTGCTGGGGTATTCCCTCAGCCAGCGCCCCAAAATGGCGCCCAGGGGATGTCTATCCCCAAGGTTCAGTCAGCAATAGGTGATAGCCAGCTGACTATGTTCCCCACTCCCAATCCTCCCGATGCTCATCCCGTCACCTCCCCTGTCTGCCCGGTCCTGAATTCTGATGGATCTTTCTTTTCCCCTTCCCCGTCCCTAACATTCCCATCATCCTCATCCATCCCCACACTACCTTCTGTACCTAACCCTAATATTTCATCTGCCATCTTCTCTACACTCTCTCTCCGTTGATAATCCTACCCTCCCATCTGCATCCGCCCAACTAATTAACCCCTCCTCCCCTGTTGCTGCCAATCCTACTACACCCGCTCCGGCTCCTCCTTCTGCACCCACCTCTACTAATCCCTCTCCGTTCTCTCTCTCACCCGCCCCTACCACGGCCCAAGTTTCCACCCCCTTCCCAAATCCCCACCCAACTCTCCTGCCCTCCCCAGCCTGGCCATACCCTTTCCCATACCCCATGGCCCTGCCCTATCCAAATTATCCATACCCACTTCCCCAAGCCACTCCCCAGGTTCCGGTCATGCCCAGTCCGGCACAGTCTGCCCCGGATGTGCCCACATCCAACATGGCCGCCACTTCTTCCCTTAACCCCAATGCGGCTTCCTTTCACGCCTCCAATATGGCGGCCCCCAGTCATTCAGCACCCTTGATGCCGGTGCTTCCCGGGGACTACTTATCCCAAGACTATGACCCACTAGCCACCCCCGCATCTGGGACTCCCTCCCATCCCCCGGTTCTGTCACCTCAGGCGGTCCCCTCACGCAGAGGGGCCCAGATCGTAGAAATAGAGGAGGAAGAGGATGACAGGGTATCCCAGGACTCACTGGAGGCTGCGGGGGTCTCTGCCCACCGTTCCATCGATGATCCTTTTGGACATAAAGGTCGGGGAGAACGGGCCCCTCCCAAATATGTTGCTTTTAATCCCACTCAAGCTAGTGCTTTAATGAAATCACTCCCCGACCCAGAAAAGCAGCCTATGCCTTTTTACCGAGGGATAGTTCAGATTCAAAAGACTTATTCCGCAGCATGGCGTGATTTACTAAGCATTTGTGCTATTAAAGCCGGGGATGCATATTGGCCTAGCACGGCCCGCCACCTCAGTACAGATCTGCTTGTAAGTGATGTTGATTACCCCTCCGGAGTAACTTTTTGCAACCAATTGAAAGACTGGGCTAAGGACAAACTTGCAGATCAGGCTGCTGGCCTCACTAATGTTATACAAGATAAAGGAGAATCAGTGGAAAGGTTTCATGCAAGACTATATCAAATGTTTACAGATTTGGGATTTGATCTTACTGACAAGATTCATTCACAAATGCTGTCAGGTGCGTTTGTCCAAGGTGTTAAAGACTCCATACGCAAGGGAATCATTGCTGCACGCCCTGAATATAAGGTTGTCCCTCTGGATACTTTACTCCTAGTTGCTAGAGGTCTGGAATCTGCCCAGACCCCCAAAAGGCCCAGTTCAGCTCCTCTCATGGTGTCCCGCACTACCCCTGTCCCCAGGGGCACTAGACCAGAGGAAGGATTTTGTTTTAATTGCAAGGCTAAAGGACATTTTAGAAGTGATTGCCCAGAACCTAAAAGAGAGCCAAGAAAGCCGTCCAAGCCTGCCCCGGACCCCAAGGCCGATACAACGGTTCCAATAGTTGAGGAACCTGATGATTAGGAAATTGGCAAGCCTGTGTCTGTAACCCCTGTCATGGCAGTGTCTACAGGGGATAAGGGGGGGCCACTTGCTACAGTGACTTTACCCATTGAGGGCCAACCAACCACATTTCTTGTTGACACAGGTGCAGCCCAAAGTGTTCTGCGAGAACAAGACCTGCCAGACCCATCTTTTCTGTCAAATATTGATGTCTCTTGTGTTGGAGTGGATGGCCAGCCAAGACACTGTCCTTTAACAACTCCACTACGAGTTGGCACTAGCCTGCTTGCTCGTTTTGTGGTATCCTCCACATGCCCAATTAACCTGTTAGGCGCTGATGTCCTCTCACGCCTGCAGGCGTCTATCACCTTCACTCCAGATGGACAAGTAGAAATGTCTACACCTCTATCTGAATCAGACACCTCAGCCTTGTGCTCCCTACCTCTGATGCTGCATTTAGAAGAACCCCGTGGGGAAGCAGCAAAACAGAGGTCCAACTTTCCAGATGTGTTAAAAACAAAGGTGCCTGATAAATTATGGTCCTCAGGCCCAGAGGACATAGGTCACCTAAATGTCCCACCTGTGGTGGTAAAGCTTATTCCAGGAGCTAAGTTACCAAGAAAACCACAATATCCTTTAAAACCAGCACAGGCTGCAGCCATTTCAATTCAAATCAAAGCACTCCTGGAGAAGGGTGCTCTAGTGGAATGTAAATCAGAATGTAATACTCCATTATTTCCTGTGAAGAAGAAAACTCCAAAAGGTGAGCCAGAAAAGTACAGGATGGTTCAGGATCTCCGTGCTGTCAATGAAGCAACTGTCCTGGACACCCCTCTTGTACCAAACCCTCACACTCTGCTCTCTGGAGTCCCACCATCTGCAAAGTATTTCACCGTCATTGATCTGGCTAATGCCTTTTTCAGTGTTCCACTGGATCCAACCTGTCAATACCTGTTTGCTTTCACCCATGAAATGCAACAGTATACCTGGACTGTCATGCCCCAAGGGGCACAAAATTCTCCAAGTCAATTTGCAAGAGCCATGTGCTCCATCCTTGACCCATGGCAAGCTGAACACCCAGAAGTTGTCTTGCTCCAGTATGTGGATGATTTACTGCTCTGTGGAGATGATGTACCCACAACTGAGTTGTTCAATTAGTCTCCTTTGCTATTTAGCAGAACAAGGATGCAAAGCTTCACTCCTCAAGCTGCAGTTCTGTCAACCTTCAGTAATTTTCCTTGGGCATTGCCAATCTCAAGGTACCAGACATCTCACTCGGGACCGAGTAAGAGCAGTACTGGATATCCCACCTCCAAGGACTTCAAAATCTCTTCATGCTTTTTTAGGCCTCATTTCCTACTGCAGAGCATGGATCCCAGAAGCCTCTCTGCTTATGCAACCTCTCTATGATGCACTCAAGTCAGACCCATTCTGCCTGACCAATGAAGCTCTGGATAATTTCAACTCTCTAAAACGTGCCATTGCTTCTGCTCCTGCTTTAAGCCTACCAGACTATACCAAACCCTTCAAATTATTCGTCTCTGAAAGACAAGGCCATGCTACAGGAGTTCTTACCCAAACAAATGACTTAAGAGGCCGCCAGAGGCCTATTGGATATTTCTCCTGCCAGCTGGATATTGTGGCCAGAGGGACCCCTTCCTGCCTTAGGGCTGTTTTTGCTGCAAGAGAACTTATTGAAAGAACTGCAGACCTGGTCCTGGGCCACCCCCTGGTTGTTTTGGCCCCTCATGACATCTCTGCCATTATCAACCAAGTCCAGCTCAAGCACGTGTCTCCTGCCAGACACCTGCGTCTACAATGTCATCTTCTTCTGCCTGACAACATTTCCATACAAAGATGTCAAGTTCTTAATCCATCCACTCTTCTTCCACTCCCTGAGGGGGGTATCTACTATGGGTTTATCATGGATGAAACCTACATCTACCTTCTCTGCGGGTGCATCAAGAGAATGCATCCAGATTTAACATTTTATGAAGAAAATACACCTCTTTGTGAAGGCCCGGATTACGCCTTCTGTACCATGTGGTACAAGCCAAACATTACTCCTGAACCTTGCTA
This sequence comes from Pelobates fuscus, assembly GCF_036172605.1. Taxonomy (NCBI): domain Eukaryota; kingdom Metazoa; phylum Chordata; class Amphibia; order Anura; family Pelobatidae; genus Pelobates; species Pelobates fuscus. The sequence continues at coordinate 150,482,187 of NC_086325.1, read as the reverse complement.
TGAAGATGAGCTTTACCACTGGATAGAGGTAAAGCTCACTGCTCAAGATTTCTATTGTGACTCTGAAGGCAATAGCATGGTCCTGATCCAACTACCTCCAGAACTCAATTACCTGTACCGTCATTGGGATACTGCTATCCCACATGTCCCCGTTACCAAGTTAAAAACAAGGTCATGGAATGATCTTGGGCCCATGGCAAAATTATGGGCCACCATGGATGAATCACAGCTAAAGGAAAATGGTATTATCAAATACCCAACAACTGATCTTCTTGAGGCATGGCCACGCCATTTCCTGGAAAAAGAATTTCAAGATCTGGTCATAGTGAATGATTATGACCCAGAAACACCTCATGACTGTTTTGAACAGATGAAAATGGAGACAATACACTTACCAACTGTGCATGAGAATCCATTACCAAATCCTGATTTTACCCTGTTTGTGGACGGTTCAAGGTATGCTGATGAAGAAGGAAAATACCATACAGGATATGCCGTAACCACAACAGATGAAGTTATCAAGTCATCATCTTTACCACCTGCGATGTCTGCGCAGGAAGCTGAATTACAAGCCCTGACTTCAGCATGCAAAATTTGCGAAGGAAAACGTGCCAACATCTATACAGATTCAAGATATGCTCTGGGTGTGGCACATGACTTCGGCCTCATTTGGAAGACAAGAGGATTTCTTACCACTGCCGGTACACCAGTCAAACACAGCTCTGCAATCAAGGAACTAATGGATGCCCTCCTACTCCCTGAAGAAGTGGCCGTTTTGAAAGTCAAGGCACATGGGAAGTTGGATACAGATGAAGCAAAGGGCAACCATTTGGCTGACCAGGCTGCTAAGCAAGCAGCCAGAGATTTGCAGGAAGTGGATGAAGAAGTGTCCGGACAAGAAGAAGAAGTTCCTATTTTTACCCTGCAAACCCTTCCTACTGATCTAAGAATTTTGCGAGAACAGCAAGCTGCAATTACCCCTGAAGAAATCCAGAAATGGAAGAAGAAAGGCGCTATCCTAAAGGACGGAATATACTACAACAACTACAAATTCTGCCTTCCGAAAAATTTATATGCACCTGCACATTTGTCAAAAGACCTAATGGCCGCCCTCATACAAAAGTATTATGAAGCACCTGGAATCACAACATTGATCAACAGCTTCTGTAGGGCCTGTGTCATTTGTGCAAAATGCAATCCAGGAAAACCAATCAAGGTGCCTTCAAAACACCTGGCAAAACCCATGTACCCATTCCAGAGAATTCAGATTGACCATATACAAATGCCCAAGAGTGGGCCTCATGAATATGCACTAGTAATAGTGGGCATGTTCTCAGGCTGGCCAGAAGCCTACCCAGTGGCCAATATCACTGCAAAAACAACCGCAAGACGCCTACTTACAGACATTGTATGTAGATTTGGACTTCCAGAAGTCATTGAAAGTGATCAGGGCCCAGCTTTTACAGCAACAGTGACTAAAGAAATTTGGACTGCTCTGGGGGTGACCCTAGCCTTTCACACCCCTTACCACCCACAAAGTAGTGGTAAAGTAGAGCGCATGAACGGCACTTTAAAAGCCAGAATGTTAAAAATGTCACAAGAAACAAAGATGCCCTGGCCAGAAAGCCTGTCAATAGCTTTATTCAGCGTTAGGCACACACCTAGAGGGAAGCACTCATTATCCCCATATGAGATTCTATTTGGAACAGCACCCAGACTAGGTTGTTATTATCCGCAACAGTTACAGCTTCAATCAGATGTTTTAGTAGACTATGTAACTGAACTTGCAAGTGCCTTAAACAAAATACATGCCCAAGTTTTCTCTTCAATTCCAGATCCCGATTTGGATACAGGTACCCACAACCTGCTTCCCGGAGATTGGGTTCTGGTCAAGAAATTTGTGCGGAAAAGTACCCTGGAACCAAGATTTGACGGTCCATTCCAAGTTCTCCTGATCACCACAACCTCCGTCAAATTGGCCGGCAGGCCACATTGGATCCACGCTTCCCACTGCAAGAAGTCTCCTGCCCCAGAGGAAGCAGATACCGCACAACCATGTACCTCTGGTAAATCATCTCCTTAATTAGCCTAATTAAGGCCCAGCAGGTAGCCATCACCAAAGATGTTAGTGGGTACACCTTCTGGTATAATTCATCATGTACCCATGTGGCTACCTATACCTTTGACTATTGTGATATCGTAGAATGCCCATTACCTACATCACAAATTCAGAATATCTATAGAGATATCCCTCATGCAAAAGACCCAAATGTTTGTGTAGTTGACAAACAATGGGTGCACAATTGTGACCATTGGGGGGCGGCGGGATGGAATGCCGGGCCTGCCTGGGGTTACAAACCAAAAAGTGCCTTATCTAAAGTAGATGATCATGGTAGATCCCTTCTCCAGAGAATGACTTTGAGAAAGCCTGGGGGGGGGGGTACACCAATGAAATTAATCCTCAATATTGAGCATCCAAGTCCAACAGATGCAGACCAATATGTAATGGGAATGTATTGGAAAAAGGGTTCCTATAACAAGTTAGGGCATTTCTACCTCAAAGATATGTGCAACTCTTCTGAGTGGCAAGGGGCCACCCATATGGTCCCTAATCCATTAAAACCACACATCCAGACCTTTCAAGACATGATGGCCATTGCTAACTGTAACGGATCACCTGTCACCCCGACTTGGTACCTCCGTTAATGGATGCTCCTAGTGCTTCCTGAGGACTCCAAGCACTCTGGCAGACACCACAATCACCGAATCCGAGAAACCTTTAAATTCTCCCAAGCATATGAATGCTGTAGACCATTGAATAGGAACCATACGAATAGGCTTGTACTCCTAGCAGTCAACTGGAACAGCATGCAATAAATCCTTCCCCCAATAATGAGACGACACATCACTTTGAGGGTAAAACAGGAACTCTCGACTGGCTCATCCAGCCTGGCTTTTATTTCCACTCACACATACAGGCCACACCCAGGGGGAGGCATAAAAGAACCAATGACATAGATGTTACCTCCCACACATCCCCTCCCCTTAGTGTGACACATAATCCCATTATGCATACAGTGTAAAATATACTTTTACACAACTTTCATAACTTTAAAACCATACATCACATTCACATAAAAATACATATCCACAATCAATCCATTCAGGGGAACAACATATTAAAAAATGGCATGAATCCGACCAGGCGTTCAAAAGTTACTAAAAGTATCTTTTGTTCCTTTCTGGCTGGCAGAAAAACATCCCCACAATGCACCCTGGTTTCCTCCCTTCTGCCCTGGAGTTAATTGGAGAAGTAATCCAATTACCCAGGACTAAAGGCAGACTCCATTAACCACATGGTTGCAAAACAACATAAAACACTTTAAAATACATAAAGTCACATTTACACATAACACACAGACATTTCACCTATCCCCAGATAGCTGGGATCTGCACGCACAAAACTACCGAATAGCGTGCAGATCCTACTCACACAGTACAATTGCCATGGAGCTAAAGTCTTTCCCATAGTCTTTCATTATATGAATAGGCTCCATGGTATGGCTATCTGGGGTATCACATTCCCATAAAGTCTGGTCCATAGTCCAAAGGCAAGAGGCGGGCAATCAGCCCCCTCCAAGGACACGTGGCGAGGTCGGTTTCGCCACACTTCTCCCCTTTACCCCCCAGACTAACAGGGTACTTGACCTCCTGCCGGTCAGTGCCCTTGTTAGTCCAGCAGCCCACCCACAAGACAGAAACAGCAGAGCAGCCCACCCACAATAAACAGTTACTACACCTGGGTGAGGGAGAATCTTGTCCAGGTTCAGGTGCCTCACCACGGCTGTGTGGGGGACTGGTAGGCTGCCTTGGTAGGTTGCTGAGGGGGCAGAGACCAGCGGTACTCTGTCCTGTTGCCAGCACTACCATGGGAGTAGTCTGGTTGGAGCCTGGTTGCTGGAGACCGACTGTCTCCCCTTTAAATACACCGCTCTGCTGCGGGAGACCGACTGTCTCCCCTTGAGTTACACAGCTCTGCTGCTGGAGACCGACTGTCTCCCCTTTAAATACACCGCTCTGCTGCTGGAGACCGACTGTCTCCCCTTGAGTTACACCGCTCTGCTGCTGGAGACAGACTGTCTCCCCTTTGGCTAAACAGCCCTGTTGTGGGGGGGCAGGACCGACCGTCCCTACCCCCTGTGCTGGAAGTGCAGAGACCACGGTCCCATCTGCACAGGTGTGGGGCTTACAGTCTCCCCCTGGTACATTAAGCTGCCGCTGGGGAGAGGTGGTAACCAGCTCCTCTCCCATTAGAACACTCTGCCGCTGAGGAATGGAGACTGGGCTCTCTATTCCCTGTACATTAATGATCCGCCGCTGGGGAGAGGTGGTAACAATCTCCTCTCCCATGCATACTTCCCGTCTCTGCGGAGGGAGACCGACTGTCTCTCCTCCCAGCACAGAGTCCTGCTGTGGGGAAAAGGGGGCTGGGCTCTCTATTCCCTGCTGGATACTCTGCCGCTGGGGAATGGAGACCGGGCTCCCAATTCCCAACAAATCACACTGCCGCTGGGGAGGGAGGACGGCTCCTTCAGCTCCCTGTAACTTGGGCGCAGAGACCACGGTCCCATCTGCGCTGGTGTGGGGCTTACTGTCTCCCCTTGGTGTGCTAAGCTGCCGCTGGGGAGAGGGGGTAACAAACTCCTCTCCCTTACACACTTTCAGCCGCTGGGGAGCAGGGCTGACCCTCTGTACTCCCTGTAGGCAGGGCGCAGAGACCACGGTCCCATCTGCGCTGGTGAGGGGCTTACTGTCTCCCCTTGGTGAGCTGCGCTGCCGCTGGGGAGAGGGAATAACAAACTCCTCTCCCTTACACACCTTCAGCCGCTGGGGAGAGGGGATAACAGGCTCCTCTCCCTGCACCGTAGACTGCCGCTGGGGAGCAAGAACGGCACCTTCAGCTCCCTGTAACGCACACTGCCGCTGGGGATCTGGGCCGACTGCCCAGCATCCCTGTAGGGCCGGTAGAGAGACCGCAGTCCCATCTCCACCTGCCATCTGTGGGTCTTCCCAGGACCAATCCGTGAGGCCCCGCAACATTTGTGAGTAAGGGCCCGGTGGAGAGACCTTGGTCCCATCTCTACCTGCCTGTTGTGGTTCCTCACAGGACCAGTCTATGAGGACCCCCACTTCGGGTTCCTCCCGCCGCCTCAGGGAAAGACGGCTAACCTCCTCGGATGCAGCCTCTACTCGGCTGCTGTACCGCTCCTGCTGCTGAGCATACTTCCTCTCTTTTGCCAACCGGAATTCTCGGTCCAGCCTTGTGTTTCGCTCAGCCATGACCTGGTTCCAGATCACCCGGCGTGTCTCCATGGGTATATCATCCCCATACTCGGCCACTCGCTGCCTCACCTCGGCCAGCCAATCATCTCCAGAGCCAGAACCTTCCATACTTGTCTGCTCCCAGGGGCGCTGCACGACTGCTAGCGTTGCCCTCAATTTGTAAATCCAAACAGTGTCTCTGAGCTGCTTTACCTCACACTAGGACGCCATCCCACCGCTTGCCACCAATGTAACGGATCACCTGTCACCCCGACTTGGTACCTCCGTTAATGGATGCTCCTAGTGCTTCCTGAGGACTCCAAGCACTCTGGCAGACACCACAATCACCGAATCCGAGAAACCTTTAAATTCTCCCAAGCATATGAATGCTGTAGACCATTGAATAGGAACCATACGAATAGGCTTGTACTCCTAGCAGTCAACTGGAACAGCATGCAATAAATCCTTCCCCCAATAATGAGACGACACATCACTTTGAGGGTAAAACAGGAACTCTCGACTGGCTCATCCAGCCTGGCTTTTATTTCCACTCACACATACAGGCCACACCCAGGGGGAGGCATAAAAGAACCAATGACATAGATGTTACCTCCCACACATCCCCTCCCCTTAGTGTGACACATAATCCCATTATGCATACAGTGTAAAATATACTTTTACACAACTTTCATAACTTTAAAACCATACATCACATTCACATAAAAATACATATCCACAATCAATCCATTCAGGGGAACAACATATTAAAAAATGGCATGAATCCGACCAGGCGTTCAAAAGTTACTAAAAGTATCTTTTGTTCCTTTCTGGCTGGCAGAAAAACATCCCCACAATGCACCCTGGTTTCCTCCCTTCTGCCCTGGAGTTAATTGGAGAAGTAATCCAATTACCCAGGACTAAAGGCAGACTCCATTAACCACATGGTTGCAAAACAACATAAAACACTTTAAAATACATAAAGTCACATTTACACATAACACACAGACATTTCACCTATCCCCAGATAGCTGGGATCTGCACGCACAAAACTACCGAATAGCGTGCAGATCCTACTCACACAGTACAATTGCCATGGAGCTAAAGTCTTTCCCATAGTCTTTCATTATATGAATAGGCTCCATGGTATGGCTATCTGGGGTATCACATTCCCATAAAGTCTGGTCCATAGTCCAAAGGCAAGAGGCGGGCAATCAGCCCCCTCCAAGGACACGTGGCGAGGTCGGTTTCGCCACACTAACCCCACCTTTGAAGATACCATGGCCGCTGAAACAGGTTTTAATGATGTTAATTTATGGTTAGAATGGATGAAATACAATGCCAATAAGCATAACAAGACCGCATGCTATGTGTGTGGCGGTGCACGGCCTCATCTGGGCACCGTGCCTTTAACCCTGCCAGTAGATATAGAAGAATGTGTTTTGAGTCTTTTTGCCTATCACTACGATTTCAACAGGTCCATATGTAAAGCATGGACAGTAGAGTATCCTCTTCTAACCAAGGATGTCAAACCCCCAGATGGTATTACAGTATATAAAGGTAATTACACTTGTTATGCTAATTATGATGGAATTGGTAGATTCTTGGGTAACTTCTCTAAGGGGTATTGTGCTACCTACAGAAATGTCTCCATGAACTTGTTGCAGTTTCATACTAGATCATTAGGGGATATTTACTGGTTGTGTGGGGATTTACAGCTAAGATCCAGGATGGACAAAGAATGGTGGGGGGAGTGTACTTTGGCTAAAGCCATTATGCCCATACACATTATCTCTGACACACACCTCAACACCCATGAGTCCAGTCACACTAAGGTTAAGCGCGAAGCCCCAGTAAAAGGAAGTTTTGATCCTCACATTTATATTGATGCCATTGGGGTGCCTAGGGGGGTGCCCAATGAATTTAAAGCAAGAGATGAAGTTGCCGCAGGATTTGAATCACTTTTTACCATAGTTACCGCAAACAAGAATTTAAATTGGATAAATTACATTTATTATAACCAGCAGCGCTTTGTTAATTATACCAGAGATGCCCTCCAGGGATTAGCCAAACAGTTGCAGGCTACATCCCAAATGGCCTTCCAGAATAGAATGGCCTTAGATATGATTTTAGCCGAAAAAGGAGGAGTATGTAAAATTTTGCCCGACACCATGACATGTTGTACCTACATCCCAGAAAACACAGGCCCTAATGGTAAAGTTACCTTAGCCATAGAAAAATTGAATGAGCTTTCTGAAGAGTTAAAAAGGAATTCTGGGATAAAAGATCCCTGGGAAAGATGGTTTGGTTGGATGACAGGATGGCAAAAGGCTTTAATGCATATTGGTATAGCAATACTAATTTTTCTTTTTATCTTTGCTCTTCTCTTTTGTTGTGTCCTCCCTTGTCTGAGAAAATCCCTCATGAAGTCTGTTGACCAAGCGGCACCCACTTTCACACATCTCGAAGTTGATGACCAAGATTTCCAAGATCTCAACTCACCCTGTTTACCGCTGCAAACTATCCCTTTCGTTGATAAAGTGCGAGAATTCTAGGAAGGGACCAGCTCAGGGACAGCATCTGTCAGTGAATGGTAAAGGCCCCGTGTGGAGAAGTGGTGGGCAAGCCACCATGGGCCACCCATGGGAGTGAAGTGTTCGAGAGCCATACTGACGATGAGTTAGCCTATTAGGGACAGAATTGCACTTTGCATTAACACCTAGCTAGCGGCCACGGGGTTTCTGTGCCTTTGGGATAACACGTCTTCTGGTATTAACAAATAAAGTTTTATCTCTTAGAATCTAACATTTCATAGGGGGGACTGATGTAGAATTATTAAAAATCCTTATTGAACTTGTATTGAATTATTGTACTAACTCCATTTTAACCTCACACTGTGACAAACCCTCCATTTTGTCCTGATTACCTGACAGATCCTCCATTTTAATCCATCTCAAACTACATTACATGACAGAGTTTCCCAGCACATTTAACACAATGAACAGAGACTGTATTCTCTATAAAGACATGACTAACCCAGGAACTGCTGAATTTCCCTATAACTTGCAACATAGTATAGTTTGAAGGCCATGAGAACATTGTACTAATGAAATGTTCTATTCATAAGAGAACCTTGCACCTGACCACAAGACTTGACATCACTGACTGTGTAAAATGACGCTCAAGCCCCCCTTTCCACCGAGTAAACCTCATGCTAGGGAAGATGGCGCTTGAGCCCTCTGTCCCAACCCGTGTCCAGAACAATACCACCTATTGGTGGGTGGACACTTAGCTAACCACTTAGTTTTTGAGCCAATTAATTATATTGATAGGTGGACACTAACACAGACACTTAACAATTAATCCAATTAATGATGTTTATTTACTGATATCTTGATAATCAATGATGACGCAAAATGCCTCTTAAAAGGGCCTGCGAGCCCGCTCTTGCTTCACTTGCCAATAAATTTCCTCGAAGTTATTTTAACCTGAACTCCGTGTGTCAGTCTGAATTACTTCAGCGTATATATACGCAATTTAATTTTCTCTAATTTGGACAGGAACAGATAGACATTTAAACATCTTTGTTTATTTCTAAATTACACTATAACAGTGTCAGTGCTATCAATTCTGCCTTTTGTGCTGATGTTCCTTTTGCCAGTGGCCGAGCTTCTATCACCTTGTCTATCGTTGTTACTGCATATCCTGCATAGCGGATCCCTTCTTTCACATAACTACTGCCGTCTGTGTAATATTGAACATCGGGGTTCTGGATGGGAAAATCACGAAGATCTGGTCTACTTGAAAATACTTCATCCATCACTTCCAAACAATCATGTTGACTTTCAGTAGGTTGTGGCAAAAGGGTAGCTGGATTTAAGGTATTAACAGTCTCTAAATGCACTCTTGGGTTTTCACACAACATTGCTTGATACTTGGTCATACGGCTGTTACTAAACCAATGATTTCCTTTGTAATCCAACAACGTCTGTACTGCATGTGGGACTCGTACATAAAGTTCTTGACCCAGAGTGAGTTTATCGGCTTCAGCTACCAGCAGGGCGGCTGCAGCTACGGCTCTTAGACAAGGTGGAAGTCCGCTGGCCACTGCATCCAATTGCTTAGACATATAGGCAACAGGTCTTTGCCATGATCCCAAGTACTGTGTCAATACTCCCACAGCCATTCTTCTTTGCTCGTGTACATACAGGTAAAATGGTCGTGTGTAATGCTGGGGCACTCATCAAAGCCTTCTTCACATCTTCAAATGCCTTTTGCTGTTCTGGGGTCCATAGGAAGGGATCGTGTTCTGTACCCTTGATAGCTGCATACAGAGGTTTTGCCAATATCGCGTAACTGGGAATCCATATCCTACAGAAGCCTGCTGCCCCCAAGAACTCTCGCACTTGTCTTCTATTCTTGGGTGTTGGTATTTGGCACACAGCTTCTTTTCTCTCTGGCCCCATTATCCTTTGACCTTCAGAGATATGGAATCCCAGATATTTGACAGTTGGCAGACACAACTGAGCCTTCTTCCTAGACACCTTGTATCCTGCCTTCCAGAGAATGTGTAGTAGATCGTGCGTTGCTTGCTGACATATTTCTCTTGTGACTGCGGCTATCAACAAGTTATCTACATATTGTAACAATACACACTCTCCTGGGATGGACTCGAAATCCAGTAGATCTTGACTTAGAGCTGAACCGAACAGGGTAGGTGAATTTTTAAACCCTTGGGGCAGTCTTGTCCAAGTCATTTGGCGTTTTGAGCCTGTTACAGCATTTTCCCATTGGAAAGCGAAGATACATTGGCTTTCTGCGGCAATTCGGAGGCAAAAGAAGGCATCTTTGAGGTCTAAGACTGTAAAATATGTAGCCCCGCCCGGAATTAAAGCAAGCAGGTTATACGGATTGGGCACAACTGGATGTATACTAACAACCGCATCATTGACTGCTCTCAAGTCCTGCACAGGGCGATACTCATCTGTACCGGGCTTTTGAACAGGCAGCAATGGGGTGTTCCAGGGGGAAGTACAGAATTTTAGGATACCATACCGTATGAACTTATCCAGATAAGATTGAATGTTTTTCTTAGCCTTCTGCGGGATGTGATATTGCCGTAGGCTCACTGGATAAACCCCAAGTTTTAGTTCGATTTTAATAGGTGGAATATTGCGGGCCAGTCCTGGTGGGTTGTTCTCTGCCCAAACTCCTGGTATGTTGAATAAGGATTCATCACTCCTAGGGTTTTGGCTAGTCAACGCTGTATAAAGTCGCCACTCTTCTTCCTTTGGTACGGATAATGTCATAATACCTGAAGGTCCATTAAACTTTAAGGATGTTGTTCCGTTTGGTAGGAACGTAATCTGCGCTTGTAATTTGGATAGCAAATCACGTCCCAGCAATTGGACTGGACATTCAGGCATGTAAAGGAATTGATGTTTTACTACGTGGCCTCCCAATGTACAGAGTCGACTTTTAAGAACCGGTTTTGCAGCACTTCTTCCAGTTGCTCCTATCACGGTAATAGTTCTTCCAGATGGAGGAGCAACTAGGTTAGTCACCACCGAATGTTCAGCACCAGTGTCGATCATGAATGCACTCCTTTTTCCCCCTATTGATACATCGACCATAGGCTCCGCTCGACCAAGGGGGATGGAGCCCGGTCGGTATCAATAGTCCTCCATGACCGTGTCAGCCAATCCTACAAAGTCCCTACCTTCTTCCCATAGCGCTTTAATGGCCGCTTGGTTAATCCTAGGCCTCTCCTCATTATTAAACAATGTCATTAGTAATTGCTGGCAATCAGCCCAGGTTGGATTATGCGTCTGGACTATCGAGGTGAACAGGTCGGTCATGGCTTGTGGTTTCTCAGTATACGAGGAATTGTGGGTCTTCCAATTCAAGAGATCGGTAGTCGTGAACGGGACATATACGAAGACTGGGTCAGCATACACCATTTGACCTGTGGCATCAAGATAGGCTGACCCAGGATTCAAACGAAGAGGCATCTGATAATGTTTGGGTCGTTGGGTACCGGTCAGTTGTCGGGTTAGTATAGGGCTACGTGGAGGGGCGTCGGCTAGAGGTTCCGGTCGGGGGGTAGTAAGACATGAGGATGTAGAAGCTTGATTTTGGGGAAGGTCGGTAAATAGAATATTCCGAGCCGGGCTAGAAGAAGCCTGACCGGAAGCTTGAGTTGGCGCCAAATCAGGATACATGGGTTTAGCGGGGGTTGGTACCGGAAGAGGAGGTTTAGTAACGGGTGGGATGGATTCTGAGCTGGAGGAGGAAGTAGATGGGGACAACGGACGAGTGGGTGTGGAACTTCCTGTACTTGTATCACTTCCCTCTACAGGGAAGTAAGGGGGCGGCATAGGGATCTCGGACTCAGGGGGCGTGTCCAAAATGGGCTTAACCGTAGTCCTAGTGGACAAACAAGTCCTGGCCACCATGAGGCGACATTGCTCCTCGTGGCATATCCGGATCCATCTTGGCGAGTCGTTTACGGCCTGCCTCCAACAATCAATGTATGGAAACTGTCCGTAAAGTTCAGGCCTACCTGATACAGCCACGTGTACACGCTGTACCAGATTTGGATCCAAACTGCCACGTGGCGGCCATGCCGCGAGCAAAGTAGGCCACTCCCTAGTGCACAAAGTGACCAAACGTACAGAAGACATTTTAACCCCAAAATCACATTTTGTAAATCCCTTTTTAAAATTCTTCACCATACAACCTAAGGGATCCAAAATCGTCGACTCCGACGCGCCCATACTTATCAATGGAGCGTCGTTGACAACGAATACTATACACACGCTCTATTCAACAGTCACACCCGTTCCTTCGGCAACAGCACCACGTGGTACAGTTACCAAGTGAAATGTACACAATAACACAATGAACACTCAGGGAATTCCCGTGCACACACAGCTGTTACACCAGTCACTAAATAATCGATATTATGCCCTTTGGCGAAACTATACAGTCACCCACGCTATAATTCTCTATATATGAATTACCCGTCTATAACACACCCCAGTAACATCGTCTTTTACAAATAGTAGTTACAGTACGGTTAGCATAGGTCAAAGTACAATTTAAGGTCACAATACAATTATTAGTGGTTATGGTGTTAGACATGCATTAGACGACAATGATTAGTACTTATATACAATGTCAGTATATATACAGGGTTATGGTACCGTGCACTATAATACAGCAACACACTATTAACACTCTCGCTAGACGGCTGAGCTCGCGCTATCTAACAAGATATACACTTTACTAACAATCTTTAACACATATACAATCCCAACTAAACTATTGGCCAGTACCTTGATGGACTACCTAAAACTATATACATCCGTTTTGGTTAGCCACACTGCCCAAGCACCACATATAGCGAACTAGAGGGCGGAATTTACAACAGAACCCTTTTAGTCTTTCTACTCTATCAATAGTCTAGTGCAGGGGTAGGCAACCTACGGCACTAGTGCCATGCACGGCACTCGAGGTGTCTTTGCACGGCACTCAAGGCTGCTAGAGCCAAACAGGCTCTGTCCTATCAGGAGTCCCAGTAAAACTTCAGATATCTACTAATACGAAGAGATGGTGAAGGACAATCCTCAATTTAAGCATTGCAGCACATAGATCACTTCCTCCCAGCACTTGTGAATGGGAATCCACACTGTAGCAGAGCAGCCTGCCGCTGCTGTTGCAGCTCCTATACTTGAGATATATCTGGCCGGCCTGGTCCCCACTGGAACCTAGGGAAGCCACCCACACTGCTAGATATACACAGAAATGCAGAATAACCCTTTCCTCAAACAAATAATACAAACAGCCTACACACAAACATACACACAATCCCCACAAATGCAACACCACTAACAATCCACATACATGCACACAACCCCACATGCAGCCTCTCACATGCATTACCCCAAACAGCCCCCACACACTACTAAACACACAATGTGACTTATCCATCCACACACAATTCCACAAGCAGCCCTCATACACAGCCGACATTCATATGTATCATACACGATACCATTAACTACTAATGAACATATACAATATAATAGCTCATATACGCACAAATACAACGATAAAAAGCAATTACAGTAAAAATAACACAAGCAGAATACGGCAGCATACACACCTCAATTTAAAAAATAGGATCGGCACGCTACGGGACATCACAATCCTATATCGGCACAGTGCTGCTAAAAGGTTGCCTACCCCTGGTCTAGTGGGTTCCAAATTTACACGCCTTCCCACTTAGCCAAGATAGGTTGAGAGCTAGCGGACCGAATTTACACAGACGCCGCTTAGTCTCCCGGTCCCTCCGACCTAGCAAACAAATTGTACACCCTAGAACGCTAGTCTAGACAAGACACCGGTGTCCGGCTAGGGCTATTTACACAGAACCCCGCCTGACTCCAAACCAAATCAAACGGTCTTACTAAAGAGCGTTCGATTGAGCGGTGCGCCTTCGCTCCTTCCCTCCGACAGAGGGGGCAGATTCCATACACAGATTTAACCCCTTATGAGCCTACCGCACAATCGGTATACCCCTAGTGGGTCCGCCGTCTAAAACAGCGGTCGTCTTACCTCCTCGTTCCTGAACCTGAGTTCACACTCATCGACGGGGACACCCCAGCACTTACTACGTAGAGGCCGATGATCTCCTGGACAACAGACCAGTGGCGCCGAGACGAAGGGAGGTCCACGCAGAAGTTCAGGGGTGCAGCCGTAGAGAACGTGGGCAAAGATAGACCGTCTCACGCCTCTGCTTCTCAGCTACCGTTGAACGATGAGCTTCCCGGCCAATGCACCAAATGATACCGGAGAAACTGACGGAAGCCAAGCACAGAGAGATGGACACAGGTTTCTTCAGGAAGGAAGAGATTCTTTATTCGGTTCACCGATCGGGACTCAGAGGGACTAATGTCACCAAAATACAGCAAGTTCTGAGCCCCGGACAATAGTGCAGGCTCCCTATATAGGCACATAACTCCTCCCATATTAAGCTCCACCCGCACATTCTCTTGACCAATCAATACAAATAAGAATTAACTTCCTGCTTGACCGCATGGCTTGTCCAGCATAATGGAGGAGGGGAATACTACATCCTGTATTCTCGCACATGCTCCGTACACTACTGATCGTATCTTGCCACGTGCAACTAACTGATCGATACGTCAGCATATGCACGTACACATGCCACGTGGTAATCTCGGCCTACTAAATTTATTTTTTACCGAGATTCCACCACATCAGCATGGCGTAAATGCCAGTGACGGGGTGTGTCAGCATGGTGTAAATGCCAGTGACGGGGTGTGTCAGCGTGGCGTAAATGCCAGTGACGGGGTGTGTCAGCATGGCGTAAATGCCAGTGACGGGGTGTGTCAGCATGGCGTAAATGCCAGTGACGGGGTGTGTCAGCGTGGCATAAATGCCAGTGACGCGGTGTGTCATCATGGGGTAAATGCCAACGACGAGGTGTGTCAGCGTGGCGTAAATGCCATCGACGGAGTGTGTCAGCGTGGCGTATATGCCAGCGACGGAGTGTGTCAGCGTGGCGTATATGCCAGCGACGGAGTGTGTCAGCATGGCGTATATGCCAACGACGAGGTGTGTCAGCGTGGGATAAATGCCAGTGACGGGGTGTGTCAGCGTGGCGTAAATGCCAGTGACGGGGTGTGTCAGCATGGGATAAATGCCAGTGACGGGGTGTGTCAGTGTGGCGTAAATGCTGGTGATGGGGTGTGTCAGCGTAGCGTAAATGCCAGTGACGGGGTGTGTCAGCGTGGCGTAAATGCCGGTGACGGGGTGTGTCAGCATGACGTAAATGCCAGTGACGGGGTGTGTCAGCGTGGCGTAAATGCCAGTAACAGGATGTGTCAGCATGGCGTAAATGCCAGTGACGGGATGTGTCAGCGTGGCGTAAATGCCAGTAACAGGATGTGTCAGCATGGCGTAAATGCCAGTGACAGGATGTGTCAGCGGGGTGTGTCAGCGTGGCGTAAATGCCAGTGACATGGTGTGTCAGCATGGCATAAATGCCAATGACGGGATGTGTCAGCGTGGCGTAAATGCCAGTGACAGGATGTGTCAGCGTGGCGTAAATGCCAGTGACGGGGTGTGTCAGCATGGTGTAAATGCCAGTGACAGGAGGTGTCAGCATGGCGTAAATGCCAGTGACGGGGTGTGTCAGCGTGGCGTAAATGCCAGTGACAGGATGTGTCAGCGTGGCGTAAATGCCAGTGACGGGGTGTGTCAGCGTGGCGTAAATGCCAGTGACAGGAGGTGTCAGCATGGCGTAAATGCCAGTGACGGGATGTGTCAGCATGCTTTGAATGTCCCCTAGGATGATTGACAGGCTTTCTGACTGGCATCACTCAGGGCAGACCATGCAAAAAGCACCACCGAATCACTCAATGCATAGCATTTCTAAAGGTGCTCTAACAATGGGATGGCTGGGGGGAGTTACCTGGTGTCCCCATGTGGTGGCACCAGAAAGCAAAATTGGAGAAGTGGGGCAGGAGCCTGAAATTGGGAAATTCCCACAGAAAGAAGTAACAGGATGTGTCAGCATGGCGTAAATGCCAGTGACAGGATGTGTCAGCGGGGTGTGTCAGCGTGGCGTAAATGCCAGTGACATGGTGTGTCAGCATGGCATAAATGCCAATGACGGGATGTGTCAGCGTGGCGTAAATGCCAGTGACAGGATGTGTCAGCGTGGCGTAAATGCCAGTGACGGGGTGTGTCAGCATGGCGTAAATGCCAGTGACAGGAGGTGTCAGCATGGCGTAAATGCCAGTGACGGGGTGTGTCAGCGTGGCGTAAATGCCAGTGACAGGATGTGTCAGCGTGGCGTAAATGCCAGTGACGGGGTGTGTCAGCGTGGCGTAAATGCCAGTGACAGGAGGTGTCAGCATGGCGTAAATGCCAGTGACGGGATGTGTCAGCATGCTTTGAATGTCCCCTAGGATGATTGACAGGCTTTCTGACTGGCATCACTCAGGGCAGACCATGCAAAAAGCACCACCGAATCACTCAATGCATAGCATTTCTAAAGGTGCTCTAACAATGGGATGGCTGGGGGGAGTTACCTGGTGTCCCCATGTGGTGGCACCAGAAAGCAAAATTGGAGAAGTGGGGCAGGAGCCTGAAATTGGGAAATTCCCACAGAAATTGGGACAGCCAAGGGCATAGACTCTTATAATCTCCCCTCCTCTGCACTGCAATATTTCTGTGGCTTTTTTCTATCCCACCAGCTGGGCACCATGTCTACTGTCTGTGTCTATGTGTGAGAGTACAATACCAGAGTCTACTGGGCAGACTAGATGGGCCGAATGGTTCTTATCTGCCGTCACATTCTATGTTTCTATGTCTACGGAAGATCCCACAAGTCTGTAGGATCTTTTATGAATCTTCATATGCAAGCGCAATATGAAGTCTAGACATTTAATAGCCGAAGTACAAGAAGATGGCTGATGGGAAATGGTAGGATGTAATGGCCATGTTTAGTCCAAACGTAAATCCTATATAAAACAAGGTAGTCCCTACTTATTATACATATATTATTTTTGCAGTTTCAACGCAGCTGACTTGAACTTCCCATAAATATTCTTTCACTAAAGTGACCTGCCTGCATTTCTTGGGATCTTCATACAGGTACCTACTAATGAGGGCACTTTTACTTGGCCTTAATATATTTTATTATACTTATACTTATTTTTAGTTGTTGCTACCACTGTGCTATTATTGTAGTGGAGTAAACAGCTTCATTCTGACTGTCTGTCTAAATACGTGAATGTTACCGGGTCATGTGTGCGCTCTAGCCTTTTAGCGAGTGCTAGAGTCAACACACTATGCACATAGTGGCAGGAAGGGAGAGTTTAGAGGAGCAAACATTTTCTCCATGTGCTACGTGCTCTGATAGGGTGGAGAAAAAGCAAGCTGTGCTGCACAGCATTATACAACAGTCTGCTTTGCAGGTTTTAATAAACACATAAATATGGGAGTAAATAACTGAGAAACTAAATGGTAAAAGGAGTTATGGAAATAGGGGCACAGAACTAACATACAGTACACACTGAACAGCCACAACTTTTAAACCACTGACAGGTGAAGTGAATAACTTTGATTTTATCACATGACAGGAGGCTTCGTATTTTGCATAACTTTCTTTACTTTATGCCTCCAGCAGCACAAGTCAATCAGAAAACTTTAAACCAATCAGTAACAGGCATCACATCCATATATAAAGCCCTGACAGTCACATGATTTCCTCTTTCTTTGCTGCTTCCTGCCAAGGCACAGGTCAGAGTATTAAGCTCTCAACTGTTTTTCTATATATAATACATATTGATCTTGTGGTCCCTTTAACTTGTTTTGGTATTGTACCTTTTCTTTTCCTCCCCCTGTCTGGGGCCTCCCTTTTCATCTGCCTCCTCTTTTCCCCTGCTAAATCCATCCTTCTTCCTGGACTGTTAGGTGGGTTTTTCCCACTGTGTTTCCCCTGCTGGGATCTGTTACTGTCTGCTTGTTTGCCTGTTTGTCCCTCGCGATTCGCGGCACCACCAGGCTCCTCTAAGGGTCCCAGGGTACCGAGGGGTGGGTAGGGGGGCGCGAGGGGGTGCAGACCGAGTCCGTTGGACCGCAATTGCAGGCCGCGGTCGCGGACTGCGCGGCAAATTTGCGCGCGAACGGCGGCCATCTTGGATCTCGCGATACCGCGAGATCCTCGGCGGCCATCTTAGTTTCGCCAGTTCGTGATTCCCACGAACTGGCACAGATTTTCTGCTTCTATTAACGTTTTTATGTGCCATTAAAGTATTACAGTATGTGTGCCATCACAGGTACACCACTTGATTGAAAGAGCAAAAAAATATGATTGCTTTACACTGAAGCTGACAAAATATTCTGTCATGTACACTGAGAAGTTTTGTTGTTTATCCTATTAGTTGAATTAATTCTTCATGCTCACATAATATAATGTGTAACTAAACACACTCCTCACTGCAGTTAATCCCTGCAACTCAGTGTTAAAGGGCCACTGCAGATAACTTACCAGTAGGATGGTATTACACCACACCAGGAACAACTCCCATCAGGCTAAGCACTCTTCTCACTGCAGTTAACCACTGCAACTCTGTGCTAAAGGGCCACTACAGATAACTTACCAGTAGGATGGTATTACACCAAACCAGGAACAACTCCCATCAGGCTAAGCACTCTTCTCACTGCAGTTAACCCCTGCAACTCTGTGCTAAAGGGCCACTGCAGATAACTTACCGTGAGGATGGTATTGCACCAAACCAGGAACAACTCCCATCAGGCTAAGCACACTCCTCACTGCAGTTAACTCCTACAGCTCTGTGCTAAAGGACCACTGCAGGTAACTCACCGTTGGGATTGTATTACACCAAACCAGGAACAACTCCCATCAGGCTCAGGCTGCACTGCCCAATTAGATGAACACTCAGAAGGCAATGATGATTGTTACAAAGCACTGAAGAACTACCCAGAAATCACTACATACAAACAATCAACAACAACAATTTGTTGTACAAGGGTGACCACCACGCCCAATCAAGGGCTTATAACGAAGTACGCACAATCCACAATGGCAAAATTTCCACAAAATTCCATACACAAGGGTGACTCCTTACAAAAGCGTACTGAGGTCTTCGATACCTCACATTACCGGGCTTACGTCCCGACCATTACCGGGCTTACGTCCCGACCATTACCGGGCTTACGTCCCGACCATTACCGGGCTCTGTCCCGACCATTACCGGGCTTACGTCCCGACCATTACCGGGCTCTGTCCCGACCATTACCGGGCTCCGTCCCGACAATTACCGGGCTTCGTCCCGACCATTACCGGGCTCCGTCCCAACATTAAAGACCGTTCACCCCGGTCGATAAGAGGGTGACCCCTCTTCAGACCACTAGTCAAACTCCTAGTGGTACTGATTACTTGGTACCTGGGTGCCCCCCAGTTGTACGTGGAAGCCACTGTGTAGACACATACGCACTGACGTATACTCTGTCTTCCCACAGACGGGAAAAAATCATACTACCATTGTGTCAGACACTCCACAAGACCCTCATCAGAGGATGAGGAACCATTATCTCCATCGTCCTTAGAAATCATAGACGAACGGAGGGCAGAGGACTCTCCCTCGGAGGAGGAGGTCTGGCAAGACATACCTCAGGAAGTCAGAGAACCCAACCAAGTCCGGAAGGGCTAAGGACATATAGATATTGGGGTCTAATCCCCACGCCCTAGGACGGACGGGCTGATAACCACGGAGTACGATCTGTTACTGTATGCCAGATCGGAACACAATGGATACATGTATGTCGACCGCACCAAGAAAGGAGAGCTCGCGGTGCTGCCAAAGCTCCACAGTACTATACCCAATAAGGGTGACCCCTTGGATAATTTGGAGACTACCGTACCTCCCCATACGGGCTTACGTCCAGACATTCCTGACCCTTCAGCCCGGTCTTATTGAGGGCAACCCCCTCCTCAGACCACTCCAGGAAATCCGTGGTACTGATGGAAACAGTTCCCGGAGAACCCCAGCGGTATGTGGAGACTCACTAGTGGCACTAAGTGTATTACCGTACCTGACACCTGTCTCGGTACCCCACAGACCGGAAGAGGGTCCCAACATGACCCCAGGATAGTCTTACCAGGTGCTAGTGGCGTAGGTACGAAGGGGTGACCACCGCACCCTTGTCCAGGGCTTCTACCTTCAGAATATGCTCTGGCATTGCATGCACAGACCAGGGCACACTACATGCATGTGTTCCGACACCTCTACGCCCCAATTGAAGGACCCGTATGCCCTTCCCTTAACCGAGAAGGAGAACTCACTATACCGCCAAACTCCACAACTCTAGGACATATAAGGATGAACCATTAGATTATACATAGGGAGACTTTCACGTCTCCCATACCAGGGTACGTCCCGGTCCTACGGAGGGTGTCCTCATTCTCAGACCACTACCCAGATCCTGCGAAAGTGGTACCGATTAATCGAAATGCTGGGTGACCCCGGTTATACACAGAGACACACTGAGGGGCAATAAGCGTACTGTTGTACAATCCTGACTCCACAGACCGAAAGGGTGTGAACCAACAGGTCAGATTTCCCTCAATTCACCAACCAAATTTCCAGGTGAAGATTAAGCCGCCAGGGCAGCTCCGGGGGAAGAAGCCCTCTCCAAGAGGCTGGCTAACAAGTCGGACACCTTACCACCTAAACACCATGGGAAGGGCCCAACGCGACTTCCCCAAAGGGGAAAGAGAACACCAAGACTTAGCGGAACCATCTCTAAGAACGTCCTGCACATTGAACATCTCAGACCCCTTCATCAGGGTACGAGGACTCCATTCTTCCCCTTCTCTGGAGATCATAAGAGAACGGAGAGTCTTCATCGGAAGACGAAAAGTCAGAACCCGCCTGGCAAGAAAAGTTTCTTTTGGCACACTGGAAAACCTCGGTTGACTCGCGTACCACCAGACACCCAGGATCATCCGAAAAGGGGTTTTGCCGAAGCACCGGGCACACCTTGCAAACCTCCGGCTTCGGGGAGAAGAAGTACGAAACAAGCTCAGGATGGAATACCCATGTCATCTAGGAACGAACAAGATAATCCTCAACAGTGAGCTCGGTGTCACTACAGGGATATTCATGCCACGATCAGACCGAGGTCCACGTAAAGTAGTAAAGAAGAAGACAGGAGACTCTCACCGTCATCAACATAGGACAACCCAATGGTTTTGGGGACGTACCGACATCTCAAGAAGGAAGGTATACATCTATTAGGAGACCTACTCCTCGAAAAGGTTTTTTACAAGGTTAGATTTGAAAGGACACTTACCTACTGGCTCACTTAGTCCCTCAAGAAGTTTTGGAAGCTGGTCAGGACGCACTGAAGAGCAAAGGGTATCCGCCGTAACACTTGCTGACCCTTGGCAAGCCCAATTCCTAACTGCGTAGACAAACGAGATTTATTGTCACAGTTCCTGGAATTGTTGGGATTCATAGTGATCAGAGCGGAGTCGGTTCGATTCCAGTTCCGAGTAACTACATATCTCTACTTCGGAATAGATGCCACATTGGTCGGATTGCACCTTTCCCCACATCAGCGATAACGACTTTCGTAAGGAAATTCGACGGATATGACGGAAAGGTTCCATAGTACCTTGACTACTTCCCAGGACCACTTCACTGACGGGCCAGACATCGGCTGAAAGCTCACTGCATGAGATCCAGGCACACCTACGAAATTGGGATCAGAACGGCAAGGACTTCGATAGTACTCGTTACAGAGGTAAAGGAGCTAAGCGGGACTTCTAGAATGATCGTCTTTAATTGGGATCATCCTCTGCTTCTTCAGTTTTAACTTGCCTTCGGGCAGATCAAAGGGAGAACATCATCGATTGTTAACGCAGGAGCGGCTAGAGTTGGTGGATTGGTGTCTTCCAAGGGAGACGGGTATGTCAAGGGACTATCGCAACCAACTAGAGTCATGAGACTCATGGACAACAGGTATTCCCCGAAATGATTTATCCACATGGAACACTTGGAAGTCACGGGGGTATGGAAAGGGACTACGATCCTTTTATTACCCCTATCTACCTCGATATTGAATCTTGCCCATAATTTTTTCACGACGGGCCGATCGGAACGATTCGACCGCTCCATTAACGGGATACGTTCCGTTATTTCGACAGCGCGTAGTACGATTCACGACACTCCGGTCGATCAAGAACCTTTGATAGACCGTTTTTTCCGCGGGGTAGCATACGGTCCAAAACCATGAGTTAAAGTATCACTGTTGTGAGACTTTGATTGGGTTTGTTTCGGAACTAATCAGATAACACGAACCTATCCCCCCGTCAGTCATAATCACATTATGTTGGATTTTCGTCGGATATCAGATCTTCTGGAGTTCGACGTATATGGTCTTTCGGTATCACCTGAAGGAAGGACCTCTACGGTTCTCGTATAACTAAATCTTTTTCGCGTCCGTGTTTTACCCTGTTCCCGGCGTTTTTTTCCCAGTTTTTGTGCAGTTATAGCGGTGTTTGGTTATATGGAGATCCCGACAACACTTAGATTGACACATTAAGACATCGGTGGGGTTTATAACAACCATACAAGCCAGTTACCATGAACACTCCGTCTAGATGGGTTCACTGATTGTCATCGTTAACGGGGGAGGAGACGTGCTTTAGGTACTCATTCGGTACGAGGCACGGCTGCTTCTCAGGCCTTCATGAGGGGCCTCTATATTTTTTACAGGCGGCAAATTAGACACGGCGAGACAACTTCAGTATATTTATTTCGTCAACCGCACACGCATCCTTTCGATCATACCACAGCTTTAAAAATGCAAAATACGAAGCCTCCTGTCATGTGATAAAATTGTAGATTATGCTAACGTAGTGTACCTATAATCTTAATTTTAATAATGACAGGAGGCGAGTATTTTCCCTCCCTGTTTCCCTCCCTATACTCTGGGAAATTCTAATTTTTCTGGTTATCATTTTCAGTCTAATTATAAGATTTTGGATATTTCAGTATATTTATGGGATGCTTATATAGTTGACGGATGTTACAGCCGTGGCGATTATTATAGTAAACCATGGTTGTTTAATGTTAAAAAATTTTAACGTAATATAAATATAGATGCATATAGTACTGTTTTTTTAATGTGGACATCAGTTGGGTTCCATCACCTTTCACGTATTTCTGTTCTTTTCAGAGTAACCATCATAAAGATAAAAATCAAGATAAAGCTGGAAGTTTTTTTCAAGTCATGTTCCAAATTATGTTCTACACGTTACTCAAGACTGTTATTTGAATTCCCTGACGTTATAATGGACTGTTTTCGCATCAAAGAAAGAGGAAATCATGTGACTGTCAGGGCTTTATATATGGATGTGATGCCTGTTACTGATTGGTTTAAAGTTTTCTGATTGACTTGTGCTGCTGGAGGCATAAAGTAAAGAAAGTTATGCAAAATACTCGCCTCCTGTCATTATTAAAATTAAGATTATAGGTACACTACGTTAGCATAATCTACAATTATATATTGTTACACTGGCTCTTGTCATGGGGTGGGATATATTGGGCAGCAAGTGAACAGTCACTTCTTGAATTTTATGTGTTGGAAACAGGAACAATGAGAGAGCAAAAAGATCTGAGTGACTTTGACAAGAGCCAAATAGTAATGGCTAAATAAGTGGGTGAGAGCATCTCCAAAACGGCAAGTCTTGTGGGGTCTTACCAGTATGCATTGGTTAGTACCTACCAAAAGTGGTGCAAGGAAGGACAACCAGTGAACCAGCGTCAGGGTCATGGGCGTCCAATCAAAATTTGATTGCAAGTGCACCAGGGTTATGTTATTAGGCCTTGGTCCCAATTAAGCCCTTAGCTTCTTGGGATCGGCACCCTCTCATGGTTCTAGTTCCATAAGCTTGTTATTTTCTGGGTTCTTTTTGTTTTCGACCAAGCCTTGTTCCTGACATTGATTTTTGTATTTCTGGAATCCCTGACTTTGCTAGCAATTTAATGGTTAGGTGTGTGTTACTGACCTTTGTGGACTGTTTTGAGCATGGACTGTCAGTCACATTACAGTGAATTTTATTAATGTCAGCAGGCTGTAGGAGAATATTTTGTGATAAACTCTCTCTTTACTAATTCCAATTACAGCTCAAATCAGAAAAAAAAAACATAGACCAATCAAGTGAAAGGTAATATAAGAGCATGTTCTAAAGGCACCTTTTCTTTCTTTGGTGGGAAAGCAGTTGTAACAGTACAGAAAAAAAAACCCAAGAATCTATAACAATGAACTGTAAACGAACAATCTACTGATCAAATCGCAGGAACGAAGAAACAGCTTCCAAATTTCTGGAAGTACATCTAAGTCCATGAGTAAACTGAAACAAAAAGAGAAACACAATAAACGTATCTCAAAATTAAAACATTCCAACAACATATAACATTAAATATATAAACCGGCAATCAAAGGCATCAAATGGCCAACATCAAGAATGAATAATTGTCATGTGTAAAATATACTCACACAAACTTTGAGATATCAACACAATATGATTCATCAACTAAGAAGAAATCACAGCAAAAGAAGAAGCAAATTCAATGGAGGGAAAATATTTACCCAATTGGGAGAATATTGGATTAAACAAATAAGAAACTTGGAAGCCCAAGGACAAAACCATACAAAGCAAGGCCAGGACCAGCAAAACAAAGCAAAGTTTTAATTAGGTATTCCGGGTAGGATCAGCAAAACAAAAGTACACTCTTTGGCTGGTTAAACACGTAGGCAACGTTTACCAGGTTAGTGCTGACAGGATTAGGCAAACAAAGGTTAACCAAAATAGGTACAGGTAGGCAAGACTTAACCACGACTGGTTCAGGCAGGTAGGGGATAACCAAGGCAGGTTCGTGTAGGCAAGGTGTAAAGGGACACTATAGGCACCCAGACTACTATAGCTCATTGAAGTGGTCTGGGTGCATAGTCACAGGTCCTTTAACCCTGCAACAGTAATTATTGCAGTTATTGAGGAACTGCAATAATTACGATGCCGGATTAACAGCCACTAGAAGGACTTCTGGATCGTTAGGCGACTTTTGGTCGCCTAACTGAAGTTGGACATCCTCACGCTATGCATGAGGATATCCAGCATCATGTAAAACCTGTAGGAAAGCATTATATATGCTTTCCTATGGGGAAAAACCTAATGCGAGTGTGGCCATAGCCATGCATGTGCATTAGGTCCCTCCCGCCAGCTGATATCAGCAGGGGTGGAGTGAAGCCCGAGCCAGCACCAAGGACATCGGTGCTGGACTCTGGTAAGTCACAGAAGGGGTTTTCATCCCTTCTGCACCACTGGGGGGGGGGGGGGTGGATGATTTTTTTTTTCTGGCACCATAATTTCCCTTCAACCAAAACAGGTTCAGGAAATGGTTGACAATGGCAGGGCAGGCTTGTAACTTCTAGGGAGTTTACAAGATGACTGAGCAAAGAACCAGGGTGGTCTGGGGAGAGAAATGGGGTTTCTGGGCCTCTATAAGTAGAAGGTCCATCTAGTGTGAGTAATCATGAACGCCCTTTATGTGGGTGGGACCCTATGTCAGTTTGGCCACTCAACTGGTTGCTCCCCACAATACAACATATATGTAGCAAAGGATGCCTCCCTCCTTGCCAGCGGTCCAGGAGTAAGTGCGGCTTGCCTTGTCCTTCACCGGGAGGAGAGTCTGACGCCCTCCTCACTCCTGGGTCGCCGAGATTCACACGGCACCCGGCGAGTTAGTGCTGCGTGTCTACCTCTCCTGACGCCCCGTGACACCTCCTGCCATTCCTAAATTTAATATTATAGATAAACTAAAAGCTACCATAATCTTACATTTTACCACAACAGGAAGCTTCATATTTTGCTGTTTTCACGGTCCGTGAGAAAAGAAAAAGAAGCATGAGGAACAGGACAAAAATAAAAAGTATGAAACGTATCCTCCCTGGCTCAATCCACTGAACGTAAAATGTTGGCGGCGTGCCTGTGTCGAAACCACAAAATGCCATTGTGATGGTAGTCACTATCACTGGGGGCTGAAGAGAGACACTTTATGTAGGTCCCTAAGTGCCCTTTAAAGGTGCAAGGTGTGTATAAAGCATAATTCATTATTAAATGTTTGTGTGCTCTCTTGTCCTGTTGATGTTTAAAGGATCTCTATAGTGTCAGGAAAACAAAGCGGTTTTCCTTACACTATAGTGCCCTAAGGGTCCCCCTCCCGTGGTGCTCAAGGGGTTAAAACCCCTTCAGCAACTTACCTTAATCCAGCACCGGGCTCCCTCGGCGCTGGTGACCTCTCTTTGTCCGCTCCCAAATAAGCGGAATGCGCATGCGCGGCAAGTGCTGCGCGCGCATTCAAACAGTCCATAGGAAAGCATTTCTTAATGCTTTCCTATGGACGTTCTGCAAGTTGGATGCGAATTTCGCATCCAGTGTCGCAGATACGCCTCTAGCGGCTCTCAGGAAGGCAGCCACTAGAGGTTGGATTAACCCCTAATGTAAACATAGCAGTAGTGATGTACCGAACGGTTCGCTAGCGAATAGTTCCTGGCGAACATAGCGTGGTTCGATCCGCCCCCTATTCGTCATCATTGAGTAAACTGAACCTCACAGTCAGCAGACACATTCCAGACAATCAGCAGCACACCCTCCCTAGCAGACCCTCCCACCTCCTGGACAGCATCCATTTTAGATTCATTTGGAAGCTGCATACATTTATTTTTTATTTTATTTTTTATTATTTTATTTATTTATTTATTTTTTATTTATTTTTTAAAATTCTTTATTTTTGTAGTGCATGGAGGTATAACAAATTAGCATGTGGTACCCCAACGGCATTCCTCATGCTTTTCAAGTAACAATTGTAACAATAGGGTATATGTTAATACCCTAGTCTGCGCGGAGCCCTCCATGGGTGAAGATGGATTAATTTTTTTTTGCGCTCAGGTTTTTTATTTTATTTTTAAGTTCGACGGGTATGATGGCTTTTTATTTGGCCTTTTTTGGGGCTGAAAAATGAAGATTTTAGAAAAAAGAAGACGTTGAATAGTAAGTTGAATTTTACTTTACAGGGTAGTAATTTTATTCCCCCCTCACTATTTTTTAGGGTGAGAGGGGTAGGTAGGGGCTTTTTTATTTGGGTGTGTGACTAGGGGCTTGGGGACCCCTAGTCACCTTTGATGGGGGAGGGGAGGATTTTCATTTAGGGCCCCCACCCGCCGCTCAGGGGTGGGGGCCGGCGGGGACAGTAGGTCCCCCCCCCTTATTGTTGTTTAGGGCCCCCACCCGCAGCTCAGGGGTGGGGGCCGGGGGGAGGACAGTAGGTCCCCCCCTCTTATTGTAACTTAGGACCCCCACCCGCCGCTCAGGGGTGGGGGCGGGGGGGAGGACAGTAGGTCCCCACCCCCATTATTCTTTTATAGGGCCCCCACCCGCAGCTCAGGAGCCATGTTACTCTGTATATAGAGGGAGCCATGTTTACACTGTATATAGAGGGAGCCATGTTACTCTGTATATAGAGAGGAGCCATGTTTACACTGTATATAGAGGGAGCCATGTTTACACGGTATATAGAGGGAAGCCATGTTACTCTGTATATAGAGGGAGCCATGTTACTCTGTATATAGAGGGAGCCATGTTTACACGGTATATAGAGGGAAGCCATGTTACTCTGTATATAGAGAGGAGCCATGTTTACACTGTATATAGAGGGAGCCATGTTACTCTGTATATAGAGGGAGCCATGTTACTATCTGAGGTGGTTAACTATGATTGGCCCTGGCATGTTTGTTAGTCTGGCCTGCATGGTTGTCTGGCATGAATAAAAGTAGCATGTTTCAACTATATTAGTAGTTAGACTAGTTTGCACTAAAACATGTGCAAATGGGGAGTTTGGGGCTGTGCAAATGGACTGTTTGCGGTTGTTTGCGGTGCGTTAAACGGGGAGTTTGGTCTGTCACTGTGAAGCGGGCGTAACCCTTACACTACCTGATCGACACAACATCATACCTGATGTTTTAAAGCACGTTATTCCAAACAATTTAGGAATGTTAGGTGATTTATGCCCTTTATGGATTAAAACCAGACTCTGCATCAACTATGTAATTTTTCATGGGAGTTTTGCCATGGATCCCCCTCCGGCATGCCACAGTCCAGGTGTTAGTCCCCTTGAAACAACTTTTCCATCACTATTGTGGCCAGAAAGAGTCCCTGTGGGTTTTAAAAATCGCCTGCCCATTGAAGTCTATGGCGGTACGCCCGTTCGCGAACATTTGCGGAAGTTCGCGTTCGCCGTTCGCAAACCGAAAATTTTATGTTCGTGACATCACTACATAGCAGTTTCTCTGAGGGACCTGGCACCCAGACCACTTCATTGAGCTGAAGTGGTCTGGGTGACTATAGTGTCCCTTTAAAATGAACTAGGTGAATTTGACTGTGGAGCCTGTACATCGCCACCTGTTGGTTGCAAAGATCTCAAAACAGCTAAATGCACTACCTGAATAGCACGGCTTGCATATTATGAGTTAGTTATTATTTCACCCACCCCTTTAAAAATATTGTGGCGAAACCGACCTCGCCACGTGTCCTTGGAGGGGGCTGCTTGCCCGCCTCTTGCCTTTGGACTATGGACCAGACTTTATGTGAATGTGTTAACCCAGATAGCTATGCCATGGAGCCTATTCATATAATGAAAGACTATGGGAAAGACTTTAGCTCCATGGCAATTGTACTGTGTGAATAGGATCTGCGCGCTATTCGGTAGTTTTGTGCGCTCAGATCCCAGCTATCTGGGGATATGTGAAATGTCTGTGTGTTATGGATAAAAAGTAAATTTATGTATTTTAAAGTGTTTTACTGTCTTTGTGCTACCATGTGCTCAATGGAGTCTGTCTCTGTGCTGGAGATAATTGGATTACAGAGAAGGCTCTGTAAAAACCGGTCTGAGCTGGAAAGCTAGGGGTTTTAAAAGATACTTTACTAACTTTTGAACCCCTGGTCTGATCCATGCCATTTTTTAATATGTTGTTCCCCTGAATGGATTGATTGTGGATATGTAATTTTGTGTGAATGTGGTGTATGGTTTTAAAGTTATGAAAGTTGTGTAAAAAGTATATTTTAAACTGTATGCATAATGGGATTATGTGTCACACTAAGGGGGGGGGATGTGTGGGTTGCACCCATGTTACTATTGGTTATTTTATGCCTCCCCCTGGGTGTGGCCTGTATGTGTGAGATGGAAATAAAAGCCAGGCTGGATGAGCCAGTCCAGAGTTCCTGTTTTACCCTCAAAGTGAAGTGTCGTCTCATTATTTATTGCATGCTGTTCCAGTTTGACTGCTAGGAGTGCAAACCTATTCGTATGGTTCCTATTCAACTGTCTACAGCATTCAGAGGCTTGAGAGGATTCATATGCTTCTCTGATTCAGTGATTGTGGTGTCGGCTAGAGTGCTTGGAGGCCTCAGGAAGCACTAGGAGCATCCTTTAACGGAGGTACCCAGTCGGGGTGCCAGGCGATCCGTTACAAATATGTTATTATATTATTATGGGTTCCAGCATGTTTTCCAATATAAATTGATTATTTGTATTTTATTGAAGTTGTCACCATAAGTTTAATGTAATCTGCATATGGGCTAGTCCCCAGTTAAAATAAAGCTGTGTGTGTTAGTTCGCTTTGGAACTGTCTGTATTGGTTGATTTGTTCAGGGATCCCAGTGACAGAGTCTTCGGACCTGTTGGCTGGCTGCTTGGTCCACGTAACCCGGGACAAGTAAAAAGCTAGGCCTGAGAGCCACAAGCGCCTTTGTAAAGCCAGTATAAGATGAGACTTACATATCTGAAGAAACTCTATAACGAGGGCTAATAGGGTCAATAATAATACACAATGTGATTCTAATCCATGTTTTAGAACACAGTATAACCAAAGATTTAAATGAATTGAAAAATCTTTGTGTAAATGCTGGTCAATACTATTGCAGGATTTTTAAAACAGGTTTTACCATAGAGACCCAAAGTCATTTTTTTTTTTACTTCGCTCTGACAGTGATTAGAGAAAAATATATAAGACATGTTGTTAAAAGGAGACAGGCTAAATTTGCCATGTCAAATAGAGTATTGCTAAAAAAAAATCATGCATTCACGTTTCATGTTTAAAGAGTGTTGCTCGCACCCAGTAATCTAATCTAATAGGGACACTGTAGTCACCTGAACAACTTTAGCTTAATGAAGCAGTTTTGGTGTATAGAACATGCCCCTGCAGCCTCACTGCTCAATCCTCTGCCATTTAGGAGTTAAATCCCTTTGTTTATGAACCCTAGTCACACCTCCCTGCATGTGACTTGCACAGCCTTCCATAAACACTTCCTGTAAAGAGAGCCCTATTTAGGCTTTCTTTATTGCAAGTTCTGTTTAATTAAGATTTTCTTATCCCCTGCTTTGTTAATAGCTTGCTAGACCCTGCAAGAGCCTCCTGTATGTGATTAAAGTTCAATTTAGAGATTGAGATACAATTATTTAAGGTAAATTACATCTGTTTGAAAGTGAAACCAGTTTTTTTTTCATGCAGGCTCTGTCAATCATAGCCAGGGGAGGTGTGGCTAGGGCTGCATAAACAGAAACAAAGTGATTTAACTCCTAAATGGCAGTGAATTGAGCAGTAAAATTGCAGGGGAATGATCTATGAACTAAAACTGCTTTATTTAGCTAAAGTAATTTAGGTGACTATAGTGTTCCTTTAAGTCCTTTTCCCTTGTTTGTAGCTGTAGAATTTGTTGCCATGTTTTTGAATCGAATCAAAAAATTTTCTTTGCAATTTAAGAAACCACCACTAGAGGGCATATTTTTGCCATCTGACATATTGGGATCACTGAAACTATTTTAATTGAGTAAGAATTGAAGGGTTTATGACTTTATGTCTCTATCTTCAACCAGTCATATACTGTTTGATGTCATAGTCTTTTCCTTTACTAATATAATTTATAATAAATTATTATGA
The DNA here is from genome assembly GCF_036172605.1 of Pelobates fuscus. NCBI lineage: Eukaryota > Metazoa > Chordata > Amphibia > Anura > Pelobatidae > Pelobates > Pelobates fuscus. The sequence goes on along the minus strand of NC_086325.1, from coordinate 150,451,242 downwards.
TATAATAATACGTTTGTTTCTCTTTCAATCAAAGCTTAATATGTCAGTTTTGCATAGGTTCTGTTGTAACTTGTTGTCAAGGGTTTTAAAGGCACACTATAGTCACCAAAATCTCTGAAAAGGCAGTGTTTACATACATTGCTGGCTAGTAACACCTCTAGTGGCAGTTACTCAGACGGCCACTAGAGGTGCTTTCTAGTCCAATGCTGCACACAGCACTGGCATTCAGGGTCTCCACACTCTGCATGGAGACGCTGAACATGTCCCATAGAGGTACATTCATTCAATGCATCTCTATGAGGAGATGCTGATTGGTGCAGCTCAGCATTTTATGGTACATGCCCAATAGCCTCCCAATTACTTATGGGAAAGCATTGGTTTGGCTGACATCATCAAGACTGATAATCTCAGCCACGGAGGTGGGGCCAGTCGTGGCAGGACCGGTGCGGCGTATGAGAAAAAGTAAGTTTTAAACCTTTAATCTCTACGGAGAGGGGGCAGGGAACCTAAACATCAATCCCAACACTACATGTTTGTATTCCTGACACTATGGTGTTCCTTTAAATTTATCATTTTTAGTTAATGCACAAACAAAACCCTGTAAATCTGTACTTTCCTGTGCAACGGTGTTCATGCACATTCTTTGTCCTGTAATACAAGTTGCATAAATTTGACTGTACAATCATAGAGAGTATTAATCCACTTTTCAGTGTTAGCTGGATTATATAAATCTGACATGGGAAATGTTCTAATCCTCAGTCTTTCTAGCACCTTGTAATGTTCAGTATGCTGTTGAAAATGCATTGTATCCCAATAAATGGTTCAAACCCGAATTGAAAGAGCATTGCCATATGGGCTGAAGTGTGCCTTTCTGCAAAAATCTTTAAAATTGCTAGAAGTACCCTTTCCGTTTCTTAATGGACCATAACAAGCTATTTAGGACTTAGTCAGAATCTAGTGGTGACCATTCCAGAGCTTAAAGAAACACTCCAGGCACATCAACAACTTTATTTCAATGACAGTACAGTGCCAAGAGCTACTGGACTTCCTCTAACATGAAGGGGTTTAACCCCAAAATTGTGCTCTCAGTTGATCACTAGGTCCCCATTCACAAACTTTTTGAGAAAGGCTTCAATAAGGAATCCTTTGATCATCGCCACAAGCCGGGGGGGGCAAACAAACAGCTTCTTTACATCTTTTTGATTGATCAGTTCGTAGGAGAGTCAACCCCTTAAGAAAAGACAGCGCTCAGGAGCTTCTGGCCCCATGACAACTTCATTGAGATGACATTGTTATGGTACCCAGAGTGTTCCTTTAAGGACAAACAACATTCCAGACAGACCTCAGTGCTGGAATCAGGTAAGAGAAAAACTTGTTTTTATCCATTTCATCACAGAGGGAGGGGGACAGGGGGACACTGTAGCATTAGGAATTAGCTTTATGTTTCTAGCATTTCATGTTGACCTATATATTTTAGTGTTCCATTTTACTTATGCCCTCTCGTGGTTCTTGTTGCCCAAGAGTGCATTGTATTCCCTTTTATTGCTTGCATTCGTTCTGGCCCAGCTCTGTTCGACTATCCTGATTTCTGCTATTCCTTAGTTTGTGTTTTAATGAGATATATATTTTGCATTTTAAAATCCTGATTAAAATCATGCACTTTATTATTGTGTTTGAATCTTGAGGAGTCTTAACATTCTGATAGTACTTTCACTCACACATCGTTCTCTCCTCCCACTAGAATATAGCTGTTGAATATATAAATTAAATAAATCAATCCTTTTGTCGAACACCAAACGGAGCCCAACATTTCTCCCTCCTGGAACCATGGTAGAATGGACCAAACTTCTGGAATAAAAGGGAATCATGACATGTCACACATGTCATGTGTCCTTAAGGGGTTAATATACCTGTATGCCTAAGCCATAGTTGGTTATGGTCAGGAGGAACATTAAGTGCAGGATATTTTTGATTGCTGTAGTCTTGTTTGAAACTCCAGTATTTAGAGCATTGTAAAGGCTACGGACCTGGGGAGTGTTCCTGGATAGATGTATCTGACCTCCATGCTCCTTGTCTGGTCCACAGTTTTCATTTAGCTAATCTTGGTAAACCTGGTGGTCACCGCCCAGTGGGCGGTGCTAGGGAAGGGGTAATGCCAGGTTACCTGTGAACGCTGTATCTTCTGTTGACGCTGGTTGTCATTTTGCCATCTACTTTGCATTATTCTGACATTGATTATGATGCAGGACAACGCTCTCTTGCTTCCTTTTACACTAATACACCATTGCGTCATTTTCAAAGGAAAACCTTGCCTGTGTCATTTAGGTGATGTGCAACATGCACATTTTGGCATCACGAAAATGACCAAAATCATTTAACCTATTTATTCTCGTTAATCTGTTTCACCTATGCCCTGTTGTGGTTCTTGTTGCCCAGTAGTGCATTTTATACCCTTCTGTTACTTATATTGGTTCTGACCCGGATCTTTTTGACTATTCTGATTTCTGATATCTCTATACCTTCGCTTGCTTTACTGTTTTTTTGTAAATTCTTTATTTTTGGTGCATGTTGCGTAAAACATAGCATAACATACATAGGTGCCACTGCCTTGTGGTCAAAGAGTAACAGCTATACATCAGGTATGGCATTCAATATATTTGCACATTTTGTTGAGGTGGTGGACTGTGTGGTTATAACGAGGTGACCTATGTGTTTGTATGGTACCGCCATGTCCTGTGTGGTTCTATTGGGAGCTCGGGATGAGCTAGTCTGTAGTCGCTGGTTATATTTGTGTGGGGTATGTCATGGAGGTATTGCTCCAATATGTTGTCCTATGTTACAACAGTGTAAGCTGCATGTCCGAGGAGCAAGTAATGGGTCGTGTTGCGTTGACTATGATAGTGTGGGGACGTCGGTTGCCATGTGGGGCATGTCTAGTGCTACAGTGGTCTAATGTCACATGGTGTCCCGCTTATATCCCTGTGGTGTCTACCCCTCCCCCCTGGGGCGTTAGGGGGGGGAGGGGTGCATTGCTGCGTGAGCAATCAGTGAACGCGTTTTATGCCTGACGTGTATATCGGAGGCCTAGGGCATTAAAGATTTTGTCGCCTCTCTCGTGTGTTTGCATGAGTATGGTGTACCAGCAAGTGAGTTACTTCGCTATGAGTTTGCCACAACCAAAAAAAAAATTTTTTTAAAAATCATGCATATCAACATTAGGAAAATAGCGGCTTTGTAGGGCACATTAGTTCCAGCAACAGCTGAATGGTTTCCCTTCTTTCCCCCTTGGGGGATATGTGTCCCATTCAGGTGGCGGGGTTCGTGTTCCTTCTCAGTTCCCGCGTGGCTGCTTCGGATCGGGAGCAAGGTGTTCCAAGTGCGTGGGTTCCGTTGGTGGGTAGGCCCATCGTTGTTAGCAGTGCAGGAGCATCCGTCAGGGCTGTGGCCTTATAGGATTGCCCGTCCTTCGTGACCCACAGGGTGTTTGGGGTAGCCCATCTATAGGTTACGTTTTCCGCCTGTAATGTCCTCATGAGAGGTTGCATGCTCTTACGCCACTGCAGAGTGGCCCTGCTTAAGTCTTGAAAAAAGGATATATGGCCATTTTCAAAGTTGTACGGGGTTTTTCCCTGTAACGCTGCTGTTAGCCCTAGTTTATCGGCTACTGTTTGGCATCTGAGGATTATGTCCCTTGGTGCTGTGGCTGGGGCCCTGGGGGATTTGGCTATTCTATATACCCCATCAAACGTAAAGTACTTAGCTCGCTTCGCAGGCAGGAGAGATTCCACCAGCCGTCTCACGTAGTGCGGCAGTTCCTCCAGGGGGATAGTTTCTGGGACTCCCCTTATCTTTATATTCTTTCTCCTGCCTCTGTCATCTAGGGTGCTCACTTGTCTGTTGGTGTCAAGTTGGGCCTTTTGTAACTGGTGTACCTTGTCGCTCAGTGCCTGGAATTCCTGTTTCAGGGCTACGACATCCGCTTCTGTGGCTTGGGTGCGCGCTGTGACAGCTTGTGCCTCTGTGGTCAGTGTTGCCATATCAGCTTCCCACATTTTCTTGAGGTTTGATTGGAGGCTTATGAGCATCTCCTGTATATTCTGTTTTGTGGGAGGGGCCATGTGTCCAGGTGTGCTGGCTGTGTCTTGGGTGGCTTGGTGTGGGCTCTGGGGCGAGTACTCACTTTCAGTCTGTTGGGGTGTCGGGTCTCTCGTGGGAGAGGGCTCCTGTGAGTCTCCTGATGGTGTTGAGGCTGACCACATCTGGCCTATGTCGCGCTGGGTTTTTGCGATGGTCGCGGGTGGTTTGCTTTACTGTTTTGACTCACTTCTGTACTCCTAAACCTCAGCCTGTATCTGACTTTGTCTCACCTGTTTGACGGTGTTTTCTTTTTTATCATCCTGGGCCTCACGTAAGCCTGGCCAAAATAGATTGTTGAAGATTCCATTGAACTTCCCTGCATCAATTGGGTTTTCTACTCTGAATATATTGCCAATTTTTCATCATTGAGGATGTCAGCTTCCATTTCAGCATGTCGATGGCTTTCTGCGTTTACTCTGTCCACAGCCAGTTTTTCTTCAAGCTTTTCTGGTGTCATTCCAGTGCAGTAGTCCATTTTTGAGCTTGGTAACTGCTCCAATAGCCCTTCTGCTGTGATTTCTTCATCCCCATTCTATACATACTGTGTTGTAAGAACTGACTGAAAATGAAACCATGGTTTCAGATTGGCTGAGTGATTCACAGCTAGGGGAAGCCTGGCTAGAGCTGCATAAACAGAAACAAAAGTGATGGCAGAGAGTTGAGTAGTGGCACTGCAGGAGCATGATCTATACACAAAAACTGCTTCATTAAGCTAAAGTTCTTTTGGTGCTTAGTGTATCCCTTTAACTGACAAGCCAAGTATAAAAGGAACGAATTATAGCAGTGCCAGTTCTTAACGGGATATTGTTACCAAAACAAATTAAGCTTAATAAGGTAGTTTTGGTGTATAGATCATACCACTGCAGTTTCACTGTTCAATTCTCTGCCATTTAGGAGTTAAATCATTTTGTTTATGCAGCCCTAGTCACACCTCCATGTGACTTACACAACACTTCCTGTAAAGAGTCATCTAATGTTTACACTACCTATTTATTTATTTTAGAATTTATCTCCTCCTCTGTTAATAGCTTGCTAGACCCTGCAGAAGTCTCCTTTGTGTAATAAAAGTTAACTTTACAGAGAAGGAGATAAAAGCTTTTAAAGTAAGTAACATCGGATTGAAAATGAAACCATTTTGTTTCCATGCAGGCTGTGTCAGTCACCGCCAGGGGAGTTGTGGCTAGGGCTGCATAAACAGAAACAAAAGTGATATAACCACTAAGTGGCAGTGAAACTTCAGAGGCATGATCTATACACAAACTGCTTCATTAAGCGAAACATGTTTTGGTGACTATAGTGTCCCTTTAACGTTTCAACAACCAATAAGAAGATACCTCGCTTACTCCTATTATATACATGTGTGAATGTTCTTTTAACCACATAGCATTCACTATATAATGTGTGTTTGTGTAGTGTATGCAATGTGTTTGTGTAATGGATGTAGTATGTCTAAACATGTTGGGTAGTAGAGGGGGTTTTATTCCCCCCTCCATGCCTCTGAGGTGTGGCCAGGGAAGGTGGACATTACACTCATTTGTAGTCAAGTGGCATGGTGCAGACAACCAGGCACTGTATAGTACAGCAGGGTACCAGCCAACGCCATCTTTAGTTTCTGGCAGCTCTTCCCTCTCTGTCCAACTCTGTCCAAGAGCCCGGATTGAGTGCAGCGCGGATAGTGCCATGGTAACCCGTAGCAATGCTTTGACAGCCGGGAACTCACAAGGGTTCAAGAGAGAAAGAGGAGATGCCGGAAACTAAAAATGGTGTTGGCTGGGCCCTCGCTTCACTCTACAGCATGCTGGTTGCCCGGTTATTGCTACATATGTGCACATAGGGACTGTGAGGCCCAACAGCCATGTCTCCTTGAGAAGTCTGGACCACCCAGGACCTCCGGGCCCAAGACAGCAGTCATGGTTGTAATGCCCTAATGGTGGCCCTGCTCTCCACAGGATCCATTGTACCTAACTAAAGGCCTTTCTAATCTGGACAGAGGAAGGACACGGTTACATTTTTATTGTCACTTGGGCATTTTCTCCTACACAGGACTAGTGGAAGAGTTACTGTTCTATACTAGTATGTGGCAGTGGCTTACCAAGTAACCTGGAGTCCACCTTTGATCAGTACCTCCTCCAGAAGAGCCTGAATCTCTCTTAACTGACCTAGTTCAGCAGGCCAGTGTTTAGATCAATGCAGGAGCTTCCAGCTCTCCTGGAGGCTGTGACCGGGTGTGACCTGGAGGCTGTTTTTCCCAGGTAAGTTTGAAAACCAGCAAAAACTGACTAGTTAGCCTGGACAGACGCCAGGGCACTTCTGGGATTATAAACATTACGGCTTACAAGGAGTGTTTAATTAAAGGGTTACTATAATTACCAGGAATACAAAGCTGTATTCCTGGCACTATCAGCTCCCTCTGCCTCCCCCCTCCCTCGTGCACCCTGTGGCGGTAAAGGGTTAAGAAAACCTTTACTTACCTTACCCCAGCACCAATGTCCCTCAGTGCTGGGTCACGGCCGGCTCCGCCTCCTCCAACGCCCCGTGACGAGCGGGCACTAATGTGCATTAGACCTCTTCATATTAAAGCATTGAATCAATGCTTTCCTATGGGGAAAAATCTGACGCTAAATATTCTCATACAGAGGACAGCCAGGGCCGGATTAGCCAGATGGAGTTGCAGCTCTAGGCCCATTGAATAGGTCTATTCTCTTAGGTTTGCCACCTGACTGGTATTTTACCAACACAGCCGGTATTTGAGGCGGCCTGGCCTGACCGGTATTGCAGTAATACCGACAATACAAATGCAGATATTTTTCTCAGTATAAACGGAGATTACTCTGCAATACCAGCACCAGCCAGTAGAGATCACTGTGTTTGGAGAGAGGCAGGGATAGTAAATTTCAGCATATCCCTCCCTGCCTGTCTCTACTCACTGATCTATATGGGAGCAGCTCAGGCAAGTGAGGGATGAGAGGAAAGGCAGCAGGAAGACATGGGGACATTGAGACACTGAGAGATCTGGGGACACAGACACTTGGGGACACACAGACACTGTGAGACATGGGGAGGCTGGGAGGCATAGGGACATTGGGACACAGTGTCCCCATGTCTCCCAGTCAGTGTCCCTAGTATCTCAGTGTCCCCATGGCTCCCAGTGTCCCCTAATGTCTATGTCCACAAGTGCCCCATGTATCCCAGTGTCCCCAAGTTTCTCAGTGTCCCCATACCTCCCAGCCAGTGTTCCTAGTGTCCCCCAGTGTCTTAGTGTCCCCACATGTCTGTGTCCCCATGTCCCTAGTGTCTCCCACTGTCCTCGGGTCTCTCAGTGTCCCCTAGTATCCTAGTGACACAGCACACACTGACACATGGGGACACTGGGAGAAATGAGGACACTGAGAGACTAGGCAACATGGGGACACTGACACTGTGATACATTCAAATTCTTTGGACATGCCCCCCTTTTTTTCCCGCAGTTCTGGCCACGTGATTCACGTCAGTGGCCCACCACCCCGCCCATTGACTTCCTGCTTCACTGGACACTGCTGTTAGGAGTTATGGATTTACTTGAAAGATGAAAGCATAAATTAGAGAGAGATTAGCATAGAGTATGTGTTTTCTTATAGCTGCATCCTTTGAGTTTCCCTCTGACACCATCTCCACCAGATACATAACGCTTGAGAGGTATGACTGTTTTAGTGTTTTTTCATTGATAAGATTCTGTAATTAGGCCCCATCAAAATTGTCAGCACCAGGCCCACTGGCCTCTTAATCTGGCCCTGAGGACAGCCACTGGAGGCAGAATTAGTGCTGCAATGTAAACATTGCGGTTTCTCACTAAGTGCAATAGGGACATTGTACCCAAATCACTTTAATGAGGTAAAGTCTGGGTGCGAACAGTGTCCCTTTAAGTATGTTCAAATCATGTGCATAATAAAATCCTTATTTATGGAGTAACCCCAGAATACTTTGGGTTTTTTGGCTATTTCTTTAAAGGACCAGTTTTGGCTCCATAACAACTTCACTTAAATGTAATTGTTATGGTGCCAGGAGGTCCCTGGAGCTGGCTTACCTTAACCCATTCATAAAATTGTCTTGAAAACAAACGTATATTTCCAAGCCAGTTTTATGAATGGAGAATCATGGCTTGGCGCGTCAGCTAACCGCTCTCAGCGGCGCCTCTGCCAAATTCTGAAAGAGCCCTCCGGTTTCCCCATTTTGAGAGACTCGGCACTAAAATGCAGACTTTACGGGTTGCTTAAAATGGCACTGCCCCACCCTCCCCCCTAAAAATAATATATATATATTGAATTTCAGAAAGATAAAGTCTTTAAAATAGTCATACTGACTGGCTTGGAATTCCCCAGCCATGAGATGGACTGAGACAAAGCTCCAAAAGATGGAATCATATCCAAAATGGCAGCCAGCCAGCCCCCTCCTGGTAAAGCAGGATGGTGGATGGTCTCAGGCTGGGATCCATAGACCGGCACTAGGCCTCAATCCCAGCACTATGGTTGCCATGGCTACTCTCACATTGTTACTATTTTAAAACAAGGCCGTTAATGAGCAGGCCCGCAGCAGCCAGAGTCCATCCAGGCCCGGGCGGGCCCCATGCTCCGCCGTGCTTTGTTATGAGGCCTCACATTATCTCTCACAATAGGATTCTGTATCCATAGAAAGCAATGCAGCGCGGTGTGCGCATGCGCACGCCCCCCCCCCTCCCATTCCTCCTCTCCCTTCCCCAACAATGAAAGCCATTCAACCTCCAACGCTCTCGGTGGCGGGCGACGTGCGAACTGGCCAATGAGAGCGGCCGATGAGTCGGGAAGCCCCGCCCACGTGCTGCTGCGTCGGCGCGCCGAGCCAATCAGCGGCGGGCTTGTAGGTTTGACGGACGGGGCGGTCGTCGAATCGGCAGACCGGAAGTGGGTGGGAGGGAAGCAGAGGGGGGTTTGCTGGCCTTGTTCGCAGAAGCTGCTTCCGTCGGGCACGAGATTCTTTTGCTGCGCGGGAGGGCGGCAGGACTGATCCCACGAGGAGACCCGGCTCGCGGCTAACGGCTGTTCAGGTGAGCTTGCCCGGTCACAGGGCTGGGGATGGAGGGGAGGAGGGATGGGGGAGAGACCCGGGGCCGGCCTGGCCGGGGACACAGTGAGGGATGGATGGACGGTGTGTGTAGGCCATGCCTGCAGTGAGAGGGCGGTTACACACACTGTGCACACACACACACTATGGGGTAATATGGGGCTGCTCTCACCGAGCTCACACAATGCACCGTCTGTTACTGTATGGGCTGCTATATCAGCACACCGAGAGAGAGGGAAATGGAGAAACCCAGCAAAATGCCTGTTATTAAATATTTACATAATGTAGGGGAGGGTGAACAAGGGGGGAGGGGGGAATGTTATATATATTGCTTTAATACATAGAGAAATCTCATCAAAATGCATTTTATTAAATATTTGCATCATGCAGGGGAGAGTGAACAAGGTATGAGGAGGGGGGGGAGAAAGTTATATATATATATATATATATATATATATATATATATATATATATATATATATATATATATATATATATATATATATATAGCTTTAATACATAGAGAAATCTCATCAAAATGCCTGTTATTAAATAATTACATAATTAGGAGGGTGAACAATGTATGAGGGGGGAGGGGAGGGGAGGGGGTAAATAAATATATATATATATATATATATATATATATATATATATATATATATATATTGCTTTAATAAATAGAGAAATCTCATCAAAATGCCTATTAAATATTTACTTGAAGGGTGCACAAGGTAGGATAGGGGGGAAAGTGTGTGTGTGTGTGTGTGTGTATATATATATATATATATATATACTTATACTTAATGTAGGGGAGAGTGAACAAGGTGGGAGGGGGGGGGGAATGTTATATATATTGCTTTAATACATAGAGAGATCTCATCAAAATGCCTTATTAAATATAATAAACTGAAGGGGAGGGTGCACAATGTAAAATGTGGGGGGGGGGAATGATATATATTGCTTTAATAAATAGAGAACTCTTATCAAAATGCGTTTTAACTAAATATAATAAAGGAAAGGTACATAAGATATGGGGGGTAGGAGGAGGAGGAGGAGGAGAAGAGTATATCTACTTCCTTCCATAATAGAGAAATCTAATCAAAATGCGTTTTTATTAAATATTTACTAAATATAATAAAGGGGAGGGAAGGGTGCACAAGGTAAGATAGAGGTGAAAAGGGAGAACATTATGTCGACTTCCTTCCATAGTAAATAGAGAAATCTCATCAAAATGCGTTTAATTAAATATTTACATAATATAATAAAGGAAAGGGTGCACAAGGTAAGACAGGGGTGAAAAGGGAAAAAAAATTATATCTATTTCCTTCCATTATAGAGAAATCTTGATTTATCTTCCTGGTAAAAGGATAAATCAAAAATCTATATATTGAAAAAAATGAAATGCAAAAATCACATACCAAATCCATAACACGCAATGTATTTTACACTAAGGACCTCCCACCCACTCTGGTTTCTGCTTCCTTTAAATCATGCCTATCCAGGTATTTGCCCTATACCTTAATCACATCATCTATTCCCAGTCTGTGCTAAGGCACCATTAAGGGTCCATTACCCTCTCTATGTTGTTTCAAGTCCCCTCATCATAACCTTTAGATTGTAAACCCATGAGCCATCAAGCTTAGTAATTTGTAATAAATGCAAGATCTTAGTTAACAGGCAGTTATCTATTCCTTTTATATTGATTTGTCTATATTGTAGTGTGGATTTTTGTTTTTTTTAATCCCAGATTATATAGTGCTGCGGAGTGTGACGCTTCATAAATTGCCATAATAATTTCTCTTTTTAAGGTATATGTTTATCCTAGAGGGTTTTCTGCATATTTGTTTTTTTTTGTAATTACTACTACTTCTACTATGGAGTGTGAGCTGATGCAGCCTTCTGTTTTATAGTTTAGGTAAAAATAAAACTGAGATTATCTAATGGACTAGCATGTAAATATACTGGATTTTCAATTCTCCTTGGGTGTTTATTTTCTAGACTTTTATTTGTAGCAAACTGAAATCAGAGTGACAAAAATAGCTGGTCAGGAAATATTCTGCTTCTCCGCTATGGTCTCTGCTTAAATATTTTACACTAAATTTTCCCATTGGGATTTTCAGTTCCAGATTTTATGAGTAAATGCTGGAATGATACCTAGTCTTTGGTCCATTCGATGTCTTCCTTGATGCTCTATTAATTATAACAATAGTACCTTGGTTCACATCAGCATCAGAACCAATAGTTTACCATTATACTTTTGCACAAAAAGCAATGACTATCATTTTACCTTATAGTGTAAAATTTTTTCAGTATTGATGACTCACTGTGTATTTATCATGTCTCAAATGTAATGTTTTATTGAAATCTTTTGATCATCAAGAGTAGATACATTTTGGAATAACATGAGTGACAGAATGTAGCAAAATAGCTGTGTTTTGCCAAACATTTTTTTACAGTATGGAATGCAAACATTTGAAGTATACATTGTAGCGAGTTTTGTAACACACAAGAAATTGTCAATACTTGAAAATGGCGGTGTGGCATGGGGAAAGTCGCTAGTGCCTACAAACTAAATGGGAGTGTGCAAGTTCCGTTAGATGGTTTAAGTGCCTCTGTTGGGTCAGTTTGCGTTCCAGAATTCTGAGGTTTGGAATTGGTTATTCCATGGAAAAGCTTTTGGTTATGCATACCATTCAAATGAATAGGTTGGAGGCTGGGCCTTACTGAATCTATTATGTAATAGACCATCTGGGGTCTTTTAAGCACTACAGTAGGCCTCAAGGCTGCCAGTGTAGGTCCCTATTAGATGGCAATCTCATAGAAGAACATAAGGCAGGTCAATTAATACCAGATGGGAAGGGAGCTTCCAACATCTGAAATTTTCAGCACATGCGCATATATATCTCTATCTCAATCATTTCTCCCACCCCTAATTTTTGGTGGTTTATGTAAACACCATAGTGAACCCTAACTGGGATCTCGATCAGCTACATAACTTAGGACATATAAGAGGTTTGCAATACTGGCTGTAGCCAGAGTGGCTTTGTACACACAGGAGCCTTAACTGTTTCGTTGTCTCTATCCGAATATTTTGGCACCAACTATGAAACGAACATTGGAAACACTATAGCCCACTTTACTGGTTTCGTTGCCAGGAGTGCCCTTGTGCTATACCAGTGTAATTTTTATAACTATTTTATAAAAGGTTGACAACTTAATTGAGTCCTGTTGTGTCATAGCACATCCTACTTCCTGGAATCTCCTGTATGAGAATCTAGTTAGCGTTACTGAGCTAAGCAGTACCGTGCTTAGTGACTGAGAGCATCAGTTGAGTGATTTGTCATTTAGCCATACTTGTCGAAATAGAACCATCTGGATGTGGCGGACTTGAGTTGTTGGGCTGTTCTAAAATGGTGTTCCATATTGTAATGTTAGATGGACTGCATTACATAAGTGTGATGTATGGTCCTCATACTAAGTTTGACTTTGCAGTGCATTAATTAATTTTCTTCTCGTATAGAAGAATCATGCAGGGGAACCGAGGCTTTAAGATGGACCAGCAGAATCATGCTCCTCGGAAGCAAATGATGCACCAGCAACAGCATCCACACCACCACCAACAGCAACAACAACATCATCATCAGCAGCATCATCAGCAGCAGCAGCAGCAGCAAGAGGCTCCTTCACCTACTAATGGGCAGCAGATGAATAGTCCCAGTAAGTGGTCCATATACAGCGTTTCTCTGATACTGGCATTAAAGAGATTATATTGACTGACTTATTTAAGATAATATTTTTTACTCCCTTCATAGTAAATAAGAATTAGTGGTGGTAGGGAGAGGAGATGGAGTATGCTCATTAAGTGTAATTTATTTTGCCAGATGAAGGGGTGACCATTGATCTGAAGAATTTCCGTAAGCCAGGCGAGAAAACTTATACTCAGAGGAGTCGTCTGTTTGTTGGTAACCTTCCATCTGATGTGACCGAGGAGGAACTACGCAAAATGTTTGAGAAGTATGGCAAGGCTGGTGAGATCTACATACACAAGGACAAAGGATTTGGCTTCATCAGACTGGTGAGTTCCAAGTGTTGCCTGGTCTAACAGGTTCTTCTGCTATCTGCAGAAATGATTTCTCTATATTTACAAATAAAGGGTAGTGCAGTGCGCAGGTTGACAAAAGCTAGCTGATTATTGGTTAGTGAGGCCCTTGTTTGCAGTCTTTGAAAGGTTATGCCCTCCATTTATGTCAGAGTGGGATACTATTTGTGTAAAAAATGTGTCTGTAATGCAGACTCTAACTTTAACAAATGCATGCACAGAGGATGGTACTCACGGGTCTCTTTCAAAATAATCTCCACGTCTTTATTTCAAGTAAGACAAAAAAAATAAATGTATGGGTAAACGTTTCAGACCAACCTTATTGATATTGTATAAATCATTTTAAGTGTTCCCAGTTTCCCTTGGAATTGTCACTTTTCAAAAAGACTGGGAAATGCCGTTAGCCCCTGAATTGCTTGAGATGCATGAAGTCTCTTTTTAAAGGACCACCCCGTGCTGTGGTCCTGTAGGTTTAACCCTGCAATATAAAACATTTGCAGGGTTAAACAGAACATTAAACCTCGGTCATGTAAATGCAGTCCCCCTCTGAAAGCACTATGTGAAGTATTGGATCTGATATTGGAGTAGGCAATGCTCTTCCGTGATGACAAAGTGCTAGATAATTTTTTTTTTTAATAAAAAACGGCCACGACTGTCAAAATGTAACTAAAAAGGATGCTGTGACCTTCTATAAATGACATTAAATTGATATATTAGTGTGGCCAAGTTGCTAGCAAATCTTAATTTTTTTTAACATATAACCTAATGATAAAAGATCTAGTATCTCCCATTGCCCAATATATAAAGTACAGTAGCTGTAGTGGGTGTTTGTGTTTCTAATAATGGTATGTGCTTGACCATTTATTCATTGTTTTTGTTTTGCATTCAAGCACACTGGGATTTGTATACAAAGGAGTCTTCTGCATGTTTCAGTTTGCTGTAAATACTTTATCCTTTTGGTCACTGTTTAATTGTATCTCTCTTTTAGGGGTTCAGACCTAATTTAATTGTTACACTATTAGGATATCCACAGGAAAACTCCAAAAAGTCTGACATTTTTAAAGGGACAGATCTCAATAAAAAGTGTGTAGTTTTTTTTTTTTCTTAAATGTGGCCTGATTCTTCTGTGCAGTCCGTGCTGCTCCTTGAGAAGCATTGGGTACACCTGACGAATGCGCAGCAGCAGTCTACCAGTCCAGTGCTTCTCTATGAGAAGCATTGAATGCAGTGTCCAGTCCAAGAAATGTTAAAGGCTATAGATAATGCTCTTCCTTGTTTATACCTGTAATGAGCACTGTTCTATTACAAAAGGTCAGCTGACACGCTCAGCAAATTACTCCTGTCCATGGCTGTGCACACTAATGCTTCCTCATCCGCCTGAGCAGCACAGAGGGGACGGCATGCTGGGGCTCTTGTTTAGTCATATAAATGGTTTAGCACAGAACAGAAGAAGGGTGCCAGGGGACTCCAGACAATATAACTAATTCAATGACATGATGCCTATAGTGACCCTCAATCAGTCTGGAATTGATCGTGCCTCTTAATACAGCATTGAAAATATTGTTTTACTGCTTTTATATAGTGGTTGTGTGTTTATGATTATTTTGGGTTATTGTTCAGACATGACAGAACATGTATCTTATTCACAGGAAACCCGTACTCTAGCTGAAATTGCTAAGGCAGAGCTTGATAACTTACCACTGCGTGGGAAGCAGTTGCGTGTTCGTTTTGCCTGCCACAGTGCTGCTCTTTCTGTGAAAAACCTTCCTCAGTTTGTGTCCAATGAGCTTCTGGAGGAGGCCTTCTCCATTTTTGGCCAGGTAGAAAGGGCCGTGGTAATTGTGGATGATCGTGGAAGACCAACTGGCAAAGGCATTGTCGAGTTTGCATCAAAGCCATCTGCACGAAAAGCTCTTGACCGCTGTGCCGATGGCTCATATCTCCTAACAGCGTAAGTAGTTTGAATGAGGTGAAGATACGTTCTTGTTTTGAGGGAGATCAAGTGATGCCTTTCCCTTTTTTATAAGGTGGATTTTGGACAAGTCTACTTGTATAAGTGGTAGCTCAGAAAAGTGGTGTACACAATCCTCTTGTAATGTCATACAATCCAAATCCACCCATATAGCTGTATAACAGATTCTTTCTTGCCTGTATTTTACTGGCTAATTTAACTGCCTGCTGACTTTAGTAAGGATCTGTAACCTCTGGATTACTGGTTATTTATTTTTATTGTCACAGCACATTAAAGTGCCTCTAGTGTGGTTAATCATCTTTCCATCCTAGTTCATATAACGGTGGTTTGCATTGTATCCCTGGCTCTCCTGTCACAAAATGACTAATTTAAAAAAACAAAACAAATGGCTCTGTTTTAGTTGTATACCAGGTTTGTGTGAAATTAAAGGTGCTTATATGGTTGAGCTGCAATAAGAGCAGTTTGTGAGAGAACAAGATGTAGTAAAATGTTTGTTTGCAGGTTCCCCCGTCCCATTACTGTGGAGCCTATGGATCAACATGATGAAGAAGAAGGCCTTCCAGAGAAACTAATTAATAAGAATCAGATGTTCCACAAG
The DNA here is from genome assembly GCF_036172605.1 of Pelobates fuscus. Lineage (NCBI taxonomy): Eukaryota > Metazoa > Chordata > Amphibia > Anura > Pelobatidae > Pelobates > Pelobates fuscus. The sequence continues at coordinate 150,435,360 of NC_086325.1, read as the reverse complement.
TATGTTCCCTGTGATCTTTAGGAGTTATCACTGTAACGTTATGTGACTTTTCAGAGGGGTCCTTCAAATGTGAAACTTGACAGAAGTGAAAAGAATACTTGAAGTCATGAGTATAGGAATTGCCATTGCACAAACCATACCTAATGGGCAGGAAAACTGTGGGGATATATACAAAGCAACATAATCCAGTATGAAGAGGCATAGGTCTGCCTAGCAAGAAAAAAAAAAAAAAAAACTGCTTTTAATCTAATGCTGGGTTTAGCTAAATAAAAACAGTTGTCAAGTGTTTCTTCTTTTTACTGCCTGTCTTTACATTTGCATCAAAGCAATAACTAGATTCACAAGTTGAGTAATTGTAGTATATTGCAGAAGCATTTTTGCGGAGGTTAGTCTACATCATTAGCAAGTGGAAATCCATGTAGCAAGCAAAGTGTATGTATATTTTTCTGTACATATGTATAGATTTTTGTTACAACATGCTTTGTAATATATCTCATTCACTCTTATGGTTACAATAACACAGGCTTGTACGAGACCCAATTAAGCAAATTCTATGATTATTCAATTTCGAATTCCAACTGCATCCACAGTTCTCCATATTGGAAAATCTAGTATCTTATTGTATGTTCTGATGGTTCTAGGGAACGTGAGCAGCCTGCTCGGTTTGCCCAGCCTGGAAGCTTTGAGTATGAGTATGCCATGCGTTGGAAAGCTCTGATTGAAATGGAGAAGCAGCAGCAGGATCAAGTTGACCGCAACATCAAGGAAGCACAAGAAAAGATGGAGGTTGAGATGGAGGCAGCACGGCACGAGCACCAGGTCATGCTGATGCGTCAAGGTGAGCATGGAGTTTGATGTTGACATTAGAACACTTCAGTCTATTCAAAGCACTGTATAAAAACATTTTGGTAATTTCGAAAAAAATTATTTTTCTTTTGATCCTCATAGCTAAACTACACTTTGCAGAGGGTAGACAGCCGCTAGAGGTGGAGTTAATCATGCAATGTAACTATTCTAGTTAATCAAAAATTACAATTACATGGTAATTGGGCCTGGGACACTGCACCCAGAACACTTCAACGAGCTGAAGTCTTCTGGGTGCCTATAGTGTCCCTTTATGGTTTACAAACGCTTAAAGTATCTTCCTCACCTTCTGGGGTCTTGCAAATACTCCTGATGGTGACTTCATTGTTTGGAGTGCGATGGTAGGGGCAGTTATGGTGAATTGTATTTGGACGCCGCCATCTTTTGGCACTTCATCTACCAGGTGCCCATTTCAGTGCTGTACAGCACTAATGTCAAAGATCCCACAAGACCGTGGGAGCCTGGTAAAATATTTGATAAGCAAGATAATGCCTTATTCAGGTGAGTGAAAAAACATGATTGCTCTAGCTGCGCTTTTTACCATAATACAAAGTAGTATCTACTTTGTCTAAAAAGATTTTGACTGCAGTCTTGAGGTGCATTTTATGAAGGTTGTATTTTTATGAAATGCTTGTTTGCTTTTTGTGCCATAGCCCATTATTTTCCTGGTGATCGAGTGGCTTTAAATACATATTATAACACACTATTAATGTGGACTTTCTGCTTGTATCCTTTTGTTAGATCTAATGAGACGTCAGGAAGAGCTGAGGAGGATGGAAGAGTTGCATAATCAAGAGATGCAGAAACGCAAGCAGATGGAGCTAAGGTGTGCAGTTTTTTTAATTCTCCTTTTGGTCCCACATGCGTTGTAGTATTTTTGTTTTGTTTTTTAAAATTTTGTTATGTCCCTGCTTTCACAGACATGAAGAGGAGCGTCGAAGACGTGAGGAAGAAACAAGAAGGCAGCAAGAGGAGATGCTGAGGCGTCAGGAAAGCTACAAGGGCAACTACCCTGATTCAGTAAGTCTTTGGTGGTCAAAAATACTGCACATCGTGTGTGTGTGTGTGTGTCAGTCAGTGTGTGTGTGTGTCATTCTCCTGGAGTAATTGAATGCTGATAGTTTCAACCATTTTACCAAATGATTGAATCAAACAACTTTTTTCTATTGTGGATAACACCTCTAGCTCTAACACTTAAGCAGCACAGGTACTCAATGGAACCAATATAAGTGTCAAATAGTTAAGCAGGCTTTTTTAAAAAAAAAATTTTTATCATGGTGCTTAACCCCTTCAGAACGGATAGTACACGTTCTGATCAAAATAAAATGTAAACAAAAACTGGAATTTGCGCTATATGTCTGTTCAACCGTAATTCACCTCTTTCATAGTAAGTGAGCCCACACTTTTATATCATTTTGTTCAGGAGAAACAGTGCTTCAATTTCTCATGAACTATTAATATATGAAACATAACTTATGGGGGCGAGGCCGAACCGCAGAGCTGAAAAGCAGCAATCCTTGTCAGCTCCTGCGACCAGCGCCTAAAAATGTGTGAAAACACTACTGAAACTGCACCAGGCTAGGGCCACCAAGCGTGAGGGGAAATCGGGACACACAATATACCTTACAAGCGACGACCAACCTGACATACGCCCCATGAGCCGGTGAGGCCTACTGGCATGGCAGGCGCAGGAGAGGCAGCTGCCCTCTTGCTGCCGAGAACAAAGGGAACACCGACTCGGAGCCCCCGTTCACCCCCTCTGGACCGGCGGGGGATATCCCGGTCCTGCCACATGAGACTAATCGGCCACACAAGGCCCAACTGACAAAACCACGAAGTCCAGAGACGGCAGGCGGAGCCCACAAAATGGCAGGCAGCCAGTGCTACAATGCTGTGCTCACGATCCAAAGGGAAACAGAGCTCAGGTACGACCGCATATTCCAGGCAATCTGGGAGAAGCTAGAGGCTCTACTGATGCCCCTACAAGCGGGATCTTCACCCGGCGGTGTGCTGCAAGGTCGGAAGCGTAAGAGCAAGGCGACAAGCGGGACAAACCCCACTATTACTATGGACACTCACAAGAAAGGGTGCAACCCAACAACGCCCAAACGTTGCAATGCTGCCACTGGACACAGCCTGCACAAAGCTCAAAAACCCAAGAGGATCCCTGTGGCGCAGCGCCGCAGGCAGCCCCGCCGTTGAGCAGCAACCCAACGCAGACTCAAGCAGGGTAAAGCTCAGCCAGACAGAAGGAGAAGATGGCGGACTGCTGAGCCTGAACTGGCAGATGCCACTTTCCCACTACAGGACAGTACCACAGACGCTCTATACCTGCACTTAATCGTCCGCACGTGCCTCCCGTATGCTGCATCCTCGGGTGCAACTACCAACACTGGGGGCATCCATCCAGCCCCAACAAGGCATCGGCTGACCCCAACGGGACTTGGACTCAATGTCAGGCAGAATGCCAATTGTCACTCAGTTTCCTATGCCCCAACTGAACTTCCGCGTATGTCGGCTGGCATCCATATTCTAGGTTTGACTTTGTTTTTTGGACTGCTCGCACGGGGGATCACAGGGGGGTATTATCCGCAGTCCATCAATTAAACGCGGAGTATACCCATGCTTAGACTAGCCCAGTTTCAAGCGAGTATTATACTTTTTTTATTTTCTTTACTTTAGTGCAATCTTAACAATATGCTGTTTAGCAGTTCGGTTTCATGAGTTATATTTAATCTTTTCCCCCACTGCTAGAGCACTATAAGACCTGCTATATTAATGCCATGCACTTTGAAACCCTTATTTTCTCTCACGTCTGACCATACTTAATATTTATCTAAATATAGAACTGCGCACATATACACATAGCGCACCCAGTAACCACAGTGCATGGGAGTCTCCCCTGCTGTCAGCTACACGGGTAACTCGGGTGTCTGGCTAATCTCTAAAGTGTTATCTTTGTTTAACCTTAAAATTGTGCAATGCAGCCTGTTTATAATTTTTATGTTTATGTTGCCTTCATCGTTAACAAATTGGTCCGCTGCTTTGTCATGTCGACAGATTACCGAGATGATGCCGTATCTACTTAAGCTGCAGTGACATGAACCGTTGTCTTGAACCAGTTAGGCAGTGTTTATTAGTTTTTTATCATTAGTACACACGTTAGAACCATTGTAAGTGTACTGTAATACGCTTAAAGACCCCATTGTCACCCCCCACGGTAGACATGCTAGCTAGCCTGCACTAAGCTTATTCAATGTTTGATGATTGACTTGTTGCATATTCTAATTATTGCGCAAAAAATGTGCTATGTCTTTCGATGCCATACCAACGTTATAATACTATGTTTACGTATTTGCTTGCACTAGCTGTTGTGGCAGTGCAAACATGTTTGTTCTCACTATGCACAAATAAAATAAAGAATAAAAAAAAAAAACATAACTTATGACTAAAATTTAAAAAACGGCGTGAAATTAAGATTTAAAAAAAATATATATTGTAGTTCCGTCTGACAATTTAGCTGTAAATGTCATGATAATGTTTGCTTTTACTGCAATAAAATGCACAAATTTGTATTTAGCAAAGTCTCTCTAGTACAACAGTACCCCCATTAACACATTTTACTGTGTTTTTGAAAGTTACAGGGTCAAATATTCCACACATTCCATTTTTTGTTATTTTTTCACATTGAAATTTGCCAGATTAGCAATGTTACCTTTTGAGACAGTGTGGTAGCCGCGTGGTAGCAGCTTGGGCTTGGTATTCACAAACACTGGCCAAAGTTGGCCGTAATATTTGTTATTGTGTGAAAAAAGCAAAAAACAAATATTTTAATTAATTTTAATTAAATCACATAATTATGATATATATATATATATTTTTTTTTTTTTTCACGTGTCCCGCACTCACTGCTCATGGTCTTGGAGTGCAAACTCCAACTATAAGTATACATAGGTTCTTGTTGAAGTGCACTCACAGGACTCAATAATATTTCTAATCGTGCTGTTTATTCAAGCATCAAGTAATACAAAGGTGTCGCAAAGAGATGTATAACTATATATATCGCTCTCAAAATACAGTTAGAATGAAATTGCGTATAATTTAAAAAATATATATTTTTATTTATTGTCATTTTTGTGTGTGTATAAATAATTGCATGTTGAAGTGTGAAATCCTTGTAAAAGAAAAGTACTTTTTATTTTTTTTATGCTATAGAGTAAATTATTCTTATTTTTCAGAGGGAAGCTGACTTGAGGATGGCGCAGATGGCTATGCCAGGTACAGAATTTTTGCTCTTATAATAATCTTTTCATGTTAATCCTCTATGAACTGTGGATGGTCTTATATCTGGAACAATTTTATTCCTTAAACAGGTTCATTAGGTATTAATAACCGCCCTCCCCTCAACGCTACTAATGTTCCTGCCGGCACCACAGCTTCTGCTGGAGCTGGTGCAATGATGCCCGAAGGAGCTGCAATTGGATTGGTAAGAGGAATAAGCTTGCCTTTTAGTAAACATCCAACACGTAAATGAATCAATGGTCTAATAATGTACTTGTCTTTCTAGGCAACCCCACCAACTGAGCGTTTTGGACAAGCTCCCAACATTGAAAGCCTTGGTGGAAACAACCAAACTGCATTTCCCCGTGGAACCCCTGGTGGAGGGGATTTTGGCCCTAACAAACGTCGGCGATATTGATTGTATTAAGCAGGGTGGCCTGTTCCACAGGCTTGTGAGACTGGTTTTGTATTGGTAGTGTTCATGTCATATAGGGCATTCTCCAGAGCAAGTGGAGACTGATCCTAGATTTTTATCAACAATTTTTGTTGGGGGGTGTTAAAACCTACGTATGGGCAGGTAAATTTATATAATGTGAAAAGCGCCGAGGAGTAGATAACCCATTTCACACTGGTCTCCAAAAGAGCACAGGTTAATTTCAGTCCAGTGCCATGGTGCCTCCCTTTCCTACCACCTTAGACCATCATGCAGTTTAAATTTTTGTTGTACATTAGTAAGTCTCTTGCTGCCCTAACCTCCAGCTGAAAAGCTGTTTTTTATATTTTATTTTCCACTTTGGACCATGAATTTATTTTGTAGACTATTTTGTGTGGTTGTTGCCTGCTGGCTTAGGTTATCTAATTCAGCACGTCTATTACGATCCCTTGGCCCCAATTCCTGTATTCTGTTTGTTACATTTTCCTCATCTTCTGCCTGATGTATGTTTTCTCCATAAAGCTTGTTAGGAGGAACTTACTGGTTATAAAGAAGTGTGACATGTGATAACCATTCATTAATAAATGGGATTTTAAGTCTTTTTTTTTTCCAAAATGTGTTTGCTTCCCCCCCCCCCCCCCCCTGCAATGCCACATTTTTCTGAATCGTGAATATGCCCACAGATCTCATGAATCGGCAGCATGTAAACATGGACCAAGAATCTTTGCCGTGCAGTTAGCCTATTCCTTCATGGGTACAGAACAGTCCCAGCTGATAACATTAGTATATCTTAAATATGATCATGAAACTGACTGACTCTTGGCATCCTAATCTTATTGAGATAATAAACAAACTGCAGTACTTACATTTCCAGTTTAGCTTTCCTTTCAAAGTACTGGTTAAGACACTCCATCAAACTTCAAAATGATGTCCATCCCTCAAGGTTTCCCTCCTTTCTAGCTGTACAAGGTCATCAGCCCAAATATTCCTATTCTTTCCTATATCTAACACAGACTGCAGAGAACACACAAGTTGCGATTCATGGTTCCTCGCTGTATGTCTGAGCTCAGGTTGGTGTGTGCCCGAATTGTTGGTATTCTGCTTTAATTCACTTTCAGAAGACTGGATACACACCAGGGTGGTTTATTCCATCCTGAGGCTGGAAGCCTGCCTTGTGCACCTGAAAGCTGGCAATGCCAAAGGGACTCCAGCTACTATAACGAATTCAGTTCTTTTCAGATGTAAAGAAAACAAACGAGTATACTGTGTATAAGGCACTTAACAATAATGTAGGTCAATTTACAAAAGAGGCTACCACACTAGTGAGTTTCTCCCTCACTAAAACACATTTGCAAATAAAAAGAGGAAGTTATGAGAATAAACACAAATCTATCACTAACTTTTAAAAGCAAAATATTAAATAATAGAAACATAGAATGTGACGGCAGATAAGAACCATTCGGCCCATCTAGTCTGCCATATTTTCTAAATACTTTCATTAGTCCCTGGCCTTATCTTATAGTTAGGATAGCCTTATGACTATCCCACGCATGCTTAAACTCCTTTACTGTGTTAACCTCTACCACTTCAGCTGGAAGGCTATGCCATGCATCCACTACCCTCTCAGTAAAGTAATACTTCCTGATATTATTTTTAAACCTTTGTCCCTCTAATTTAAGACTGTCCTCTTGTGGTGGTGTTTTTTTTTCTTCTTTTAAATATAGTCCCCTCCTTTACTGTGTTGATTCCCTTTTATGTATTTAAATGTTTTTATCATATTCCCCCCTGTCTCGTCCTTCCTCCAAGCTATACATGTTAAGATCCTTTAACCTTTCCTGGTAAGTTTTATCCTGCAACCCATGAATCAGTTTAGTAGCCCTTCTCTGAACTCTCTAAGGTATCCATATCCTTCTGAAGATACGGTCTTCAGTACTGCGTACAATACTCAAAGTGAGGTCTCACCAATGTTCTGTACAATGGCATGAGCACTTCTCTCTTTCTGCTGCTAATACCTCTCCCTATACAACCAAGCATTCTGCTAGCATTTCCTGCTGCTCTATTACATTGTCTGCCTACCTTTAAGTCATCTGAAATAATTATCCCTAAATCCCTTTCCTCAGATGTTGAGGTTAAGACTCAAATATTTTGTACTCTGCCCTTGGGTTTTTACATCTAAGATGCATTATCTTGCTCTTATCCACATTAAATGTCAGTTGCCAGAACTCTGACCATTTTTCTAGTTTACCTAAATCATTAGCCATTTGGCTTATCCCTCCTAGAACATCAACCCTGTTACATATCTTAGTATCATCAGCAAAAAGACATACCTTACCATCAAGACCTTCTGCAATATCACTAATAAAAAATATTAAAGAGAATGGGTCCAAGTACAGATCCCTGAGGTACCCCACTGGTGACAAGCCCAAGCTTCGAATATACTCAATTGACTACAACCCTCTGTTGCTTGTCACTCAACCACTGCCATACCCTTTCAACAATATTGGAATCCAAACTTAAAGATTGCAGTTTATTGATAAGCCTTCTATGTGCAACAGTGTCAAAAGCCTTACTGAAATCTAGGTAAGCAATGTCTACTGCACCACCCTGATCTATCATTTTGGGTCTCCCAATCAAAAAAATCCATAAGATTAGTTTGGCATGATCTCCCTGAAGTAAACCCATGTTGTCTCTGATCTTGAAATCCATGTGTTTCTAGATGTTCAACAATCCTATCCTTTAACATGTTTCCATCACTTTCCCCACTACTGAAGTAAGGCTTACTGGCCTATAGTTGCCCGACTCCTCCCTATTACCTTTCTTGTGAATGGGCACAACATTCGCCAACTTCCAATCTTCTGGGACTACTCCTGTTATCAATGATTGGTTAAATAAATCTGTTAATGGTTTTGCTAGTACACCACTAAGCTCTTTTAATAGCTTTGAGTGTATTCCATCAGGTCCCATTGACTTATTTGTCTTTACTTTTGACAGTTGAAATAGAACCTCTTCCTCTGTAAACTCACGTGTAATAAATTAGTCATTTATCCTTTTTCTTAACTGAGGTCCCTTTCCTTCATTTTCATCTGTAATAAAAATAGGTGTATACACTCTCCCCCAAATTTAATATGTATTAAGATTATGAATAAACAAACCATAAAGCGTAACTCTGTTAACGAATATGGTATCTATTTACATGGATAAGAACCTCATAGCGGGACAAGCTCAAGTCAACACAGCAGTAGTGTTGTATGATGATACTTAACATATTCATGTCCAAGAATCTTATACTCCAGGAAAAAGAGAAATCGAAAGGAAGCAAAAGCTTCTGGTATAATACGTCTACACTTTTAAATTTATATAATTTGGTGCAATAAGCTGCACACCTTATACAGAGCCACTGCGACCTCGCTCTGGTAATGTTCACTTGATTGCTTGTAAAGGGGGCTACCATATTTTAGAAGCAGGTAGAAGATAAAGCAAAATAGGACTTAAAATGTTACCTTTACAATAAAAAAACAAATCTGTCAAGTATTTGTAAAAATGTGTCCTAGATGGCTTCTCAAATCAAACGTATTTCACCCAGTCTAGTGGGCTTTCTCAATCATCATCATGTCCACTGCTTCGTCAAGGTCTTTCAAGTCTCCTGGTCTCTACTCATATTGGTCTGTTTCGCGGTTCTCTCTGCCAGTCATGAATGAGTAGGTAAGGGGAGGTCTGCTATTCCACCTGTTGTAGATTATTTCATTGGGTGGCAGTGATGTGACGTCAAAATCACGTCACTTTGGATTCGCAATCCTTCTTATAAGGCAGAAAGTTCCTTGTACCTATTAGGAAGTGACGCGACGGAACACTCAGTCGCATCACTTCCTCCCGAATTCGTATTGTACTCAAGGATAAAAATAGAAAAATAAATCTAAAGAAAGGAGAATATATATTAGTACATTGAACAATACCTTTGTACAATATATTTAGTGAACAATTGACAATGTCTCTAAACTAATAAGTAAATGGAAAATTTAAAAAAAGTGAAAATAAATTAAAATTAAAAAGTATATTGGTAAAAAATAATAATTGAGTATTGTCTTTGTGAGTTAGTGTTAAAACTAAATCTACAAATTAGTGTTGTGTCTCTCTAAGAGAGGGGTGACACCTACTGTCTCCTCCCCAGCCCCCACGCGTGAGTGGGTGCCCTAAAATGACAAAAAGGGGGGACACGGACTTACTCACACTCCTTGGCCCCCACCCATTGATGGTGGGTGAGGGCCCTAAGTTACAAGGGGGATCTATTGTCCCATTGGCAATGGGTGGGGGCTAAATGTAAAAATTACCCAACCCAGGTAACTATGGATCCTTGAGCCCCTAGTCACCTCCCCTTCCAAATGTCTAGGGGTCCCTAAGCCCCTAGTCACCCACCCCCAATACAATAAAATGATTAAAATCCTACCTTCCCCCTTACAATAAAAATCGTGAAGGTGAGAGTTATAATCTCAAAATCTGTAAATAAAAAAAACATACTTACCATTCGACATCTTTCTTTTCAGAGACAAGGCAGTGTTTACATTGCCCCTAGGGACACCTCCAAGTGGCCATTCCTTAGTAAGCAGCCCTGCCGTTCAGCGTTCCCACGCTCTGCATGGAGATGCTGAATTTTCCTCATAGAGATGCATTAATTCAATGCATCTCTATGAGGAGGTCCTGATTGGCCAAAACGGCACTTGGCCCCGGGCCTGTGCTGATTTTTAGCCAATCCAATGCTTTCCCAGGGGTTAGGGAATTCCCAAATTTCGTGCTGAACCGAATTATAACCGAATCTGCCCATGCACATCCCTAATATCCATTGTCATATTTCAGGTGCACTAATCGCAGTGTATTTTGCATTTTAAAGTTGTGTGCAGTATATTAACAAGTCCCAACAGAGTATATAGAAACATTGTGTAGAAAATGATAAATGGCTGGAGCTAAAATATGCCTCAATAGTAAATTACCTAAAATTAATCATTTGGGAGGAGGGGCTCTACTTTTTGGAACAAGCAGGATATTAACAGGAGACTAAGTATCCTTTTTTTTTTTTTTTTTTTCTTCTTAACGTATTACAAGCTGAGCACGTTCCATGAACTAATCATGAACTCCAGCCACGTTATACACAAGCTGGAGCGCAGGGTCCATGCTTACTAAGTCACGTGACCAAGCGCGCAGCCTGCCCCCGCGTTCTTCCCCCTGCTCGCCAGTCGCGTTTTGATGATGTCACTGGAACATGTGCCTGAAGAGACGCCAGCAGGGAGGTGTTTGCAAATGGCGGTCAGTGGGACTTGTAAACAGAAAAGGTGCAACCTGCTGGCAGCATGGACAATAACCAGGTATAATCGTGTCCTAACCGTGAGAAAGCGACTGCTATAGAGCTACTTCATCATTTCACAACTTCATTGGGACAAAAAGCACATTATAGAAAAAGCTAGACTTCCAGCATTTTATTCTCACCCAGTTTTTAAATGAATCAAGGCTTATGTAATCCAAATAATGTTTATTAAAATAAATACATAGAGTATAGAATAATGTAAAAACCAATATATGAGTTATAATGCAATGCTGGCTATTGGTTGGCTTTACATATAGTGCTATGGATTCAGGTGTGTGTTTCCCACGTGTTAATGCTATCCAGGTGAGAGAGATTTAGTTATCAAGCATTGTTGTCAACCCAATTTAGGGATGGCTGGTTTTACTACCCCCAGGTAATGCTCAGCTGACTGACTCTTTCTTGACAGATAAGTAATGTTTACAGACTTTGGAGAGTGGGGGCATATAATATTTGCCATCCCAAGGTAATCTCTTGCAAAACAAATACTGTAAATAATTACTGACTTCATATTACTTACCGTATGTTTATTTTGGGAACTTTTACTGAGGCATATTCAGTGCCATTCCAATATTAATCCTTTAATTTGAGATACTTTAAAAAAAAAAAAAAAAATCCCACAGGTCTGCAGTTTATTTTTTTTATTTTTTTTATGCAAATGACTAATAAGCCCATGAAGGATGATAAATACTATTCTTGTGAGGGGTTGTATAAGCAATTTGAAATATAGTTCACATTCTGAGGTCTTGTTGGAAAGGTAAATGGTTGGACTCTCCTGCAGACGTTTTTATATTGGTGATTTATGAACCTAAAGAAAAGGTATATCTTCTAATCGTGTGTGTTGATTGTTACTGAGTATTTTTTTCCTTCAGCTATAATGCTATTGGATTATAAGGATGGTATTCTCCTGCAGAGGTAGCTCCTGATACAGTTACGTGACCAGTTAGGGAAGAAAATTTAGATTTAAAGGGACACTATAGTCACCTGAACAATAGTGCTGTCCCGAACAGTTCGCCATCGAACACGCGCGATGTTCGGTCCGCCCCCTATTCGTCATGGAGGTGGGAGGGTCTACTGCTGATTGGCTGGAATGCTGACTGACTGTGAGGTACAGGGTCAAAGTTTACTCAATGATGATGAATAGGGGGCGGACCGAACATCGTGCGTGTTCGCAACTGCGAACACGCTATGTTCGCTGGCGAACTGTTCGGGACATCACTACTGAACAACTTTAGCTTAATGAAGCAGTTTTGGTATATAGAAAATGCCCCTGCAGCCTCACTGCTCAACCCTCTGCCATTTAGGAGTTAAATCCCTATGTTTAAGAACCCTAGTCACACCTCCCGGCATGTGACTTGCACAGCCTTCCATAAACACATCCTGTAAAGAGATCCCTATTTAGGCTTTCTTTATTGCAAGTTCTGTTTAATTGAGATTTTCTTATCCCCTGCTATGTTAATGGCTTGCTAGACCCTGCAAGAGCCTCCTGTATGTGATTAAAGTTCAATTTAGAGATTGAGATACAATTATTTAAGGTAAATTATATCTGCTTGAAAGTGAAACCAGTTTGTTTTTTCATGCAGGCTCTGTCAATCATAGCCAGGGGAGGTGTGGCTAGGGCTGCATAAACAGAAACAAAGTGATTTATCTCCTAAATGACAGTGAATTGAGCAGTGAAATTGCAGGGGAATGATCTATACACTAAAATTGCTTTATTTAGCTAAAGTAATTTAGGCGACTATAGTGTTCCTTTAAATATTGTGTGAACAGTTTGAAAAAGTTTAAAGGCAGTGCTTTTTTTTTTTTTTTAAATACATATATTAATACTACCAATTTGTAAACCCTAATTAGTTTTCTATGTATAGCAAATGAAAGGTCCTCAAAATGACTGAGGGAGCTAGCTGAAAAGAGCACAGGGTGGCGCTATAACTGACTTTCAACCTGTTATATCAGGTGGGCACTATGGCTCCATGGGCTCGTGAGGAGATCTCAGGCCCGGTCTGCACACCCTTTCTCCCATTCTAATTAGGTAACACGGGGTCTGCTCCTCTGGTCCACTGTAGATCACAGTCAACCCTCCCTTATGGTCCTGGCATCTCTATAAATTTCAGCGTGCTGGAACTGGGTTAATCATCCAGTGCTCATTCAGGAGCACTAGTTCCGATAGGAGCGATGACTGTGATCTACATTTGCTGGAGGTACAATCCATATTCTCCACCCACCCTTCTCTGTCCAGAGGTAAGCAAAAACACTCTAGTGACTAGGATGTGCCCTAGCCTGATTCCCCGGTAATGGTGCGAATTGTTTAGCCCCTTACCTGGACTCAGTCTCCCTGGTTTTCCAGTGACGCACTTCCAGCTACTTCCGGAGATCCGGAAACCGTGTGTGTTGCTACCAGCCAATGACTGACATTTTGTTCAATGGCCGTTGCACAGAATTAACATTAGCAAGCTTGCAGCTCTAGTTCAGGGCTGACTGATGACACCTCTATGATGCTTCCAGAGGTATAACTTCATCTGCTGCAGCTAAGGGGTTAAAATTCTGTATATGCTGCGTTTCAAAATGAAATGGTCTACGTACAGACTCCGGGCACCATGACCACTTCAAATGACTGAAGTGGTCACACGGTGCTTGGAGTAACCCTTTAACAGTGACATTTGTGGGGAGGCTGAATGCACCCCACACACTGTACACACCTACTCTCCTAGTACAAAACATACACCACTTCCCACACAACATTGAAAACATGCAGACTGGTTGTAAAAAACACAAAAAACAAACAAACTTCTTATCCCATAAACTGCCTTACAGCAACTTAGAATGAATGGAACTGTTCTGTAAACTGATAGCAGCCATATGGCAACTGCTATCACTTTACCAGTACACTGTTTAGCGAATCAGACTGTTGCTTAGAATGAACCTCTTAAACTTTTTTTACATGCATAAATATTTGTTTGGTTTTAATTGTGTCACATCTTGATAAAGACCCTCATGGTTGAAATGTGTTTTTTGTGGCTGTATCTCACTTGATAGAATAAATATTGGTTTTCTGGAAACTTCAGTTAATTACCTCTGTTATAGTATTATATTGATACGTGTGTCTACTGCTTTGATCTCATCATGCCTGCCACTGCATACACCACTGATATCTGGACCTTCTCCAGAGAAAACAAACCTAAAAATTAAATGAATAGATAAAACTGACTTGTCTGTCTGTCTGTACCATGCTTCCTTATAGTATAACTAGCCACACAGTGACCTAGAAAATGCACCCCTAGCTCCTTAATTTTTTTTTATACAGGTGAGATTTCCTTTTGTAGTCACAGTAAATAATCCTATTCTCTCATTACCAGTTGTCGCGAAATTTACCTCCTGGAGCCGTTAGTTGGTCAGATTGTAGTTAATTATGAAACTAGAGTTCTACACATATACAAAAAAATCCCAGATATGTGCACATGTAAAGCTATAACAAAAAAGGAGTTTTCGTAAAATTATAAAAATGATGATAAAGTTAAGAAATCAACAGGAAATGAAGAACAATATAGTAATTTCCTAAACCATGAAACAGACTGCAAAATACGATCTATATATAGTGCATGTTTGGACCGGGTATGTTGGGGTATATGAATATAGCTGGCACATGTTACAGAGCAGAAACTGGGTTTTGTGTGTGCTGCATTGCTTGTATTTAGTAGTGTTTTACCTTTTTTATTTTTACACTGCTATATAACATATCTACATCCACTTAATATTGTTTCACACATATCAACCTGTTATTACTTTTATTAATATATGAATTAAAAGGGGGGCGGAGCCTAACTGCCAAGCAAGCCAGACGTGCTGTGAATCAGCTCCTGCACAAAGCGACAATATTGGGGATAAATACCCCGAAAACAGACACGATTCTGAGCCGGTGGGCACACGACGAGTCAGGGGACCCAAGGGGCATCGAATGAATCCACAAGCGAGATTTACACTGCTTGGGAACCCCACCAAAGCACATGGGGCCTATGTGCGACCGAGCCAGGGAGGGGCGGCCGCTCTCCTGGATGGTAAAGCCTAGTATGGACCCCTCTGCACATTCGCCTCCTCCCCCCCCCCCTTTGGACCGGTGGGGGTCATCCCAGTCCTCACTCGACTCACATAGCAAACAGTACAAGCCTGACCCTGAACTGCAGGGCTGCAGACCCTTACAGAGAGCACCTAAAATGGCGGCCGGCAACGCAACACACATGGCGAACATGCAATTGACAAAAACGCCAAGGAAAGCACACCTACAGAGTTTAGAGGCGATACTGAACCGCTTCTGGGACACACTCATAAAGTGGCAGCAAGCAGCCCGAACCATGACACCTGCACCAACGACACTGGGAGAGCGGACCTGCAGATGGCGGGAAGTGGAGGGAATACCCTCGGGCACAACGTCTCCTCAACTACTCACCCACACGCAACCTAGCCCACCCGGGCGGCAGGCCAAAGGGCAGAGAGCCCGCAAGCATCGACCACACTAGCAGGGGAACAAGCCACACAAGCGACAGGAAAAGACCAGCTCCCCCATCACTCCCACACGTGGAGGAAACCCGGACCCTAGCGGTAGCCGAGTTTGTGGCAAGAAGATGCAGGCCACTAAGCCAGCCTGGGGCTGGAGGGACACCCCCACGGACACCCGCACAGCAGCGGGAAGCAGAAATCCAGCGCTGGACACACACCGCTTAAACAAAAAGGGCGTCGGGTGAAGGAGACCCTGCTGGGGGCCTAGTGAACTCACCACAATGGGACACAGTCCTAATGCTAGCCCCTACATGCCATAACAAAGAGACCGCGGGACTCATTGAGCGACTGGACAAACCAGTGGACACTGAGCTAAACACTATGCATGCCTAATATCCTGCACTGCAAGTACCATGTTTCTTAGTGTAATGAGTCATACTGAAACACCTCTGATGTTTCTAGATATATGTTTATAATTTTGTTTGTGCAAGCTTATCTGGTAACCTGAATGCACAGCGTATCCACGCGCCGCGCTGTATAAATGCGACCTTATAACAAAACATACCGTGCCTCAGACACTATAGGGCAGATTATACAAGCCGTAATACTGAGACAGAAAGCTTATCACCAGATTGCTCAAACCGTAAAGAATTTACTGCATTTTGGCCATAAAACCATTACTAGCACTAGACATATTACTGGTAGGCCTGCTTGAGTTGATTAGGTCCGGTCTTCACATACCAGCCTTGGCCTGTAATGCTTCACCGGCAAGTCCCTACATAATCACATATACTGGAAGGGTCGCACACGCCATACAGCTCCCTCACTTAACCTGTTACGACAAGTTTATGTTAAGCGACTTATATTGCATATTGCCTACAACTGTTCACGAAAAGCATCGTTAATTCATAAAAAAACAAAAAAGAGACACAAATGTTATGGCAATGATTGCTACCATTGTTATTGCACCCTATACTGTAATTTGAATGCACATTTCCCTCTCTCTATTCTGTATCCCACTTATTGTGCCTCAATAAAATACAGATTGACAAAAAATATATGAATTAAAAATGGTGAAAAACCCCCAAAACAAAACAGTTACTTACACCGGCTACTAAAAGGGAAGAAGATAAAAAGAATTTGCAGGTTTGTTGTTATTTATTGAAGAGTCTAAACACCCTCTTTTTTTATTGAGATTATTTTTTTTTATTTGTTCTAAGTACTTTTCATCCAGCTTTTTGTGTACCTTTTTTTTAATTTTTTTTTTTATTATTTTTTTATTCTTTGTTTGGTTGACAGGATATGTATACATACACGACAAGTCTAATGCCCATCTCGTTTAGTAGCTAGTATTCCATTTATAATGTTTTTTTTTGTTTGTTTTTTTAATTAGTGCCTTCTACACGTATCTTGTCTTGTAAACAACACACCAAGTATTTTGCGAATATATACTGTTCTTACAATAACACATTGAGATGGCTTACCTCACGCTGTCGTGAATGGACTACGTGCAATGAGCCTCCAGACCAGAGCCGTAATTCCCACAATCCACAGCAAAAGATTAAGTAAAAGTCTGGGCACTCAGAGGATGTCCAGTGGCAGGTTTCAGTAATCAAACCAAGCAATTCTTGTGAATATTTTTCTGTACTATCATTAAAAAAGCCACTTAGAGGAACTTTATAAACAAAAGTGGTTTGCAAGTTTTGGTATTTTTTGTCAACACTGAGCAGTCCAGGATATTTTACTACATAATCTGAGTGCTGAGCCAGTGTTTACAGTGGTATTAACATCAAACCAGCCAAAAAAAAAAAAAAAACACATTTCAAAAATTTTGATGGAAAAAAAAAAAAGGTTTGCAAGGACACATCTGCCTTGACTGAGTTTGACTGGCTCTACCTGTCTGTAAGGTGTGGCTATCCTCTTTTAGGGAAAGCCTAACATTCACTTTCTCAGTTTCTTTCTATTCCACCAAGAAGACGGCATCTCCAGCAAAGAACCCAAGGACAGGTAGTAGATAAAACTCTCTTTTTATGTGCGTAGGCATTCGTTTAGCAAACACTACAGGGTTGGGACTTGGTATTTTTTGTTCATCTGTTGCCAGCCCTACAGATCTGTGATAAATGAAAGCCAGTGAAAATTAATGTAAATGGAATTATCGTTGCAAAAAGCAAGTATTCCAGTGAGCTATTTATCTCAAGGGGACTGATCATTATATTTTACTCACTAGCCTTTTTGATATAGGTATTGTAAAAAAAAATATAAACATTTACTGGCACTTAAAACACAAATAATTTATGTATTCCTTTTTCTTTCAATAACTAAAAATAGTCAAGGCGGTTTAGATTAAATAAATAAAATGAGACCCGTATATTTGTGAGTAAGGAATTGTCACCCGCTTAATTTTTTTGTGTGTGTGGCTTTTTAAATGTCTTAAGAAGTCAGTGGAACAGTTCAGAAAAGCTTACAATCTTCCTGGCTCACTCTCACAGTCTCTCTATTTACTAGCAGAACAGATAGCACAATGTATAGCTGAAATTTCATGCCCTTTAAAAAAGAGATCATGCAGTTTTGGCATTACAATTGCACTTTTAAAGTTTCAACCTTGTACATTGTTGGCATTTTCCAAGGCTACACAAACTACCATACCTCCATTAGCTGTCCTTTACAATTGCTTGTTTCAATCTGATCACATTTTGTTGAATATGAATGCTTTTTTGTTACAGAAAATATTGTACCGCGTTTAAAGTTTGTTGAAACAATATTAATTTTTTTTTCCTTTTCAATGTCAACATTGTAACGACTGCTAAATTATCCTTGATGCCACCTTTTTGTGATGTGATTTTTTTTTTTTTTTTTTTAATTCAGGTTGATATGTCACCAGACAGGACAACCTCTTCTCACCTTATTCAGACTGCAATTAACATGACATCAGGAGCCATGGGTGAGTTATTATTATTTTTTTTATTGCATTCTTTGTGTGTTTGTTTACCAGCAAACACAGGTGTATGCTTCTGACCAGTGACAACATATGACCAGCTATGAGTATTGCCTCCAAATCCACAGTTGTTTTGTGCAAGGCCACCTTTATCAAGGAATGGTTAGTACATATGGCCTCCTGTCCCAAATTCATTCATAAAGGAAAAGTTGGTTAAAGATGAATATCTTTATTGCACTGAACAAGGCAATTAAAATGTGCATTTATTAGTTTTTCAATATTATTTTCCCAAGCATCTTAAATCCTAACTCTTCTGCAAGTTATTTGGCTAAGCTGATTCCCCCCCCCCCCCCCCCTTTTTTTTTTTTTTTTTACAAACACCAATTTCATTGTTCTTGCTGGGTAGTTTTTTTAAATCAAATGCTTCTAATAGAGAACTTTTGTAGACACAGAGCACATTTAAAGTTATACGTAAAATGTATATGTAAAACATGAAAATAGAGCGGTATTATAAAATTGCCTATCATTAAGTACTGGATCTTTTACAATGTCTATAACTAGTAAATACATCTACATATCACATGGAATCAATGGTTGTGCTGTCAATTTGTCTTCTACAAGAAAATCCCTAACCAGATCCTAGTGACTAATTTTGGTAATTTTTATACCTTATATTGGCAACTGACAGTTCAATATGTATGGCCCATTCTTTTGCTATTTATTTGCATGTATGTTTTATTGAAATCTTTTCTAAAATGTGTGTGTGTGTGTGTGTGTGTGTGTGTGTGTGTATATATATATAATGTTTTTTTTTTTTATTCACACATTGTAGAAACTTTCTCACCATGTTTACACTGTTGGTATTTGCGTGTCTTCAAAACATGTTTCCCCATGTGTACAGGTGGCGTTGCATGTGTATTTAGTGGACAGCCCTTTGACACTGCGAAGGTGAAAATGCAGACCTTCCCATCAATGTATCGGGGATTTTTTGATTGTGCAATTCGTACATATAAAGTGGACGGGTTTCGTGGCTTATATCATGGTACAATCCCTGCTCTGGTGGCAAACGTGGGCGAAAACGCCGTCCTCTTTGCGTGTTATGGCTTCTGTCAGGATATTGTTGCCTATAGCATGGGAATTCAACATGCCTCACAACTCAGTAATTTTCAGAAGGCCACCGCAGGGTCCCTGGCCGCAATATTCTCCTCCCTGGTGCTTTGTCCCACAGAACTGGTGAAGTGCCGTATACAGACTCAACATGAAATGCGCTTGTTGGGCAACAAAGACATACCAAGGAGAAGGTCAGTATTCTTATTAAATTTTCTTTTGGTCAATGAATAGAAACGCGTATGCATGGAACATGACGGTGTGGTTTTATGTGTGATAGAATCCCATCTTGAGTAAAGTCATTCAGAAGGGGCATTATTTACAATGAGGATTCTTTTCTGGTTTGGTAGGAAGAGCTGACTTTTTTTATAAGTTGTTGATACAGGGTAGTCCTATCGCCCTAATCAATGTGCACAGCCAGCTTTGATCCTTGGTTTGTTTAGTCTACATGTTTTAAAGTATATATTTGATTAAGATAACATTTTACTGTTGGTATTTTAAACAAGTTAACTTAATTTTCTAGGCCAACCCTTAAAACGTTCATAGATTTCCTCTAAGTATATAAGAACAAAGAGGGAACATATTGGTAAAATGAGTTAAATTAGAGTACCTTAATTGTCGTGTTTGGTAAGGTCATTGACCATCTTTTATTTACCATCAGTAATGTTTCTTGTGAATAATTCATAAGCATATAATATCTATTTTCTCTTGCAAACAATTTGCTGGGCTCATCTTTTCATTGGTGCTAGGCCACTGACCTCTAGTGGACTAAATGAATATATAGCACAAAAACCAAAAAGAGCTACCTGCACTCTAACTTTGACTTCGTTTTTTTTTTTGTTTTTTTTCTTCCAAGCCATATTTTTTTCTTACCACAAGGAGGCACTGTTTCCAAATGGATACATAATAACTAACTGATTCTGTTTTTGAGTACAAATAATAGTGCTCTGAGTTTGCAAATGCTTCATACCGTTGACTGAGGTAATCAGCTTATTTTTGCATAAATTAAAATGTGATAAAACAAAGAAATGTATAAACAAATCTGAAAGTGCCCATATTTCATATGAGAGGCATTGCTAACTACCTATTTGATTCACTTTAACTGACAATCTGTTGCTTTATGTAATGTCTTCTTTTGTTACAATGGGCTCTTCTGATAAACTTTTATTAAAGTCTCTCTCGAGGGTAGATTTCAGCACCGTTTTTTGATGATGTATTAAATAGAGAAATATTTATTCAAATAGATACCTCGACTACTTTGTCTCTTGCAATGAGCACTAAACTTCCATAGGGGGCGACCAGGGGTGTTTCTATTTCTAGGTTGGAGGCTGAGCCAGGCAGGAGCCCTGAGTGGGGACGTGAAGAGTCTTGGGTCTGTGTTTGTTACCCTTTCTTGTCCGCTACAAGCCTAGTGTGATATGGAGGGAAAATAACGCCTTCAGTTACATGTGCCAGTGCCTCTTTAATAAACATGTGATATTAATTATAAGCTGGAGTGTGGGAGCGTTGCTTTGGGTGCAGGGTTTTTAGGCAGTGCGTGCGGGTTTAATTAGAATGATTTATATTGAACATATTCTGCAGCTCTGTACAATGTGTAAACAAGACAAACATTTCATTCTAACTAAAAATGTATGGCATACTGGGTGAAGATGAAGAGAGCTCTGCCCTAACAAGCTTACAATCTAATGATGTTGGTCTGTGTTGGACGCAGCAAGGGCAAATTAAAAGGGACACTGTAGGCACCCAGACCATTTCAGCTCATTGAAGTGGTCTGGGTGCTGTGTTCCTTTTGCACCTAGTGCTGCGATGTAAAACATTGCAGTTCCAGAGAACTGCTGTGATTACATTGCAGCACTAAGTCTGCCCTCAGTGGCTGTCTACCAGACAGCCACTGGGGTCGCTTCTGGAATTGTAACGGACTTTTGCTCCGTTATCTGACGCTGGACGTCCTCAAGCTCTGATTCAATGCTTTTCTATGGGGAAGTCTAATGCGCTCGCAGCATTTGCCGTGCATGCGCATTAGACGCTGCTCGCCGGGGGACAGAGGAGGGGGCGGAGCTTCGACCCAGCGCCGAAGGGACGTCAGCACTAGGATAAGGGAAGTAAATTGATTTTTAACCCTTTATTTACGAGGGAGGGGGGAGGCAGAGGGATCGGTGCTCCCAGGAATACAACTTTGTATTCCTGGCACTACAGTATCCCTTTAATATAGCTAGGGGTGTGAGTCAATGCAGTATTGTGTCTGACAACTATAGGTTTATGTAATACAATGAATTAGTTCAAACATCTGGTGTCATAATATTCATAGAACATATCGGTTTGGAACACTGGGTGGGATTTTGTAAATTACTCTTGAGCTAAGGTCCTTGGCCTTTTTGCTGCCTAGTATTACCCCTGGTAATGTCCCTACAAACTGCAATGTGATGACGATATCTGATCTTCCACCTAAATCCATAGGAGAAGCATTACACACACTTATATGATGAATTGAAGCTGTACTGAACCGTCCAAGGAGACCCCGGTTTATTCCTATAGAGACACTGCGCATATCCAGTAGTAAGTGTGTAGATGTAAACACACATCCGTTTTAGTGGAAGAAATGAATTAAGTGAGTGAGAGGCCTAGCAGAAAGCCCCAGTGTTTGATGGTCTTTTATCAAACAGAAATAATGTCCGAGTGGTGGGGGACAAGAAAGGATTAGAGAAATGTTTTTTCTGTGCCAGGGGAAATGAATGGAGCATTGTGACTGGAACCAGCTCAGCCTTTCACATGACATGTTAAGCAGTGATGTAGAGGAGCTCTTTGGTACATTGATTTGTCACTGGTTTGCATTGTGTGGCTTTTGATTTTTTTGTGTGTGCTTAAGTTTGTATTTTTCTTTATTATTGCTTCCTATCTCTGTGGCTATTGTGTGGCTTTTTGTTAAATGGCGTCTCCAGGCACCCTGACCACTTGAAATCACTGAAGTGGTCATGCTACTTAGAGTCTGTGCGGCATAACATACGGCGTTTAACCCGTTTGCTGTTGGAGATGTAACTCAATACAGTTAGACACAACTAGTCCAAAAGAAGAATTCCAGGCTGGCTAATGTCCATCTGTAAATATTCTGCGCATCAACGCTTATTCATTGGCGGCGAGCAATCCGTTACCGCTCTCAGCCAATGAATGAGCATCCGGATCAGCCAGATGTCTTAAATCTGTTGGAGAAGAGACCAGGCGCCCGATAGGAACCCAAGAAGGAGGGCAAACTGTTGCCAGGGTACTCCTGCCACCGTAACTGCTACAGAGGACTGTGGTAGTTACAATGTTTTGAATAACTCCCTAAGTATTAAAAACTTTAAACTACAACCACCAGGAACACTTCAGTGATTTAAAGTAGTGGTCTTGGTGGTAGGAGGTGCTCTGTGTTTGCAGTGGGGATGGTTGCATTTCCAGCACACATGACTTTGGCAACCCAGAACTCTGTTCCTGCCTTTTAAATGTCAATTCTTTGCATAAAATATGTCCGGCAGCGCGCAAAGCACGCTCCCAACGGATGTGTTGCGCTTCTCACAGTCCAATTAGTGCGGTTATTTTTTAATATTTCCATCCTCCTTCCCTCTCTGCCTCCCTCCTTCAGCTTGTTGTGCCCAGAGACAGTTGGGTATCATTCACAGGCTTCTATAAGAGAAGCCTGTGTTTAAATCTTGTGCGGCTGACATCACGAGGGGACATAGAATGCCGCAACCAGGAGCCTTAGCATTGGATTTCAGGTAAGAAAACGTAACTTTAAAGTATTTTCTAGCGATCAGGAAGGGGGGGAATCTAAAGAATAATGCCCAATAGGACGTTATTAATTAGGATCTAAAAAGGCATTTAAAAAAGTTGGTGTAACCCGGTGAACCTGTTTTACTGGAATATTTAGAAAACCCCTCTGAATTCACTCACATTTTTAGTGGCATTGTGTTTGAAGTAGGGACACATTGTGCCAAGTAATAATTAAAGGGACACTATAGTCACCAAAACAACTTTAGCATACTGTAGCAGTTTTGGTGTATAGATCATGCCCCTGCAGTCTCTCTGCTCAATTCTTTTGCCATCTAGGCGTTGAATTACTTTTGTTTTTGTTTATGCAGCCCTAGCCACACCTTCCATGTCATTCACACATCCAACTGGGAAAAATGGTTTCATTTTCATTCAGATGTAAACCTGCTTTACATGTTTTTGTTCTCCTGCTCTGTAAATTGAACTTTAATTATATACAGGAGGATCCTAGCAGAGAAGGAGATAAGGAACTGTAGACTGAACATACTGTGCAATAAAGGAACTCAAAAGCTATAGGTCCCTCTTCAGGAATTCTTTAGGATGCAGGAAGGTGTGACTAGGGCTACATAAACAAAGTGATTTAACTCGTAAATGGTGGAGAATTGAGCGGTGAAACTGCAATGGCTATTGAAATTAGTGGGTTGGTGGGTCAGTCAGTGAAAGGCGGAGAGTGTCTGCTCACTGAATGCCCATTGTGAGCAATACTATATACTATAAGGGATTAAAAAAGGAACCGAGGAGGTACGGTTATCAGGCACCTGGGCCAAAGAAAGGAAAAGAGAAGACAGAGTTACCAGCTTATAGGGGGATCAATGTTGGAGTTAAACCGTTCAAAAACAGACTGACCCCAAAAGTGAGATGGTGCCCAGTCACTCCTGCCCCCGAAAAAAACGTCACGGAGATGAAGTGATTAATCTCCACTGTTTCAAGTTTTTTAAGTGACTCCTTTTAAACTATCTATTAGTTAATCTATTTTATATTTTCCGCTCTTGATATGAATTTTAAACCATGTCTAAGCAATTTATAAATGATTGCGTTAACTGCCACACTTTTGAAACAGATTTGTAGAAACTGCCTGGATGCACACAAGCTGAGTGTTTATCAAGAGGCTTGATATTAATAGAAATTAAACGGTTTGTGATGTCGGGTCCTTGACTTACGCTATTTGCACACTTTCACTCTCTCAGCACACCATGGTCCGTTGTCCACTCTATCATAAACACGGAGGGCGTGCCTGGCCTCTTTCGCGGTCTCAGCAGCACGTGGTTACGAGAGATTCCAGGATATTTCTTCTTTTTTGGTGGTTACGAGTTGAGTAATACTATCCTTAACAGAAACAGCAAAGAGCCTCCGGGTGAGTGCGATGGATTACTCGAATGTTAAAGTACATACTGCCCCTCCAACTTGTGAGTAAAAATCTTTATGCATTTTATTTTTCAGGTGCGCTGATGGTCACAGTAAGCGGCGGTGTAGGAGGAGCCTGTTTCTGGCTTGCCGTATATCCAGTAGATTCTGTAAAATCAAGAATTCAAGTTCTATCTACAGGAAAACACTCAGCGGGTTTCATCCTGTCTTTGCTGCATATTTTCAGGACTGAAGGTTAGAATCCACCAGTAATTAATTGGGAAAATTTCACTTCTTAATTCTCTGCCATTAGGAGTGAAATCACTTTGTGCAGCCCTAGCCACACCTCCTTTGGCCGTCACTCACACAGCTTCTCTTCATACTTCCTCAAAATTAGTCTAAATGTCATACTTGTAGAACAGATGAAGCAAAAATGTTTCAAGGTGGATGGTGACTAAACAGTGCTTTACTCTGTGGAACAGTGTTTGTTGCGCTAATGGTACTTCAAGCAATTAAACATCCACTTCTCAAGGGGGTCCCAACCGTGAATTTCCCCCAATAAATAAACTAAAGAATGAAGATATTGTGTCCCATTATCAAAAAGATACTGGTGCCTATAAATTAAAAAATGCATTTCCTTTATTGCAAACAAATTTAAAAACTATTAATCGCATAAGCAATAGTAATGGCTTAAAGACTTCCAAAGATGGAGTAGAGGTACACAGATTCTTATATAAAATATTTACTTATCGAGTTGGTCTCTGCACTTTTACAGCTTCCGAGTTTTTAAAGGGACACTGTAGTCACCAGAACCACTACTACTTAATGTAGTGGTTCTGGTGTCTATACCCTGTCCATGTAGGCTGAGCAGAGAAAAGGCAATGTTTAAATTTCTGCCTAGTAACACCTCTAGTGGCAGTCACTCAGGCTGCCGCTAGAGATGCTTCCTGTGTCAGTGCTGCACTGTGTTGAGCACGAACGTTCAGTGTCTCCATGCTCTGCATGCAGACGCTGAACGCTCTTTATAGAATGCGTTGATTCCATGCAGCTCTATAAGGAGAAGATGATTGGCACAATGCAACGTTTTTGCCCCGCATACGCAATAGCCTCCAGGAAAGCATTGGTTTGGCAGAGATAGTCAAGATTGGTGATATCTGCCATGAAGCCGGAGCCAGCCACAGAGAGACCAGCGAGGCATTGGAGGAGGGTTAGTAAAAGCTACTTTTTTTAACTCCAATCTGAGGGGGACCAGGGTCCTAAACATGTAGTCCAACACTATAGGGTTTTTTCCAACTTTTTTTATTTTTTTTTTTTTAAAAAGATTTGTATTGATTAAAATAAAGCCCTTTTGGCATTATTAGTTAGGTCCCCTAAAAGAAAGAGCACATTTTAAAACGGTTATGACTTATCTTTATCCAGCTACGGGGAAAGCTCCAATCAAAGATTCTCAAAGAGAGAAAAAAATATTGGTGAATTGGATAGGGAGGAGGCAGGGCTGCGTTCATTATGGCAGGAAGAGGAGACAGGAGCTTCTCTTTGCAGGATGCGAGAAGCTGGAGAGAAGCACCTACGACAGATGTACAATATGCACAGAATTTACATTAGGCAATTGGGAACAGAGTTCTGGGTTATCTAAGACACATGTGCTGGGGTGCCACTGGCCCCGGGACACAATTGCCAATAACTTTGGATGTGCAATATTTCAAGCTGAAATATTGCATGTGCAGAAACCTACCACCATGACCACTTCAAAAAGCAGAATAGGCCATGGTGGTTGGAGTAACCCTTTTAAGCCATTACTGTTTGTTTTATGTGATTGTTTTTAATGCATTTGTAACAAGGAAATATATATTATTTACTAGATTAAATGATAAACTTCCCTCACAGTACGCTATGTTAAATGTTATTGTTCTGTTAATAGCTTACAGGAGTCTGCAGCAGTCTTATGTGTGTGTAGTTAATGTTCAATTACCGGTGCAGGAGATAAGAATATCCCAAGAAAACACACTGTGCTATAAGATCTGATTGAAAATTAAACCCATACTTGATAGAGGATTTGTAAGTCACAGCCAGATGAGGTATGACTTTAGGAGGGGGTTCCTGCTCTCCTCTGTCACTCAGTTGTTGATAGAGACCTAATCTGTTTTGTCTTAAAATCGATTTTTTATAGTCTTACATTAGAGCACAATGCCATTTAAGTGGTTATGGTGTTCAGAGTCCCCAAGCGCCTTCTTACTTTCTGTGTTAGACCTTGAAAACCTAACCTTAAAGGAATACTGGAGAGATACACACAGCACTGCAGCTTGCGTCTGGCTGTCATTATTTCAACAGTTTATAAAAATGAGGATTTCAATAGAAATTTTCATTAACTGTGTATTGAAACACCTCTCAATCTGGCGCTCAGAGAGCCGGGGAAGGTTTTTTTTCTCCTCCTCCTTTGGCTTCACAGAACTAACAGAAGTGGGAGGTACACTGGGCTAGTGTGTGGGTGCATACCCCCCCTCCCCCCCCACCCTCCTTATCAGTGAGCTGTACTACAGCTCATTGAAAAGCATTGGAATGCTGCAAATATGTGTCCGCTCATTGCTCCGGCTCAGAGGCTTCTCAATGAGCAGCCTTTAACTGGCACAGACTAAAAATCTGTGCTGTGGTTAGAGGGGAGGGCTTGCAAAGGCAGCAGGCAACAGGTGTGAAACTTTTGCAACAGTTTGTTCAAATATACTCATGTTTGCTCTGGGGTATATCTACTAATTAGATGGGGGGGAGGGAAAAAATCAGTTGAATGTTCCTTTAAAATAATCATTTTATATATAAAGTTGGTGCAGCTAAAATTTCTTGTCAGGCTCAGACAACTGCGGGATGAGGTGGATTGGAGTTATATTCCTCATATAGCAAGTGTTTACCTCAATATGCCTTATTTTTATTTTGAAAGATCACTATAGTCAAAATATAAAAGCAAGAGAGACCGGTTCCCTAACCTTTCTTGCTTTTATAGTCCTTTCCCCTTTAACAAAAAAAATAAGTAAAAAATGTAAATCCTTTTTATAATACAAATTTACCGCCGTTCCAGCAACGAGCTTCTCCACAGGCCATGCCCCTATTTTCTATGACGAAAATAGCAGGGCTCAATTAGATGCTTCTCTTAGAGAAGTGTCATAGCTGTCTGGTGCGCATGCGCTGCTTCACGCTGCACTAATCTGGTTCTTCATAGAGCGGCATTGACTGCCGCTCTATGAACTGAGCGCTCTACCGCTCTTATGCATGGTATGCGCATTCGTGAGATGAGTTGATTGACAGCTCAGCTCACTATCTAGGCCCGCCCCCCTCTTACCACAACCCTCCTAAGCCAAAAGTTTGTATACAAACATTATATATAGAGATATCTCCATATATAGTATTTGGATAAAACACACAAATTGTAAATAAATATTGTAAACATACACACACACACACTATCTATTTCTCTATATATCTATCTGTATTCTATCTATATCTATCTGTACCTATCTATTTCCATCTATCTATATCGATTATCTATAGATAGATAGCATGTTTGATGTCTGAAGATGTCAAACGTGAGTCCTGTGCATCAGACAGGACTTAACTCAGAAGTCCCTCTGGTGGCCGTCTGAGTGACTGCCACTGGAGATGGTCCTAGCTTCTAAGGTAAACACTGTATTTTCTCTGAAAAAAGTGTTTACATGAAAAAGTCTGCAGGGAGCCATTATACTCACCTGAACAACCCCATTAAGCTGACGTTGTTCAGGTGACTCTGGTGTCCCTCTAACTTCACCATCCTCAGCCAGAATCTCACGGAGCATTATAGGAGTGATACTCCAATAGGAACAGAGAACGTTTTCCATGGTCCATACTCTTATCTGTTCTGCCACTGTAAGGACTGCTGACTATGTGACAGAAGCTGTGAAACCTTGCCACAGCATTTGGTGTTGGCATACACAGACACGCACACACAGCTGATATTGGCAGACAGAGAGCACACTGCTACCTGATTGTCGGCTCAGGGAGGTGGCCACACACAGGACATTTTTTTTTGTTTTTTTTGTTTTTATAAAATAAAAAGTGCAGGGACTTTGCACCATAACCGTTTCAGTAATTGGAAGTGCTCCATAAATGGTTCCAGTGTTTTTAAGGTTTGCTTATGTGTATACAGGGTATGCATTTTAACCCTCAGATTTCCTCTGTGTCCGCAGGGTTTTTCACTCTATACGCTGGGCTGATGCCCACCGTGGTCCGAGCTTTCCCGTCCAATGCTGCCTTGTTCCTTGCCTATGAGATTACGAAGAGGAACCTGACATCTTACTCACATAGCTGTAGCTGAGATCCTTGGGACTGTTCCTGTACCCCCTCGTCTAATTCCAGATTCCCTTTGACCTGTTTTATTGTGCCTCGGGAATCCCTGTGCACAATCTCAGCCTTACAGTTTTAGGCTAGTTTTTCAAGTCTCCCTTCGTCTTTAGTTCTCCACGTTCTTTCCATATTTTCATGTGAAGCTCTTTGCTTCCTCCGTCATCCTACATTCTCTCAGCTCATCCTCCCCCTTCTCAGCTTATTTGCTTCTACCTTACTTCTGATTTCTCTCAGATTAACATGCTTTTCCCTATTCAGCTGACTCGTGGTTTTAATAGAATAAAATATTTTTGGATCCGCTTGCTGCATCTATTTGGAGAGTGGGGCTGGGCTGGAGTGCCAAAGGATCCGTCTCGGTGTTTCGAGGGCTCTCTAGAATCATCCTGATTTTTGTTCACTTTTACCATTTTCTTCCCCTGCTTTGCTGTTCTTCTTCCCCTTCTCTGGAATTCCTCTCATTTTACGATCTATTTCTTCAAACCGTTTCATTTGCTTTGTGTTTATTTTGTAGCCTACATTCTGAGCAGTGCCTGTCATTATAGCAATCTCTCTCGTGACTGTTATGTCCCATTCCGTTTTATATTTCTCCATTCTCGTTGTTTTCTTCTAACATTCTGTATTTCTGTTTTTCTTTTCTGATTTTTTTTTTTCTTTTCCCCAGTGATCTTGCCTTCTTTCCTCTTGTCGGTCACAGCTGCTGACATTCTTCTTTCCATCTTTGGTGCTGGGCAGACACCCCTGACTCTAAAGATAGCCACATGCAAGGCCTTGCACGCTGCTGTTCTATCAGTCTCATGTGCTCCATCGCTCTGTACTCCAGTGCTCCATAACTTCATACGGTATCAGTGTACATCTTGTCTTATTTATCCCTGCTTCTTCTCTCATTTTGTTAAACTGTTTACTCCACATTCTGCTCGTCTGTACTTACCGCTGGTTCCATTCTCCCTTTCCTTATAATGTCTGCTTTCTCCATTGCTGCATTTTATGTCTGAAATAGTTTGTACTGTATTACTGTAGCATTGATTGACCCACTTTTGGTTTTTATACTGAAAAATAGTGATGTGCTTCTCCTCTTTCACTTCTAATTCATTTGTATTTTGTATAATGTTGTTTGAACCCATCTGACCTTAGACTTGATAAAGATCCCCGTGTGATTGGGTCTTACGAGCCTGAATAAATTCTAAGTGATACCCTATGTTTTTTGCAGAGTGATTACTTGTAAGAATATTTTTTTTTTGTCCATGTTTCTTCTTCTCTTTCTACCTTGCCTTGCTTGTGATTGTCCTATTTATACTATCTAACAAGCATATTCCCCGTCTGTGGAGGTTAAAGTGACACTGTTCTATGTGGAAGGTGGTGATTTGTTCTGTTCATAGTGATATCTTGGGGGTAAGAGGGTATATGTGTATAAAAATCTTTTTATTCAGTACTGCAATGTATTTCTTTCTGTAGCTGTATGCCAACAGTAGCCAGATACTTATGTACTCTTGCACATGTCAGAGTACAAAATAGAGGCCTGTGGGGATCCCGTGAGACTGCGATCCCCCCACAGCTCTTCTCTCATATGTACAGTAAGTTACTATAATTGCCAATTGGAAAATCCGATTTGTATTGCTAAGGTATGTCAGATGGAACCGTCATCAAAGCTTCGGTATTTTACGTACGGCAAAGTTTGTTTTTTTTTTTTTTGTTTTTTTTTTCTTTTTTAAATGTATATATTTTTTTTGTCTTCTGGATGTTTTTAAATTATTTTGGGATTTTGATACTTTTATTGTTACTAGAAGTATAGTAGGCTATAGGCTCACCTTGCACTTAATTTAGCACTTAATTTAGCTTAAACACAGTGTAGTAATTAAAGATTTATTTCCTTTATATACAGTATATAATTCAATTGGAATTGTATCCTCTGCCCTGCTTACTGCTTACACTGCAACTCATATTATGCCAATGTATGTTTCCTTTCCAATTTTCTCTCCAAGTAACACGCTCTTGGTATTGCATACTTACTTCAAGCAAATTATCGTGGTTTAAAGATTTTTTTTTATTTTTTTTTATTTCTTTCATTTAGTTGCTTATCATGAGTTCCCAGGCCATTGGGTTAAATGACACTCAGAGTCCGTCTGATGCGGCTGTGATGTGTTATAACAAAGGATGCGGGCAGACATTCCTTCTCAAAGACCACAGTGCAGGTAAAAAGCAATCTAATACTACCTCTAGTTAAATGATCTTTAGCTTAATGAAGCAGTGTATAGATCATAGCTGTGCAGTCTCATGGTTCAATTCTCTGCCATTTAGGAGTTAAATCACTTTGTTTATACTGCTGTTGTCATACCTTCCTGCATGGGACTTGCACATCCTTTCTTAACCCCTTAAAACCGGAGGGCGTACTATTACGACCTAGTCTAAGCGGCTCTAAACGCCGCAGGGCGTAATAGTACGCCCTCCGTTATTTTTTTTTACTTACCCGGTCGCCGGCGATTGCGGTTGGGGGGACTCCCAGGGAGCCCCCCGCGGCACATCCGTCCTCCTGCAGCCCCCCCCCCCCCAGCCATGTGAGAGGACCTCACAATCACATGGCCGGGTTAGCCGCCTGCTGCATTGTAGGTAATGACAGGTAGTCCCCCTGCTGGCTGGAAATCAAATAAATTAAAGTTAAATAAGTGTAAAAAAATAAATATATATATATATATATATATATATATATATATATATATATAATCCGTGTGTGTATATATATATATATATGATCCGTGTGTGTATATATATATATATATGATCCGTGTGTGTATATATATATATATATATGATCCGTGTGTGTATATATATATATATGATCCGTGTGTGTATATATATATATATATGATCCGTGTGTGTATATATATATATATGATCCGTGTGTGTATATATATATATATATGATCCGTGTGTGTGTATATATATATCTTGATAAAGACCCTGAAGGGTCGAAACGTTGATGCTGAGTTGTGATTAAACGGTTAATACACATTTGAAAAATCCAAGCGAGTGCTCCTGTTTCTTACCTTTGTTTCTTACATATATATATATATATATATCTCAGATTACACGTAGACTGATTCTGATTAAATATATATATATAATTATTGTTATATGTAAATACGTGAAAAAATAACATTTAAAAAATAATTAAAAATAAATTAAATATATAGATGTGTGTTATTTCGTTCTAACTGTATTGTGATATTAATATATATATATTTATATCAAAATACACGCAGAACGAAATATATATCTATATACATAAATATATACGTGTGTGTGTGTATGTATATATATATATATATATATATATATATATATATATATACACACACCAATATATAAATAAAAAAAATATATATATATATATGTGTGTGTGTGTGTAATATTTTTACATAATTGGGTATCTTAATTAATTACAATTAGCGGGACCTGGCTGACAACTCATGCCGAAAGTATAGGGAATTTAATTTGCTAGCACTATATTTAACCCTATAACTTTCCAAGACACCATAAAACCTGTACATGGGGGGCACTGTTTTACTCGGGAGACTTTGCTGAACACAAATATTAGTGTTTCAAAACAGTAAAATGTATTACAACGATGATATCACCAGTAAAAGTGACGTTTTGCATTTTTCACGCACAAACAGCACTTACACGGACGATATTATTGCTGTGATATTTTTTTCTGTTTTGAAACACAAATATTTGTGTTCAGCGAAGTCTCCCGAGTATAACAGTACCCCTCATGTACAGGTTTTATGGTGTTTTTAAAAGTTACAGCGGCAAATATAAGGCTTGGGTTTCATTTTTTTTCACATTAAAATTTGCCAGATTGGTTACGTTGCCTTTGAGACCCTATGGTAGCCCAAGAATTAAAATTACCCCTATGATGGCATACCATTTGCAATAGTAGACAACCCAAGGTATTGCAAATGGGGTGTGGCGGAACCAACCTCGCCACTGTGCACTGGAGAAGCCTGGTTGCTCGCCTGCTCCCTTTAGACTATGGCCCGGCAGTTAAAACCTTTTATTTTCCCTGCTAAAAGGCTTATTCGTGCCTTTCTGCCGGGGTGTTCGGTAGATTCAATCTACCGAACAAAGTACCGATTGATGGACCACCTGGGACCTGGAGTGTGCCGTCAATTGACCGCCCAGAAGCTGCGGTTAACCGCAGCTTAATTGATGAACGCTGGGTGGCCTTTGTTCGTTTGCCGAACATGTGGCAGCGGCCATTTTACCTCCCGAACGGCCAGCGGTGTTCAGCGCCCAAACTATGGAACTGAAAACGAACACTTATTTGCGCGAACACCGCTGAGCCGCAAGCCTCCTTACCTCTGCATTTGGTAGTGGAACCGACTGACTGTTCATTCGGTAGTTTAACCGTATGAACCGCATCACCCCAGAAAGCCATGCCATGTGTAACGAAAGACTATGGGAAAGACTTTGGCTCCATGGCAATTGAACAGTATGTATGTGATCTGAGCGCCATTCGGTAATAATGTGCGCTCAGATCTAAGCTATCTGGAGATATGTAGAATGTGTGTGTTTTATATAATAAATGTAACTGTATGTAATTTTATGTCTTTTTACTAACGTGTGTAATGGAGTTTTGCCTCTGTCCTTGGAGATAATTGGATTACTTCCCAATTATCTCCAGGCCAGAGAGGAGGGATTGTGATGCATTGTGGGATTGTTGAAATTTGTAGGTCTGTGATTGGTCAATGTCCAATATGTTTCCCAGTCTTCCATCTAGGGGAGTGTCCTCCAGGTGGGAGACCTGCATAAAAGCTGGGCAGTTAGCCCCAGTAAACCAGATTCTGCATGACCCTCAAAACGAAGTGTCGTCTCATTATTGGGGGATTTGGATTGTATGCTGATTGCCAGGAGTGTAAGCTGATTGTATGCTTTTCCTGTTTGGCTGTGTCCCGGGTTCGTGTGTTTCCTGTTCGGGAGTTGGAGGATTCGTGTAGTTTGCAGTTCGGGAGATTAGTGCTTACAGCAGCTGGCTGTGCATCTGGAAAGGGGAATATCGCCTAAACGGCTTTTAACCTCTTGTGTGCAAAACGGTCCGTTACATGGGGTATGTCCAGTCTTTTTTAGTAGCCACAAACACTGGCCAAAATTGGCGTGTTTTTTGCATTTTCCATACACAAATACTAACGCTAACTTTGGCCAGTGTTTGCAACCAAATGGCTACTAAAAAAGACTGGACATACCCCATTTGCAATACCTTGGGTTGTCTTCTATTGCAAATAGTATGCCATTAATGGTGTAAATTTAATTCCTGGGCTACTATACAGTCTCAAAGGCAACGTAACCAATCTGGCAAATTTCAATTTCAAATGTAACGTGCTATATTTGACCCTGTAACTTCCCAAAACACCATAAAACCGGTACATAGGGGGTACTGTCTTACACGTGAGACTTTGCTGAATACAGATATGTGTATTTTATTGCAGTAAAAGCAAACAGTATTATGACATTGGCAGTTAAAATGTCATGTAGAACTTAAAAAAAAAAATAAAAAAATCTTATTTTCTCCCATTTTTGTAATATTAAATTGTTTCATAGCTAAATATTTGATATTAAATGAAAGCCCTGTTTCCCCTGAATAAAATTATATATAATAAGGGTGGGTGCATTTAATATGAAAGAGGTGAATTACGGTTGGACAGACATAGCGCAAATGCCAGGTTTTGTTTACGTTTTGTTTTGTTCACAACGTGTGCATTTGGCTCAGTCCTTAAGGGGTTAAAGGGACATTATAGTCACCCAGACCACTTCAGCTCATTGAAGTGGTCTGAGTGTAGTTTCCCATGTCCCTTAGCCGTGCAAATGTAATTGTAATTTTTTTAATAAACTGCAGTAATTATCTACAAGACAGCCACTAGAGGGACCTCCGAGTAGTTAGGCGACTTTTGGTTGATTAACTGATGCTGGACATCCTCATGCTATGCATGAGGACATCCAGCGTCATGTAGAACCCAATATGCATGCTTTCCTATGATGGAACTACTAATGCGAGTGCGGCCATCGCCGCTTATGCGCGTTAGGTCTCCCCGCGAGAGACTTAATGCTAAACGTCCTATATTGCGCTTTCTGTTTGAGAATTTATCTCCTGCTCAGTTAATAGCCATATAGAGCCTGCAAGAAGCTCCTGTATTTGATCAAACTTACAAAGAAGGGGATAAAAACTTCTAAAGCAAGTTAATATCTTGAAACGAAACCATTTTTTTTTTTTCATTCAGACTGTGAGTCACAGCCAGCAGAGCTGTGGCTAGGGCTGCATAAATGGAAACAAAGCTGAATTAACTCTTAAATGACAGAGAATATAGCAGTGAGAATACGGGGGGCATGATCTATGCACCAAAACCACTTAATTAAGCTAAAGTTGTTTTAATGCCTCTAGTATCCCTTTAAATGATCTATTGGTGCATTTAGTTACATAATCACTAAAAGAAAATATATTGTGTACTATATATAAGAGAAGTCTTGCATTGTTTACTACTTTTTAATATTGGACCAGAAGTACTTTATAGAGTTGTTTTTTTGACCGGCAGCATTAGAGCAAATAAAATTTGTCTTTGAATGAAAAACATGCTTTTGATTTGATATGTCTTTTCCAAAATCGTATAGCATAGGTAATGTGCGTGTGTGTTCACGTGTGCGTGTATATGTTTGAACATATAGGAAGTGAAAATATCATGGGGTTTCAGTAGGTAAGAATGTTGACATTTTTTTCAGGTTACTCACGTGTTGCGGTTTAGATTATTATTATTATTTTTCTAATGGATCACACCAAGCATCATAACCACTGTAACCCACTGATAAGGGGGCATATACAACAGTTTATACACCAAAACATGAAGATATACCTGTAAATGAATAAATCCCGTAAAACAGCGATCAAATAAATATAAATACAAACGTAAAAGTAAAGATGTATTCCTTTACTGGTATATCTTTGTTTTGGTCTATATTTTAGTTTGGGTTTTGGGGAAAGCACGTGTGTGTATACCAGTTTGACACATTTGTTATCACGGTTTAATTTGGAGCGCCTGTTACACTTTCATTTTGTTTATATACAGCAATTTGTTTGGATCCTGACTGTTGCCAAGCTGCACTGAATGGAGGCAGAATGACATTCAGCTTTTTTACATGCCTTTAACATACATTTTGCTTATTTTTGTTTAAACCCACAGATGCTTGCCTCTTTCACCCTGGGTACCCCATATTTCATGATGCCCTGAAGGTCAGTGTGTGTCTGTTTTTGTTTCTTGTCACATCCACCTTCTATTTTGTTTATTTGAGAATTTACTTATTCTTGTTTCCTCTAGGGCTGGTCCTGCTGTAAAAAACGCACAACGGACTTCTCTGAATTTCTAGCGATCCAGGTAAATTTTATGTTGCTATTTTATACTTTCTTCCTAACAGCCTTGTGCCAGCATGGTGTAGGTGGTATGATCTGTGTGATCAGTCCACATCAGTTATCATCCCAGTTGGCAGTGTACCATACTTGGCCATTTGCTCTTTTAAGTGTGAATAAAACAATCTTTCGGAGACATGCAATGCACACAGTCTACTAGTATGCAAAATGTGGACATTCTTGGAATAAAAAAATCCAAGTTTGTTGTGCACGCTAGCAAATTTTAAAAACAGGAACAGAAAAAAAGAAGTCTCCTTTATTTTGTCAGAGCTTGAAATGAACATAAAGATGTGTACTCGTCCCATATGCAGTGCTTGCTTTCATACTTCGCCTCTTGCAGAATTGTGCACCATCACTCCCATAGTTTTAATGAATGCTATAGGGGGTTTATGGCACATTCACAAGTGGCTCTGGTAAATATTAATAAGAGAAGCATGAGCACGCTAACACAGAGGTTGTTCTAGTACCTAATCAGTGCGTTTCCCATTAGTTTCAGTGGAAGCTCCCCATTGGAATTGCTCACATTTTCTCTTATCGTAGGGCTGTACCAAAGGTCCTCACAGTAATGAGAAACCATTGGAACCTCTTAGACCTGAAGTATCTGGAAACAAAAGCAAATCAGAGTCTGGATCAAACTCCTGTACAGAGATAATTGTGCAAGGCCCAAAATCTGCTGAAAAGATGCAGAAAGAGAGACCCAGGTAAGGTGACGGATTGTTTGCTTTCTATATGCATGATGCGTACTTAGTGTTTAGTGCACACAGAATCTCATTGGTAATACATAAAGATGTAATACACTGAGTGAGCACAAGTTATTATCACTATTATTATCATTATTACTCATTCAGTACGTAGAGTACAGTGAGCTCTGCATTATTACTCACTCTGTGTAGAGGACAGTGAGCTCTGCATTATTACTCACTCTGTGTAGAGGACAGTGAGCTCTGCATTATTACTCAGTGTGTAGAGGACAGTGAGCTCTGCATTATTACTCAGTACGTAGAGTACAGTGAGCTCTGCATTATTACTCTCTCTGTCTGTAGAGTACAGTGAGCTCTGCATTATTACTCTCTCTGTCTGTAGAGGACTGTGAGCTCTGCATTATTACTCTCTCTGTCTGTAGAGTACAGTGAGCTCTGCATTATTACTCTCTCTGTCTGTAGAGTACAGTGAGCTCTGCATTATTACTCTCTCTGTCTGTAGAGGACTGTGAGCACTGCATTATTACTCTCTCTGTCTGTAGAGGACTGTGAGCTCTGCATTATTTCTCACTCTGTCTGTAGAGGACAGTGAGCTCTGCATTATTACTCACTCTGTCTGTAGAGGACAGTGAGCTCTGCATTATTACTCACTCTGTGTAGAGGACAGTGAGCTTTGCATTATTACTCACTCTGTGTAGAGGACAGTGAGCTCTGCATTATTACTCACTCTGTGTAGAGGACAGCGAGCTCTGCATTATTACTCACTCTGTCTGTAGAGGACTGTGAGCTCTGCATTATTACTCTCTCTGTCTGTAGAGTACAGTGAGCTCTGCATTATTACTCTCTCTGTCTGTAGAGTACAGTGAGCTCTGCATTATTACTCTCTCTGTCTGTAGAGGACTGTGAGCACTGCATTATTACTCTCTCTGTCTGTAGAGGACTGTGAGCTCTGCATTATTTCTCACTCTGTCTGTAGAGGACAGTGAGCTCTGCATTATTACTCACTCTGTCTGTAGAGGACAGTGAGCTCTGCATTATTACTCACTCTGTGTAGAGGACAGTGAGCTTTGCATTATTACTCACTCTGTGTAGAGGACAGTGAGCTCTGCATTATTACTCACTCTGTGTAGAGGACAGCGAGCTCTGCATTATTACTCACTCTGTCTGTAGAGGACAGCGAGCTCTGCATTATTACTCACTCTGTCTGTAGAGGACAGCGAGCTCTGCATTATTACTCACTCTGTCTGTAGAGGACAGTGAGCTCTGCATTATTACTCACTCTGTCTGTAGAGGACAGTGAGCTCTGCATTATTACTCACTCTGTCTGTAGAGGACAGTGAGCTCTGCATTATTACTCACTCTGTCTGTAGAGGACAGTGAGCTCTGCATTATTACTCACTCTGTCTGTAGAGGACAGCGAGCTCTGCATTATTACTCACTCTGTCTGTAGAGGACAGCGAGCTCTGCATTATTACTCACTCTGTCTGTAGAGGACAGCGAGCTCTGCATTATTACTCACTCTGTCTGTAGAGGACAGTGAGCTCTATGCCCTCTGCATTATTACTAAATATTTATGGTTTACATAACTTTAGTATACTCCTGCTTTGAGAAGACATTCTACCTCCTAATTCCCTCATTGTTTCCTACATTCGTCTTTGTTCGTTCTTTATGTTTGTGCCCTAAGTTTTCACTATAGAGAACATTTATTAGGGAGAAGTACCAGCAGCAAGTTTTTTTTCTAAAGTTCCACTTCAAGTGGCATACTAGGCCGTTTGCACTAATTCATTCAATAAGTCTTATCGTATTGTTTAATGGGATCATCTCTCCCCAGTAACTACCCCTATATTTAAAACCGTGTTCGACGTCGATGTGGAAATCCATGACCCTGTATATACCACTGTCTTGAAGCTGAACACCTCCATCTTGGATCCACAATCAATTATTGCCAAAAGTTCTGCATTGTTGCCCCTATCACTCCGCATAGAGGGAGGAGGGGGAAAAAAAACATTTGTTTCTTCTCCTGTAGTGACGTGTGCCTTGGCTGCGCCAGGACTAAACTGGATTGTGATGTTATTTGCCAAGTCTTAATATACATTTTAAACAGAAATGGATCATCACGTATACGAAGGTTAACACAAGTTATATGTGATTTATCAATGTTTAATTCAGTAGGGTAATTTGCTTCAAATGACTAACGCAGACCTGAATGTTGTAAATTCTGCCTGTGTTGATTTTCAGTGCACAGGAACAGATGCGCCCTCTTACGTTCAAAGTATCTCGCTCACTTGAAGAGGTGCTGGAGAAGCTTCGCTTGGAGACCAAAGAGGTGTCTGTGCAAAAAGGTGAGTGCGTAGACAAATGGCAGTAGGGTGATCGCCATTGGTTATTCGATTCGATAATGTATATTCTTTTTTGCAGCCGAGACTGATGTTGCAGTTGTTGGAACAAGGTGTAAACATTCAGGCTGTAAAGAGGTGAGCTCCGTTCATGTTTATGATTTTACACTTGTATGTTTTTTTAATACGTATCCACATGCATTGTTCAGCTCACACTACTGGCGCTGTTGTTTTCTGCAGGTTTATCAGGGGCCAGAAAGTGATGCAGGAACATGTGTTTACCACCCCGGAGTTCCAGTCTTCCATGAGGGGTAAGAAATAGGGACACCCGCTATACGTGACAATAGCTACAATCACTTACTGGATAGGTGTCCCACTACCTATCCTCAAACCTAATAATATAAAAATATCAAGTGGTGCAGATGGTTAAATCCCATAGCTGTCTAGAGAATCCACACTCTTTATATATTCAAAGTTAAAACAAGCAATTTACATCACCTCAAATACCTTATAAATAGGTCACAAATATGCCTACTTATTTTGTGTCTTTACCGCTCTATTTCAGTGGTTCTTAACATCTTGTTTAGAAACTAAAGCTTGGGTCTCCATTCTATTTCATTGTGTCTATGTTGGTGGGAGTAGGTGTATCATATTCACCAGTCCCCCAAGAGCCGGTCACTGATCACTGTACTTCCTTCCCCGGTGCAATGGAGACCCCACTGTTATTTTGGGAGGAGTCTGTTGAAGGTGTTTTGCAGAATTATTCTTTTTTTTTTTTTTAATATATATAAATTATATTAAGATTGTAAAATGCGTTGCTGAATGAATTAGAACACAAATGGGAAACTGTCCTCAAAGCTCTATGCCCATCTTGTGGCTGCTTATTATCGCAAGTTGTAAACCGCTATCAGAGCCAGATTTACTATTAAGAGGCATAGGCACCTGCTTACTGGTGTATTTCTAATAGAGTTGTCTGCTCTGCCAATTCTAATGTACAGGCTGGCGTCAGTGAGGGAGCTGCGATTGCTCTGAATACTGATTTCAAAACCTTTTTAAAGCTCTCACTTGTACCCCTTGTGGTGGTGATGTAGTGATGCCAGGATGTGATATCCCTGTCCTGGCATCATTGCAGAGAGACAGAAGGAGCTTTTCAGCTCTCTGTGTGATGTGCGCACAGAGATATCTCGGAACACCAGGGAATTAGGATATGATTCACTCAAAGTCTCCCCCAGCAAAGGGAGGAAAAGGGAGGCTGGGTGGACCTCATTATGGTAAAAACATGAATACAAATCCTGTATGTGTATTTGTAAGGATGTGTGTCTATATGAATTCACTATGGCATTCTACGTTTCAGCCGCACAGACTGTTCTAGTTGCAGCAATGTTAACCCTTTCTTACAAAGTGCCACTAATTGTATCCCGTGTTCTTTCTGTTTTGATATCTTCGTGTTCCAACTTAGTGACTAGCCGGGTTAAGTGAGAATTTAAAGGGAATTTCAAGTTTAAGGTCAAAATAGATGAACTGGAAAAAAATATCAAGTCAGCAATGCCTTCGGCTCGACTACTCTGGCCTTGAATTTTAAATTCACTTTTATTTCTCACTTTAGTAAATAACCCTGACTATTGCCAATTTGTGGAGAATTGCAAGATAAATTTAGACTAAAGTAGACAATTTGGAGACTTTTTACAGCATTTTACATATTTTTTTTTTTTTGGACTTCACTTTGCAACTCCCTGGTCAATTTTCCACATTTCCGACTTTAGTGACAATCCATGCAGGGGTGTATTTTGGATTTGTGCTGCCCTAGGCACAACTAAATTTGGGAACCCCCTAAATCGTAATTTGCCTCCCCCCCCATTTGTTTCAAGGCCACTTTTTTGACTGACAGACACAGGCCGTCATTGATACATGCACTGACATACACTCAATTGCAGATACAGTCATTGGCACACACACTGTTTAACCAACACACACTTTCACTGACAGACACACACTCTCAGATACACATACAATGACAGACACACACACTCACAGACATACCCATCCTCACTGATTTCACACACTCTGACAGACACACACTGACAGCTACACTCACTCACAGACACACACTGACAGCTTCACTCACTCACAGACACACACTGACAGCTTCACTCACAGACACACAGACAGCTTCACTCACTCACAGACACACACTGACGGCTTCACTCGCTCACAGACACACACTGACAGCTACACTCGCTCACAGACACACACTGACAGCTACACTCGCTCACAGACACACACTGACAGCTTCACTCGCTCACAGACACACACTGACAGCTTCACTCGCTCACAGACACACACTGACAGCTTCACTCGCTCACAGACACACACTGACAGCTACACTCGCTCACAGACACACACTGACAGCTTCACTCGCTCACAGACACACACTGACAGCTTCACTCGCTCACAGACACACACTGACAGCTTCACTCACAGACACACACTGACAGCTACACTCGCTCACAGACACACACTGACAGCTACACTCGCTCACAGACACACACTGACAGCTACACTCGCTCACAGACACACACTGACAGCTACACTCACTCACAGAGCGTGAGAGAGCAAGAAGAGTGGAGGACAGCGCTTCCTTGCCGCCTGGCTAGAATATTAATAGTTTAACACCTCGGGGGTGGATGGGGGCCCTAAGAAAGACAGCCCCAGGACATGAGGCAAACAAGGCATTTGTTTGGGAGCTTGGGGTGGCGTTTTTTGGCGCCCCCCTGATAGTGCCGCCCTAGGCAAATGCCTTGTTTGCCTTGTGGTAAATACATCCCTGAATCCATGTGTGCCTTTTCGCACCATGCCAGTGTCTGTTACAGTGCTCATAATATCCATTTATTTTCAGCATGAAGTACTGGTCCTGTTGTGCCATTAAAACCAGTGACTTCAATGAATTTCTGGAGCAAAGAGGGTGCAGCTCAGGGAAGCATCTGTGGGTTCAGATAGCAGGAAAAAAGGTGA
This sequence comes from Pelobates fuscus, assembly GCF_036172605.1. Classification (NCBI taxonomy): domain Eukaryota; kingdom Metazoa; phylum Chordata; class Amphibia; order Anura; family Pelobatidae; genus Pelobates; species Pelobates fuscus. The sequence goes on along the minus strand of NC_086325.1, from coordinate 150,392,881 downwards.
GAAGAAAACAGTGCGAGGTGTGATGAGCCGAAACGTCTGTGTAATAATTCTGGCCAAAATATGAGTTTATTGGGACAACAGGAACTGTTTATCGAGAGTAAGAAATGTTACCAGAGATTTTAAAGGGTTAATTTCTTAAATCTTTCTGTGTATACATTTTCCTTAAAAGAAAACAGGTGTTTGGTATAAAGAATTCTGGTTTCCACGGTGACTGCTTCACTTCTAGAACATTGCGCCGGAATTGTTTTTTACGCATAACGTGCAGTGTTTAAAATATTGTTGCATGGAACTCAGTGGGTTCTGAGCTCACTTATTTAGCACTCCATATGGCCATATGGCCGTCGTGGTCTCTTTGTAGTCTTCTATCGCCTTACAGAATATCAGGAAATCCTCAGAGCTTTATATGTCCTGTATACTCATGGTTATACTGCAATATTTATTATTGATCCTACAGATTTAATAACACATTTATCAGTCTGTCACTTGCGCTCTCCGTATAGTATTCAGTGCGTATTGTCTATCGATTCACTACTAAAGAGACTAAGGTATTAAAAGGCCTGTAAACCACCTGTATATGTTAACCGAGCCTTATGTTCTGCCAGTCTCATTGAGGAATATAGACCGATATTTCCTTTTCCTTTTTATTCCAGGAAGTCTCATGTCGTTATGACTGGCACCAGACGGGTAGTCTTGTTGTCCTCACTATTTATGCTAAAGCAGCCCTTCCCGAGCTCAGCAGTGTTCATGCTAATCGCACAACGGTAAGAACGGGGACTTGCAGTTTATTAGTAGGCCTTATTATGTGTATGGATGTGTGGCATGGAAGGCACGTCTGGGATCGGTCTACATTCGCATTGTTTGGGTTATGGTTATGTGGAATGGTGATAGATGGGAGCAAAGCTCTGATGAGGACCTGGCATGGAATTCTTTTTAGAACAATTTTACTTCTCACTTGGTGTTTGCTCCTTGCCTCCATTTGAGCCTACTGGAGAGCCAGAAGCTCTGTCTGAGCTAGCCCTGCACTGCCGGGCTTATCTCAGGCGAGCTAATAGACGCTATCATGGTAGCTGAGAGTTGACATGGAGCCATGCCTTGCGTACCCCAGGCATGAAGTCAGACCTTTCTAAATTGGTTTGACTACTTACATTGGGGGATGCCAAGACTCTCCTGGTGTGCTGTAGTGGTTATGGTATTTAGAATGTATTCATAAACCTTCTTGCATAATTTAACATGCATCAATGGCATTTCTTCGGTTTTGGAGAACAAGTTCGGTGAGGGTGACCAAAAGGTAGATGATGTTGATTCTTACTTCCCCCTCCACTACTGTTTTGAGGAAGGTCATAATATAGAATTAAACACAAAAGAATCAAAACAATTTGACAGACCGCCTGAAATATCTTACCCCAGCACTAAAGGTTAGTGTAACAAACTCCTGCTTTATAGATTGTAAAAAAAAAAATCACTTTCCAAGATGGCTTCAGTCGCATATCCTCATCATAACAGTGTTTTCTAGAATCTCACGTGTAGCTCTCTGACTTCCATTGTTTATCCAGTCACCTGGTGTCCTGACCCACTGCAGGGTCTTCTGGTTCTTTGAGGGGGGGAGGGTTTATGGTAGTAATCTGTAGTCTCTGGACATGGATCTTCACCTCCCAGCTACAATGTTAATGTTCATGTAATGGTATCCAGAGGCTTGAGTTTCTGGAAATTAATAATTAGAAAGAATGGTGAATGAATGCCAATGTTGTAATAATGACCCTTATCTTTTCTTAGATTGACATCCAGATTTCCTTCCAAGAGAAGAGCGAGTTCAAGCGTCAGCTGGAATTATGGGGTGTAAGTATTATCAGTAACGTATATAAGGACTCTATAAAGTGGCAAACTGCGATGTAAGTTCCATCTTTCCTCATACTGCACAGCCGAGAGGGATGGAAGCTAGGAGGCAGGAGCACCAAAGCCCTAACTCAGTGGTTAAGCTGTTATCAAATGGTTTAACCCCTGATGGTAAGAAACCGGCCCCATAATGTAAATAAGCTTCCATCGTAATGGATGGGCGTGTTCCTTTAAGCATTAGTCAGAAACCTATCTAGTGACATGGTTAAAATGTGTCCAGCTCCCTATGTAAATCCTTCACTCATTCTAAAGAAGGTTTTTAGAAGCTTGCTGGAAATACCCAGTGCAGTACAGCTTCTACAGTCTCATTAAACACTGCACTCGTGAAAATAGAGAACCTTTATTGTGTAAATATGTGACACGGATTTATTAAAACCTCATAGAAGCTTCACATTTAAAATGAACTTCATATGTGCAGGAACAAATAAACCCCAAGATAAAATGCAGCAAAAAGTCCCCTCCGTCGGTAATGCTAAGCAATATTGGAACTTTAAAATGTCACGCTATGCTTGAAGCTCTACTGCACTGTCAGGTTTCATTAACTAAAGTGTGAATTCAAAGTGAATGTACAGTTTACACTCAGAGTAGCGAAACTGAAAGGATAAACGATTACGATTATTTTACGGTTTGGCTATTTTTTTTAAATTCTTTATTTTTGTTGTGCATAAAGGTAAAACAACGCGTATGTGGTACCCCAACGGCATTCCACATACTTTTCAAGGACAGTTATAACAGTGGGGTACATGGTAGTACTTGCACAATTTTATATTAACATGAGTGTTCCGGTCCATAACTAATTGCTTATATCTGGATATATTACGTTAGACAATAGATGTAGTTAAGGTCATGTATAGTGTTTATAGAATTATAGAATTACCAGCGCTTGTTTATTAATTAAGGAGCTCACGCTTTGACATAACGATAGGCGTTTAAGTGTTGTATGATTCTAGCGCAGATTAGATGAACTAGCAATATCCTGACATCACAGTACAATGCAGACTTTTTGAGCCCCCAGCATAGACACAGGTTGAATTAACTTGTCTAGGGTGTGTGTAAAGGATTGTCACCGCTTAGGTAGCTAGACCCAATGTTAAGCATACACAAGTATTTTTGCACTGTCTGAATACATGAACATTTGCACTGAGAGCCTAAATATAACTCACTAACTCCCTAAACAAAAAAGCTAAGTCAACGCTTATGGTAAACAAATAGCAGTAATAGATTACGTTGTGAGCTTGGTTTGTTTCAGGTACACTGTCCCCTTCGGCTGCCCCAGTCTCTCCGATGGCAGGAGTTGAGAGTTATGTAGGGATCTGCTCGGTAGGGTTGCTTGAGGAGGCAGGGGGTTAATTCGGTGCGGTACGTGTGCAGCTCAATAAGCGTGCTTCATGTACTCCGCTGTCTGCTTGCCGAGGTGTGGGCGGTGTCCGTTCTGTTCCCAGGTATATTTGCAGGTGTACTGTGGGTGTAATGTGGGTCCCTCACGGGTATGAGTGCAGGCTCTTCCCAGCTCTCACGGCTAGCTGCTGCATTCCCACACGCTTGAGTGCAGCTTGATGTACTGTGTGGTAGACGCTGTTGGGCGCCGTCGCGTGTGCCCCTGCCTGCAGGAGAGAGCGTCTTCTCCTCCGCCATATTTTGGCGCGTTTGGCCTGACTGGGTGTGCGTTCTGGGCGGGAGAGGTATGGTGGCGTCTCAGGTGGGTCTGAAGCTCGAGCTTCACTTGTGCTCAGTCGGTCTGCTATTTTTCAAAACGCTTGAAATGTGGCGTCCAGCCGTGCTAGTATATCGGTCTCTTCTATTGGGTCCGCTGGCTCGAGTGTAATCTCCGCCATATTGATTATAGCTAGTTTCTGCGATGTGTGCAGTCCGCTCTGCGTACTTCTGCCATGGATAAGCAGCTTGTGAGGGCTCCGGTCTCAACACCATCTCGCAAGGCCTCCGCCATTTTGGTGGCACTGCCTGGGGCGTGGGTCTGAGCGGTCCTGCTGCTTCGTTGTTTGCGCTTGTCGACGAGCAGGTCTCGAGAGTGTAGACCGGGATCACCCCACCGGTCCAGAGGGGGGGGAACGGGGCCGGTATACCCGCGGGTCCGACTCTAAGCCCCGAACGGTAAGCGGCAGGGCAGCGGCCGTCCGCCCCACTCGCCTCCGGAGTAGGCCTTGGGAACGTCGGATAGGATTCCTCCTCCAGGGGACTGTAGCCTCTTGGGCCAGCCTCACCCCAGATCCAGGGCTCTCTGCCCGGCGAGGACCACCGCTGCTGGCAGGTTTTGAGCTAAAATTTGTGCAAATATAGTTGTTTCTGGCTTCAGGCTGCAGGAGCTGGTCTCGCATGCGACCAGCCAGCTCGGCGGTCCGGCCCCGCCCCCCACGGTTTGGCTATTTTGAATTTTAAATTTTAAATTCACATTGAAGTTTTCAGTATGGGCTCCTTACACCATGGAGGGTATGAACAGAAGACTATATTTCAGGGTTAATCACTTAAGTGAAGATTCAAGGAGAATTTCAAATTTAGGTTTAAATTTGCCAAATTAAAAACATTTTCTTAGTCTGCCATGCTTTCCATGCAGCTACTCTGGTTTAGAACTTGAAATTCAGTTTTCCTTCCTATTTTAGTAAATAATCCTGTTGGTCTTTAGTTGTTCGTATTGCCAGTGTTGTTTAAGTGTTTTGTTTTTCTTTTAATAACTTTTTTTAATGTAATTGCCAATATTTATGTTCGTTTTTTGAGGGGATAGTCTACATTTACAAATGTTCTAATGGTTCCTCAGGTTATCGATGTGGACAAAAGTTTTGTGAACTTGCTACCCACAAAACTGGAGATCACGCTAAGGAAATCATACCCTGTGACATGGGGGCGCCTAGAACTGTCGGCAATCTCCACACAACCTTCTCCCGAGTGCGAACCACAGCCAACATGTGAGCCTCTCCAGGATAAAGGTGAAGAATCAGATGACTGCCTGAGTTGGTCGGAAGATGAAGAATTTAGCGACTGAAAACCACTACCTTGTGCAGCAACCTCAGAGCCTCTCGCAAACCATTTCCCCTGTTGCATGGTTCCCCTCGGAAAATCCCTCTGCCACTTGGAAATTACACCATTGTTTTGTTTTGTTTTCACATAAAAATCAAACTTTTTCTTCATTCTCTATCCCACCTAACTTGAATGCCACTATTTTTGAAGAGATAAACAGGATGGGACAAACCTTGACTCGGACCGTAACAACCATTGGAGAAAATAACAAAAACACTTCAGATTTGTTAATTCATGGAGTTTAAGTATTAAACGGTTACCTGTATTGGAGTCTTTCACTGTTGGAGGACAAATTTTGTTTGTGGTGGGGAAGCTTGGTCCACATTACATAATTATTTTTTGTTTTGTTTTTTATATATATATATACATTTTTATTTTTTTTACCCCATTGTAATTGCAAGTTGGCATATTGAGGGCCACAGGAGCCAATCCCCACCCTCCCGCTGATTTCTGTAGTGTTTTAAAGATGTTAAAATGTTTGTTTTACCGCTAACGATGGCTGCTGTGTGTGTGTGTGTGTGTGTGTGTGTGTGTGTGTGTGTGTGTGTACTTTTAAAGTGTTCCCGTCTCCTGCAAAAATTGTCAATCCGCGTCCAATTTTACAGATCAATTCTGTATATCGTACTGATGACACCAGTAAATGTATTAATTAAAAAAATTAGACCAATAAAGTAATAGTTAAAAGTATTAAACTGTAAACCATGTATTTGCTAGCAATTTGACAAGCACGTTGTATATGCACGGCGTGTTACTTTTTATAAGGGGATCCATTTTTTGCATTACAGGACACTTTATCACAACACACACCACCTCACTTTATTACTCTTAATTTGATCCTGTTGGATGCATGGTAGGCAATATTTTATGTATAAATAATCTTGGACCACACAGCAAACAGACGGTTTATTTATTTTTCAATGTACTAGGCTGTGGAGCCTATTCAAAGCTTCAGGGGTTTACAATCATAACAATAAAAATATAACAAACTTAAACTTTTAAAACTTAAACTTTAACCACCAAACTGCCAGTCTTGGATGACCTGACCGCTTTTATTTAAAACCATCTACTAACATTCTTTTTCTTTGGACTGGGTTCCAATCACATTGTCAATGTGTTTACAGACGTATCATTTTTACAAGGTGGTATCCTGGCATCATTCTGTGGTTCAGGTGACTGCCTTTCCCATATTGCTAACCTAGCAAAGACTAGCTGAGCATCATGGGCAATACAGTAACTATCACTATTAAATCATTGCCCTATAGGTCTTCGGGTACTACCTCTCCTGTAATGCTTAAATGGCCTTTAGGGCGGCGGAGTATCCAGGAAGTATAGTTCATTTAGTAGCTCCAGGGTTAAGATTGGCCATCCCTTGCCCTATATCTGATTAGATACTACATGTCTTATTGGTACAAGGTCTGCCACAGAAGGGGTATGTAGTTCCAAACCTTTTAGGAGAAAGTAATATTAAAAGACCCTGTATTAGCTGCTCTGGTGGTCTAGTGGGATACTTGTGAAATCATGAATTAACACCAAAAATGTGAAACTGCTCTGGTCCAAAAGTTAAGGGGAATAAACCTTACAGCTTGGACTCAGTTTATTGTATGTCCTTCATTAATGTTAGCATTACCATCACGCAGACATAGCCAAAGGACCAAACTTCTGGAATAAAAGGGAATCATGACATGTCACACATGCCATGTGTCCTTAAGGGGTTAAATACACCTGATGAGTTCTATCCAGTAACACAATGGATCTACACCAGGACCCTCCCAGATGTTGCTGAACTACAATTCTTATGATTGTCTTGCCAGATGTTGCACCCAAAGAATTCTGGGAGTTGTAGGCCATAAATGTCTGGGGCAGGGCAGAGTTTGAGATCTCTGATCTACTTCAATTCTAGGTTGGAACCCAAGGAAGGGTGTCTGTGCGATTTTAATGTGTCACCAATAGTGGGAATAGGCTTGTCATTTTAACCAGGCAATTACTGACACCCCAGTGCAGTCGAGACACATGGAAGAGTGAGAAGAGTTTAGAGACTGTTTTGCAGAGGTTTTTTTTTAATAATTGTTCTATATTGTAATTGAAGAAGTCGTAAAAGAGATCATTGTAAAAGTATAGAATAGGTCACCAAACTAATTTCATGTATGTCTTTTTGGTCACTGTAAAAAAAAAAAAAAAAAAAGTTCAATATGCACTGCTCTTTGAACTTGGGGATAAGATCATCCCATTATCTTTGTCCTTTCTGAAATACATCACAAAACATGATAATAAGCAGAGAACAGAGAACTTCTCAAAGGGAAAGGGTGCACTTCAGAGTATAATACTTGAAATAGTGAAAATAGTATTTAAAAAAATAAATACAATTTCAGATACAAGTGAGTTTATACTGTACGTACTTTGGATACCCATATTATTATTATTATTATTGGTATTTATATAGCTTAGATTCTGCAAAGCTTCTACAATATTATATGGGGGGGGGGGGGGGGAAATAAACAATTAATCGGACCATTACAAAATGATACAGGAACAATCGGTAAATGATAACCCTCCAATTTTGTCCTCATTTTTTAACATTAAAAAAATGCAAATTTAAAGACCCCAAACTTTCAGTAGGAACTTTTCGTAGATGTTTCCTAAACGGATTGACATATAGCACCTTATAAATAATGATTAACACTGACTTCAAGGCAGACCCCAAACCTTTGCCGAGAGAGAGAGCACACTTTTACATGTTAAGTAAATTTATTTAGTTGCAAAGTAATTCCAGCAGTTGTCATCTCTCACATCTGTGCCGAATTCTTGTGTACTCCGAGCTCATTACACAAACTCATAAACTCAAGTAATCCGTCAGTATCTACCCATCAGTCTAGGAGGAACAAGTCGAAAGTTCATCTTGAGGTGTAAGAGGGAGATGAGTTCACCTGAGAGAGAATTTCTGTGTAAAGTGCTTGTCGTGGGCGATCTTGGTGTTGGCAAGACATCGATCATACAGCGGTATGTCCACAACATCTTCTCCCAGTGTTACCGAGCAACCATTGGAGTCGATTTTGCCCTGAAAATCGTGAACTGGAACGAGGACACGGTGGTCCGATTACAGCTTTGGGATATTGCAGGTGAGTGGACTTGGGTAAAGATTTAGAGTACAAACAATGCAGCCAAGATACATGGCAACTAACCCCCATTACTATTGCACTCATTGTTTATTTCAGCTCCATTTAAAAGGCAGGTTGGATGTGACCCAATTTATGTATTTATAGATATAATGCATTTTTTTAAATTCTTTATTTTATTGTGTAAGGAGTAACATACATGCATGCAGTGCCCCGACAGCATTAGCAGGCTTAATAGAACAGTGTTATACATGTGTGACATTTGAGATAGCTGCACATTTTATAAATTTTATGGGTCAAGAGTAATACAGATATATTCAATGGTAGCTACCTAAACAGGCTAGTACTAATCAGTGATGGTGTCGGTGCCGATTGACAGTTACAATACAAGTTTAGTAAAGAGTAATAGGTTTAAGTAATGTGAGTCTATGCTTGTACTGACACTTGTGGTGCTGGAATAGAACGTTGGTTATATGTGTCATATGATTATTACAGTATGGTTTTAAGCAGCTGGAAACAGTAGATATTCATCTCAAGCTAGGTATATGTTACGTAAGCTTAATCCAAACCAATAATTCTGCTATGCTAACCACATTTTACAAGGGTTCAATAGGCATAGATAGTGCTGAGCATGAAATCAAAACATAAAAATGATTATTGCAAGTTGGGCTAGGATAGTCACTGGGTCAGTCCTGTGGATGAGATCAGATAAAGTCCCGAGTGGAACATATTCGAGTTGGGCTGTGCATTAGGGGACCAGTGTGGGTTTGTGTGGTCCATACCCTGTGCTGGCCGGCAGTTTTTTTGCGCCTCTGAAGGGAATCCAGGATGGAGGTGCAGCCATTGCAGTCGTTCCCAGGGCGTTTAAGGTGGGCCCAGTGGTATGCTGATGCCCTCCACAGGTATAAGGGTTTTCTTTTTTCAGCCTAATATATGTGATGTAGGCATCCCTTTGGTCTGCTCAATGTGGTCAGCCGGTACTTCTCTGGGGCAGGTTTCTGTAGAAGTCGGATGGCGTTGGATGGCTGCCTCTGCAGCAGGCTCCATCTTACTGGCAGGTTGCACATGTGGCAGGCGTGCGGCAGCCATCTTGGGGGATGCCGCCGGAGAGTGTGCCGTTGCAGAATGCTAGCTTGCGGCCCTGCTTGGAGTGATGGTAGTTGCTTGGGCAGACCGGGATAACCCCCCCGGTCCAGAGGGGGGGGGGACGCCAGACGCCGGCCAGAGACCCGGGAGAGCGACCGTCTCATCCCGGCTCAAGCTTTTACGCACCTTGGGCCTTCGTCGGGCCACTGTAGGTGCCGGGCTGATTCCTAAAAGGTATCCCCTCGTAGCTCTGGATCAGGGGATCGTTGTGATCTGCTTTGCGGGTGGATGGGGGGTGTGAGCCCCCAGTTAGCCCCGATTTTCCGGCCCCAAAGCGGGAGCTCAGACGGAACATGTCTGATCCCGTCGGCGGTCCGGCCCCGCCCCCTTTTTAAATAAATTTTAAACCATCAAGATAAAGTTTTGCTAGTTGAATAAGACTCCAGAGTTAAATCCCAGATGGATCGATTTTGTTTGGGTGCAGATTAAAAGGAATTTGATTAATTTGTAGCAGCTGAAACTAATTTGTGCTCAAGTCTATTATACATAATTACATGGAAATCTAGGTTGAAAAGGGACTCCAGTCCATGGAGTTCAACCTATAAAAAAAAAAATATGAAAACAATCGTTCGGGGTTGCGATATCGCTCGTGTAGGCATTTCGGTTCTGGACTGCACTTATGGGCAGGATCAGTCTGACATGCGTATGGTATAGGTTCTCTTTGAAATGCACAAGAGAGCAAAAACCTTTTTTGATACCTAAACGGGGTCTCACCGAAGGGCAAGTTATTGAGGTCTCTCTGAGATTTTGCCTGTTCTCATATTATTTACTAAACGGAGAATTGTGAGTAAATTCAATGTGAATTTGAAATGTAAGCCAGACTTGCTGAATTGGAAGCATACCTGACTTGGAGAATGTTTCGGCTACTTTGAACTTTAATTTGAAATTTAGTTCAAATTCTCACTTATGTGAATAAACCTGATAGACTGATTTTGTGGCAATAATTACATCTGATTTGAAGAAGAAAAAAAAAAAGACTCAAGCCCACCGATGCAGCCCCAGTCACCCCACCCCTGGCTGTGACATTGGATGACAATTAGAAACTTTTGTATCTCGGTAGAAATAATAGCAGTAATTAAAAAAAAAAACACACAACTTGCAGTAGCTGATGACTTCCGTGTAATATTTACTTACATCTAAAATGTTTTATATTAGGCATGGGCGTACAGGGTTTGCATTGACCTAAAAATCAGTTCTTCCAGGTCAACAAAAGCTTCACCTAGGGGTCTAGCTTACCCATGCCAGACCAGATGAATTCCCTAGCATCGTTGTACACATTGTAGAATTGTACAATTCACAATGCATTCTTAAAGGAATACTCCAAGCACCATAACCAGTGTACTGTAGTGGTTATGGTGTCCAGAATGACATTTTGACTTTTTCCTGGGTTGCTGAGCATGATCAACTAACGTTCTTAGCCAATGAGATCAGGATCATTAATGGAATGCCTGGTACCTGGTAGACCCCAAGTAAGTAGTCAAACCATTAGGATACAGTTTGGATACTTACATTGCAGGAGCAAGGACACTTCTGAACCATAACCACTCGCTGTGGTGGTTATGGTCCTTCGAGTGTTTCCTTACATTCTTTGTTCAAATGTTACTCCTTAACATCTCATATTGCTCATCTCTAGGTCAGGAGCGGTTTGGCCATATGACACGTTTGTATTACCGTGAAGCTGTAGGAGCTCTCGTGGTGTGTGACGTGGGACGTGAAGCCACGGTGCAATCAGTCCAGCGTTGGAAAGAAGATCTGGACTCCAAAGTGTCTTTACAGAGTGGAAAACCAATCCCATTAATACTGCTAGGGAACAAGTGCGACCAACTCCCTCCAGGCTGCAGCACCCGAAATCTAGAGGAGATGAGTAAAGAGATGGGGTTCAGTGGCTGTCATCTGACCTCTGCAAAGGTAGGACATGTTCCTTAATTATGATCATCTGACCTCTGAAAAGGTAGGACATGTTCCTTAAAGGGACACTATAGTCACCTGAACAACTTTATCTTAATGAAGCCGTTTTGGTGTATAGAACATGCCCCTGCAGCCTTACTGCTCAATCCTCTGTCATTTAGGAGTTAAATCCCTTTGTTTATGAACCCTAGTCACACCTCCCTGCATGTGACTTACACAGCCTTCCATAAACACTTCCTGTAAAGAGAGCCCTATTTAGGCTTTCTTTATTGTAAGTTCTGTTTAATTAAGATGTTCTCATCCCCTGCGATGTTAATAGCTTGCTAGACCCTGCAAGAGCCTCCTGTATGTGGTTTAAAGTTCAATTTAGAGATTGAGATACAATTATTTAAGGTAAATTACATCTGTTTGAAAGTGAAACCAGTTTTTTTTTTCATGCAGGCTCTGTCAATCATAGCCAGGGGAGGTGTGGCTAGGGCTGCATAAACAGAAACAAAGTGATTTAACTCCTAAATGACAGTGAATTGAGCAGTGAAATTGCCGGGGAATGATCTATACACTAAAACTGATTTATTTAGCTAAAGTAATTTAGGTGACTATAGTGTTCCTTTAATTATGATCATCTGACCTCTGAAAAGGTAGGACATGTTCCTTAATTATGGTCATTTGACTTCTGAAAAGGTAGGACATGTTCATTAATTGTGATCATCTGACCTCTTCAAAAGTACGACATGTTCCTGAATTGTGATCATCTGACCTCTGCAAAGGTTGAACATGTTCCTTAATTGTGATCATCTGACCTCTGCAAAGGTAGGGCATGTTCCTTAATCAGGGTCATCTATTTGTAAAGTGGAAGCAAACGCCACAGTTCCACCTAATATTTATTTCAATATATACAGAAAATTATAATTATATATTACTGCTGGCCAATCCAAACATATGTACATCCCATTTGCTGAACATCTCCCCCTAAAATTGCAATGATAATGACTCTGGTAATGTAACAGGGCATGTATGACTGTGTATGTGTGTTTGTCGCTATAATTGTGTGTGTGAGTGCGTGTGACTGTATATGTACATGTATGTATCCCATATATGTCGCTGACTATGTATATTGCACATAATCATACACATAACACACAATATTCCATACACTGTGTATAATACTATGTATACTCCCCTTTCCTTGTTGGATCCTTGGTTTTTGTTTGTTGCCCCTCTGGTTTCCAGTGGAGAAGGGGTTATTCCGCAGCGTATAACTGTCCTTGGTATCTGGAGTCACTGTATCCAAACATGACATGTAAGAACAAAGTGTAGAGTCACGAGAAAACGATATTGTTTCGAAAGATACGGAGGCTCGCAGGTGTCCTGACATTTGGCAATAATATAGACCACGCGGGGTCTCTGATCAATTCGCTTTCTACTTGGCATATTAATATCGGGGATTCGAATAAGTAGTATGCGCCATAGGATCCCATGAGAACTGCTGAATAAATATCGTTACACCTTATAGTTACAACATTACTAAGAGAATGGGACATTCCAACCCCCTTGCCAATTTTTCACAGCTTCCTTGTTTAGTGAATAATCTTTTGTATGTTTACGTATTTTGTCTGATCCACCATGTCTTCATTGTAGGAAAACATGAACATCCATGAAGCAGTTTCCTGTTTAATTAAGGAAATGATTGCTAATGAGGAAGATTCTGAACGTGCGAATGACCCCAGTATAGTAAAGCCATCTCTTCGACCCCTATCGCTACCTATCTGCAAGAATTGCTCACTTTGCTCACGGTGATGGCCTCGTGCCTTTGTATTCGTGCGGATCTATGTCATTGTAGTTGTTTCTGTTTGAATTCGTACCTAATTTATACTGTGTAAAAACAGCAACTTTCTCTTTAATGTAGAACTTATTTTTATCTATATATTTTTTCTTTTTCTTGTTTGTTGTTTTTAAATACATATGTGTATTGTGCAAATAAGCATTTAGCCGCAAGGTGCCTGCATATTCGGTAACATGCATAAACTGATGTCCAGGGACACACACAGGTCTTTCCCCGAACGTTTTAGTGGAGCAATGGCAATTATTTTTGCTCATATCCTGAGTCTTTCTTAAGCTACTGGATGTGAGCTGAAACATTGTAATTGCTCCAATAACATTTTGGGAAATGACCTGTGTGTACATGGACATTTGTTTACGTGTGTAGTCCGTGACGCACCTTCGAATTCACCCCCTTACCTTTTTATTTTTTAAATGTGTGCAGTCCCTTATCTTGAATATGGCATCTTCAGTAACAGCATTAAATAAAAGCCAATTGTGATAATTTGATAAAGAATTTGATCATGAACGGCCTAATGTAGAATAGGTTAATAAATAATAATAATAATGTGGTTTGCGTGTCTTTGTTCACATTGTGCATTGAAAAAAGAAAAAAAAAAAAGAGCAGACATTAATGGATGAGATCCAATGTGCAAAATGAATGTGTTTCATAATCTAAAACAAGGTTCCAATCTTGGAAACATAACTGATCTCCACATAAGCAATAATAATTATGCCAGCCTCCATATGTAACTGTTACCAATCTTACAGACAATGTGGCAGCCATGGACATTTACTTTGTGGTACTCACCCTTCAAATCATGTAGGCGTTGCTAGCAATATGACCGGTGACCTCAACATAAATTTTATAGCCCATTCCACCCTATATTTGTTTGTTGTTCGATATTTTTATGTCAAATCACTACATTTTGGAACCATCTGAATTTCAATTGGTCAGTTAGGAATTTCATGACATCAGTAGAATGGATTATTAGAAACTCTGCAACTGAAGGTGTTATTTAGGTGTAATTTTTAGACTGAATGAAGAATTCTAGTTGCAAATTTTCAGGAAACGTAGTGCCAACAATGAAATAGTGCTAAAATCAGACTCGGAGATTTCTCAAAAGACCACTTGGGTCCCAGCCCAGGTCAGACCCTCCCTGGTCATGCCCCTGCACATTAAAATCACACTCAGGGATTTCTCAAAAGACCACTTGGGTCCCAGCCCAGGTCAGACCCTCCCTGGTCATGCCCCTGCACATTAAAATCACACTCAGGGATTTCTCAAAAGACCACTTGGGTCCCAGCCCAGGTCAGACCCTCCCTGGTAATGCCCCTATACATAGGCCCTCCCGCAATCGCAGGCTCACGAGTACTCCCCATTAACAACGAATAGATGTCTCTGCTTCACCCACACCTTTCGGTGGACACCCTTAATCAAGCTGATACACTTTACAAGTTGCCTTATTTTGCTTCAAGTAAACCATCAGCTGCTACTTGGTTGCATGCAATAGAGGCTTTGATTATACCGAATGACTTCATACCAGAACTTGCAATCAATTCTTAAACTTTGTTGGGAAGTGTTACTTCTCCTTTGTCAGCTCTGCTGTTTGCTGAACAAAATTGTTCCAATTAGTCTGAATATCACACATCTGACCTGCTGCTATTGTATAAACAGGCTTTTTCAACACCTGCCTTTATATGTGACGTCTTGTGCATATCATAAAATTAAACAAACAATAAGTAAATATATTGTGTATTATTGCCCAGTCCATTTTATTTACCCAAATTTATTCTCAGGGCAGATTATCGTTGGTTATTCCTCTGCAAAATCTCTCTCTATTTTTTAAAGATTTTTATTAACAATACATGTTTGCTATCCAGTCTCCAGAAGTCAGGATCGCTCACAATAAAGGCTAGAATCCGTTATATTTGAGAGAACAGTGTACTGCTCTTCTTATGGCTGATCTTTAAGTGGGATCCTATTAGTGCAGATGTTTAACATAAAAAGCAAAAGTGTATTTATCTGAAATTCTCTCGACTGCTCTCCCACTAAATATGTTGTGCGACACTGTGAAAATCCACATCAGTTTGTGAAGTCAACACCTCCCTGTCAACAATACACTAACTAAACACATTTTTTCCACATACCAGGTTATTTATTGAAGTGTGAATTTGAGCAAATTAAATCCAAATTGTAAAATTCACTGTAAAATAGCCGAGCTGTAACTAAACTGGAATTGGAATAGCAATCTTTCCTAAATTATTCAATTTAATTCACTACAGTTTTGTTAATAACCCGGTTATAGATTCTGGTCTATGCCTGTCCTATACCATCGTGTTGCATGGCCAAAGAGGGACACTTACATTTTAGGCTGGGGGTGTGATGAGGATTTGGGCTGTTCAGGGAGATTTTTATTTATTTTTAAATGCTCTTAAGGGAAAATGATAGATAATGGTAATAATCACACACGGTAGCTATGAATTAATGAATATACATCCGCGTGCAATACTAAGGAAATATCAATGCGATCTAGGATAACTTAAGCTGAAACAAAATGCATATCAGTGATTTAGTAAAGGTAAAAATAATATCATTTGGGCTAATTGAAGAAAGCTGAATTAAGGAGCGGTGGATCACGCCATTATCCCACGTACGTTTACATGAAAAACTGCATCAGATTTGTGTATTCTACAATATATATATATATATATATTTTTTTGCCTAGATTAGGTGTTTTTGAAAAAAACTTTTAAAAACTAATAAAATCTGTCAACATTGAAGTTGTTGTTTAGTAGATAGGAGAGTGCACTGGATCTTGTGTATTGTTTATTGTATAAAATGGCCCCCAGCAGCACCCCATTTAAGCATGTTCAGGTGAGTGCAACCATCCCCCATGTTTCATATATATATATATATATATATATATAACAGAGCTAGAAAACCAGCTAAGTGCATTACAGTCTTGGATAATGAGGATGTTCATAGTACACTCATTGAACGCATAGACACTTTAGCCACTATCTCCTCACAATACACACACACACTTTCTCACTCTCTCTCTCTCCCCCTCACAATGCATATCCTGCCACTCCCCCCACACACGCAAACAGCCCCCGAAACACTCAAACATATACTACACCACAGAGGGCCTCCTCTATGAGCTCACACACATTCAGCACCACAAATGGACACCTCTATGAGCTCTCACACACACACATATACTACACCACAGAGGGCCTCCTCTATGAGCTCACACACATTCAGCACCACAAATGGACACCTCTATGAGCTCTCACACACACACATATACTACACCACATATGGCCACCTCTATAAACTCACACACATATACTACACCAAAAATGGACACCTCTATGAGCTCACACACACATATATTACACCACAAATGGACACCTCTATGAGCTCTCACACACACACATATACTACACCACATATGGCCACCTCTATAAACTCACACACATATACTACACCAAAAATGGACACCTCTATGAGCTCACACACACATATATTACACCACAAATGGCCACCTCTATGAGCTCCTACACACATATACTACTGTATATGTGTGTAGGAGCTCATTGAGGTGGCCATTTATGGTGTAGCATTACACCACACCACACCACACCACAAATGGACACCTCTATGTGCGCCCACACACGTATACTACACCACAAATTGACACCTCTAGTATCATGCATACATACACATGCACATTACAAACAGCCTCTCCACACCCAGCCCTGTCTCGCTGTTGTCTCTTTTTGGGCCTTTTCTCATTGCAAAAGTATGTTAGCATGGCTCTGCGCATAGGCTGCCCTGGAGGGGCATCGAGGAAACACGCCCGCTTTGGGGAAGAGTGCTTACCATTGATGGTGACACAATATGCACCCTCCTAATGTACTGATCTTACTTTAAAGCCCAGCTCATTTTTGTCTCAGTCCAGCCCAGGTCATGTCTAAGTCCACAAATTGTAAGAGGCATCCTTCGTTTCTTAACGAATTTAACCTTGATGCATCCTAAACACACTCTGACCACTATCCTCACTTACATTTGGACATCTTTATAAAACACTCTGACCATCACGCAATCATACAGCATCATACATACATTCATTGTCATACATTTAAACAGCTCTCTCAGACATGCAGATAAGTATGTAGACATTCATGTATTTGAATATTCAGTCTGCATGCATTTATACACGGTGACCCGCACACATTAAGACACAATGTTTGGGTACCTCTAATCTCACCGAATGCAACTCACCTTGCTATCCACTAACAGGAGAGCCCAATTATAAATACCCAGATGTTGTAGAACTACAACTACCATGATGCTTTGCATAACTTTAGAACAACTTTAGAATGACAAAGCATCATGGAAGCTGTAGTTTGAAAACATCTGGGGGTCTACCTTTTGGGCACCCCTGTACTATATTAACAGAGGCAATGACTGGCACCTAACACTATATATTATTGGAATTGATATGGATTGCTTATTGAGGACTTAAATTAATACTTAGGCTTCCTCTGGTCTGTCATATTAAGCATTAAAAAATAAAAAGTGAAAAATAATCTGATAAAACGTTTTCAAATAATTTTTGAGACTCATAATACACTGGGTTCTATTTAATTTGTTATATTTGTTAATAGAGAATCTATTACATATTAATATACCTACCCAGACTGACGTCATATCCAATGAAGATTACTTAAGAGAAATCTTCATAATGTAAACAGTACAATTTAATAGGATTCCACTTGATTGTACATTGCTACTTTTATTACATGGGAACGGTTTCATTTAAATTATTCTTAAACCATATCTCTACTCCTAGATATTTATAATGATTTGGCACTAGAGGGCGACAGAGTACTCCTTTTTGAAGGAAACTCCCTATTGGCAATAAAGTAAATGACTAACTGTGAACTCGTTTTGTATGACGTTCGGTCCATTCCAGTTTTGTGATTAAATTTCCTTTGAAAAAAACAGAATAAGCTGCTACCAGTGTTCTGGTGAAGGGCCCAGATGGCAAAAAGCCCAGACACGGCTGGATTTACAGCAAATGCGTCATTAGGTGCAGGATGTCAGGAGCGCATCATTCTCAGATACAGCTACTTATAAAGATACCAGAATTAAAGAGGACTGCCATTTCTATTATCAGTTTTAGTGTTATGTTTAAATATGCCCTATAAACATAATTAAAACAACACTATAGTGTTAGAAATACAAAGCTGTAAACCTGCACCCTACAATGGCCCTGTCCCTCGTTAGATACAGGTGCCCCCTGCCTTTTTCAAATAAAATCAATAAAATAAAGGGGTTACTTAACTTTTTTCCAGCGCAGAGACTCCCGTAGAGCTGATCACCTCTCCTCCTCCCGTGACGTCATTGGGGAGGCATGGCTTCCTCCAGCGAAGATCCAAATCTATGCTCCTTATTGAACAGCACTGGGGACCCGATGCGCATGCACAGGTACACATCCCAGCTTCCCCATAGCAAAGTATTGTATTCAATGCTTTCCGATGAGCTTCCGTGTCATGTGACTGCGCTTTACTCAGTTACTGCAGTGGATGGGCCTCTGGTGGCTGTCAGTGGTGGAATTACTGCTACGTCTTACTTCGCACGGCTAAAAGGACCGGGAGATTGAGATAAAATGGCCTTGCTGATTTTAAAAGCAGAAATCTACACCTTGTTAGCCGATATCTGGGCGCCGCCATCTTAACTCCCTGCCAATCATTGTTATAAGCTCTGCCCTTTGCACCTAGCAGTCAACACAGAGAGAGCATACAGAGGAGAGGAGAAATTAAATGTTTGCATAGTGTGCCCTGGCTGTGCCTGGTTTGAGCTGGTTTGCACTGTAATGCAATTTGCTAAATCATTGATATAAATGTAAAAGCTTACGTCTGATGGCCATTGGAGTTAATAAATAACTTCCATCTATTTAAATATGCATAGGGGTTTAGGCTAGTGCGCAGATAACTCTTTTTTTTCTTTGGTTTTTATTCAATGTATTGGGGCTGATGTGTGCTATAGTCGTTGCTGCCGCCCAGGAGTAGTGGGAGTTTAACCCCTTAAGGACCAAACTTCTGGAATAAAAGGGAATCATGACATGTCACACATGTCATGTGTCCTTAAGGGGTTAAGCGCAGTACTTATTTTTGTGCAATTTATAAAAGTGTTGACTTCTCTTGAAGTGTAACAGGTATGCTCTTAAAATGCCTTCAATGTCTACCAGCATCTTAACAGTTCTGAAGTTACCAAATACTAAAATCTATTACAGGTAGCCAACTCTCGGCACTCCTAATATTAACTAAATCTGCGCTGATGCTTTGCCAGGATTTTGGCTGTAGGAGCATTAAGAGAGATGTAGTCCACAACATTTGGAGAGCCAAAGGTTGCCTACCCCTGATCCAAGACATAATTCCTTCTACACGGTCTACTTAGAGGAACGTTCTATGCTCCAGAACCTGTTCGTGTTTATACGTCTAACTTCAAGGTATTAATTTACTGAACAATGAATTGCAAAGAACTGAAAAATCAAAAAAATGATTTTTTAAAGTATCTATTTTATCCTGTACTTTTACAATGTGTGTTTTTTTTTTTTTTTTAATTCATTGTTTTGATACAGCTGCATGGAACAAATAGCAGAATTGGATTTTAAATAGCAATCCCTCTGCTACCCAAGTAAATCTACATGAAAGATAAAAACTATTCACAAACCAGACCTTTTAAGGATATTGCTTGTCTTCCTATTTTAATCAAGTCTAGATCAAGTAATTTTAATAACGACAGATCCCCAGGGTACAGTCTATTAAGAGACAACATAGCTAAATTGTAATTAAAAATACAATTTAAAAAAAATCTGTGTTTTCATACACGGTATGCAGAGTCTTATAAGCACGACAACCAACGCTGAGCAAAGAATCAGAAAACGGCCTTGTGGGATTGTTTCTATACTGCGTTTTGTGAATATGCTATAAGGTTTGCCCTTCCACAGGCAAAGGAATGTGTAAAGGAACGAATATTTAAACACATTATAGAAGTTTATTTATTGGACAGTGCCTGTCTGATACAGCGCCCCCTGCAGGATGCCAGTTTTATAGTTAAACTATATGGTGCTAAAATGTTTGAGCCCAATTTTCTGCTAAAATTAACTGGGCAAAAAATACCCACATATGCTCTGTACCCCTTTACATTACAGATAGAAAGTAGAGTTCTCAAATGCGATTCTTCAAACTTCCATCTCCATCCGTTTAGGTGACTTGCCCCCATGTCTGCATTTAAAAAGGTGTTAAACTCCCCTTTTTGCCAGCACCGAGCGGTTCACGTCGCCGCTGGTCCCACACCACATAGCCTCCTCCCACACCGCACAGCCTCCTCCGAGACACAAACAACACCATTAGTTGCCACCCCACACACGCAACCCCACAGGCAACATCTTGGCAAACCTTGCATTAAAGCACCCAATCACATGCCCAAACCTTTGCATATATGTATGTATATATATTTGTGCTCGGAATTGATCTAATACGTAATGGAATGTAGAAGGAGAAGCAAAGTTGGTTGAGGTGTGCCGAAACCAACGTACGAGTAGGCCTGTAAAAGAGGGCCCACAACAATATAGATGGGTGTAGGTGGGTGGGGACAAACAGCTTGCACGACAAAGGTAAGTAGGGGGGGGGCAGGGTTTATATAGGATCATAACTCCTCCCACAAATTCAGGCCAAATGGCCTTCCAACTTGTGCTCGGAATTTATCTAATACGTAATGGAAACCTCCACTGGTCTATATGTCAGGTCCATCGTGGGGTGGCAATATGTTGGGTTCCTTTGCTTTCTGATTACAATAGCTACCTACTGTAATTGGCCACGGTGATGCAATTGAATCTGAATGAAGTCCCCTGCCCTGTGTAATTTGTGACTGGGTGATAAAGATGATGTTACAAAGATTATATGATATTTGAATATATAGGAAGGAAGATGTCACTGAGTAATATAATACCAATTACGGAAAATGAAAAAAGCCACTGATGTACGCACATTTGTAATTTGCAAGAAAATTGTGTTGCCTAACCTCTGGAAGAGGTAACAATGAAAACGACACCTGGTATTTTACACATGACATCGACAAGCCAAACCAGCAGCTACACAATCCTCCCAGCGGCCAACACACATTGCTAGCCTGCCTCACCGTCTATCTTACTACGTCTGTCTTTCATCTTAAAAGAAATATGTCGCAGCATTAACCTTTAATTATACAATGGGAAAATGTGTCCGAAAACTGTACACAGGGATTTTACTGCAAGAAAAGGTCATTTGTACGTGTGTGAATATGACTTGAAGATAAGATAGATGGAGAGTCTTCGTGAGAGGTTCTCGTGCAGGTGGAATTGTGATGTTTTCTGCATCATGTCTCCTGTCCTCTCAATGTTCCTGCAATGAAAGAATTTAAACAATCTACAGAGTATGCTCCAAGTCCATGGTATAGTACAGGGGTTTGGCAAAATTTGGCACTCCAGATGTTGGGGACTACATCTCCCTTGATATAGTCCACTCTACTGGATTGCCGAAGGTTGCCTACCTCTGGTGTAGTATGTCAATTTAATTTTAACCCCTTAAGGACCAAACTTCTGGAATAAAAGGGAATCATGACGTGTCACACACGTCATGTGTCCTTAAGGGGTTAAAGGGTCTCTCCAGTGCCAGGAAAACAAACCGTTTTCCTGGCACTGCAGGTCCCCTCTCCCTCCTACCCCCTATCCCAAGTTGCTTAAGGGGTTAAAACCCCTTCAGTGACTTACCTGTATCCAGCACCGAAGTCCCTCGGCGCTGGGTCAGGGTCCGCCCACGCTTCTCACCCGCCAATGTCATCTGGCGGGGGAGACCTATTGAGCATGCGCGGCTGGCGGCGGGGGAGACCTAATGCGCATGCACGGCAATGCCGCGCACACGTATTAGACCTCCCCATAGGAAAGCATTGAATAATGCTTTCAATACTTTCCTATGGGGATTTCAGCGACGCTGGAGGTCCTCACATAGCGTGAGGACATCCAGCGACGTTATAGCACACTTTTCGTGTTCTAGGAACACGGAAGTGGCTGTCTAGTAGACAGCCACTAGAGAAGGACTTAACCCTTCAAGGTAAATATTGCAGTTTATGAAAACTGCAATAATTACAGTTGCAGGGTTAAGGATAGTGGGAGTTGGCACCCAGACCACTCCAATGGGCAAAGGTTGCACACAAAGAACCGAAGCAAGCACCCTTACATGCAGACACACTGTGGTCACAGTCGCCATTATACACAAGCCTATGATAGCCATCTCCGAGTCTGTTTACATTCATCCATTTTTGTCCAAAATCTATCCACACAGATCCTCGGGGATAGTGTGCGGCCTAAATCAGGCAACTATATAGTGCAATCGTTTGTCAATTTAATGGATGGATAAATCTGCATGTTTCCTTACACTAATGTTAAAAAGTAATAATAAAACATACCCCGCCAGAGATACAGTCAGCACAATAATTTAGTTTTATTATTACATTTGCCCTAAGATGTCCTATCATTTCTGGGAATAATTCCCTAACCAGCAATTTGTCAGTATATATTGTTTTTTCTACAGCCTTTTGTGACAAAATTCTGTTTGGGAACATGGGGGAAGGCTGAAAAAAAGCATATGTTGGGAGTACTGTGATGAGTTTGGAAACGGGTTCATTATATATACCGTATATATATCTAGGTGCCAAAACTTTTGTAGAGAGACTAAACACGATAAAACTCCCTGTAGTTAAAACAGAAAAATCACTGTTATGTCTCTACTGCATATTATTATTATTATTTTATTATTTATATAGCACCAGCAAAATTCCATAGCGCTGTACAATCTCAAGTTGTACTTTGAGAAGCCCCCCCCCCCGTGCCCTCAACTGTCCCAGAGTTCCCAGCTTGATATGCAAATGAGCACAGACAGGCGTTGTGTTTCAGACTTCATACTAAACTTCCGCAGATACCCTTAGCAATGGACACTGTTTCAAACACAGCTTTTTATGTATAAATGTGTGTAGACTTCCAATGTCTGTATCAGAACGAACCACTAGATTGCGCTCTGCTTATTCCATCTAGCTAATGTATACAATAGACCGGAATGCCTGTTAACATAAGATGCCAGGGAGAAGGAGCATTGCTCACTAAGCCTGTAAGACAAATAGCAATGTCTCACAATGACCCAAAGAGAACTACATCAAAGTATATCAGTTTCTGAATCCTAAACTAATGCTCAACTTCAGTAAAAACCAGGAGACATTCCCTGGAGGCTCTCTCTGTCATGGACAGGCAGGATTAAATTTATTTATTTATATTTATTTATAAAATATTTTACCAGGAAAGATACATTGAGATTTCTCTCGTTTTCAAGTATGTCATGAAGATCCTTATTCACTTATTGAGAAATAACTATTCGGACTAGTCTTTGCTTGTGTACAATTCTATGATTCTATCTATGGTGGCCCATAGATCTATCTATGGTGGCTCAACCCAGCCATGGTCCTGATCTTGAGTTTAGTCATGCTCTATATTGAACACTATACACTACTTTCCCAGTATTCCTTCTCCTGTCTAAAGGCTCAATTTTAATACCTCTTTCTTCTTTCCTAAGTGTTAAGCCAACCACCCTAAGGTCTCTTAATACTCCTATCTATCCTTTCTCACTATGCTTTTATTAGGTTGCTGATCCGTATCTTGCTGAGGATCCTCAAATATCCTGACATTACTTAATAGAGAAAAGTTAAAGATAAGAAACAATGGTACGATGGTTTGGGACTTTTTTTGCATAGCGTGAAAGGATGAAAAATATGACTGAGAAAATATCACTAGAGGCATTTATTCATAAATCACAGTCAGGGCCGGACTGGGAATTAAAAGCAGCCCTGGAAAAAAATTATATACCAGCCCCATAATGCGTCGTGCCAGCATAGTGTGCAGATACAGAGTTAGAAAAGATAACTTAAAATTTAAATTATTACTCCAACGTGAAAAAAAGCACATATAGGCTTAAAAAAAAAGAGTGCAGATTTATTTTAAGCAGACGTGCCTTTGCATATAACCAATGTTTCAGTCCAACTACCATGACATATTAAGGAAAGCTTGGTAATGGGACTGAAGTGGTGAATGTATGTAGGGCACAACTGTAAAAAAATGACGTTATCTTGTTTATTTTGAGGTCCTGTGGGTGCACTCTTCACTTTAAATATGTTATTGTGCTGGATTATGCACCTAGCAACAAGACTGGGCCAATATCTGCTTATTACATATTGTACATATCAATGACATTTCTTAGTGTATTATGCATATATAAATGTACATTAATATATGTGTAAATATAATAGGCATAACCAGGAATCCCTGGTGGTCGCAGTGGTGAGAGTGAACTCTAGCCCGTAGCTCCAGGGCTAGAGTTTCCCTGTGGCACTCTCCCTCCCCCTCTGTCTCTCTCTATTCACCCCTCTTTCTCCCCTTGTGTCTCACTCTCCCCCCTCTGTCTCGTTCTCCCCCCTTTCCCTGTGGCTCTCTCCCTCCCCCTCTGTCTCTCTCTATTCGCCCCTCTTTCTCCCCTTGTGTCTCACTCTCCCCCTCTGTCTCTTTATCCCTCCTTTCCCTGTGGCACTCTCCCTCCCCCTCTGTCTCTCTCTATTCGCCCCTCTCTCCCCCCTCTCCCTGTGGCACTCTCCCCCCTCTGTCTCTCTCTCTATTCACCCCCCCGTCTCTCTCTCTATTCACCCCCCTCTGTCTCTCTCTCTCTATTCACCCCCTGTCTCTCTCTCTCTATTCACCCCCCCTGTCTCTCTCTCTCTATTCACCCCCCCTGTCTCTCTCTCTCTATTCACCCCCCCTCTGTCTCTCTATTCACCCCCCCCCCGTCTCTCTATTCACCCCCCTCTGTCTCTCTATTCACCCCCTCTGTCTCTCTCTCTCTCTATTCACCCCCCCTCTGTCTCTCTCTATTCACCCCCCCTCTGTCTCTCTCTCTAGTCAACCCCCCTCTGTCTCTCTCTCTCTATTCAACCCCCCTCTGTCTCTCTCTCTATTCAACCCCCCTCTGTCTCTCTCTCTCTATTCCCCCCCTCTGTCTCTCTCCCTCTATTCCCCCCCTGTCTCTCTCTCTCTTCAACCCCCTCTGTCTCTCTCTCTTCACCCCCCCTCTGTCTCTCTTCACCCCCCTCTGTCTCTCTCTTCACCCCCCGTCTCTCTCTCTCTCTCTTTTCACCCCCTCTGTCTCTCTCTCTCTCCACCCCCCATCTGTCTCTCTCTCTCTCTTCACCCCCCCTCTGTCTCTCTCTCTTCACCCCCCTCTGTCTCTCTCTCTCTCTTCACCCCCCCTCTGTCTCTCTCTCTTCACCCCCTCCTGTCTCTCTCTCTTCACCCCCCTCTGTCTCTCTCTCTCTTCACACCCCCCCTGTCTCTCTCTTCACCCCCTCTGTCTCTCTCTCTCTTCACACACCCCCCCTCTGTCTCTCTCTCTTTTAACCCCCCCTCTGTCTCTCTCTCTATATTCAACCCCCCTCTGTCTCTCTCTCTATTCAACCCCCCTCTGTCTCTCTCTCTCTATTCAACCCCCCTCTGTCTCTCTCTCTCTATTCCCCCCTGTCTCTCTCTCTCTTCACCCCCCCTCTGTCTCTCTCTCTCTTCACCCCCCCTCTGTCTCTCTCTCTCTTCACCCCCCCTCTGTCTCTCTCTCTTCACCCCCTCTGTCTCTCTTCACCCCCCTCTGTCTCTCTCTCTCTTCACACCCCCCCCTCTGTCTCTCTCTCTCCTCACCCCCCTCTGTCTCTCTCTCTCCTCACCCCCTCTGTCTCTCTCTCTCTTCACACACACCCCCTCTGTCTCTCTCTCTCTCTTCACCCCCCCCTCTGTCTCTCTCTCTCTTCACACACACCCCCTCTGTCTCTCTTCACCCCCCCCCCTCTGTCTCTCTCTCTCTTCACACACACCCTCTGTCTCTCTCTCTTCACCCCCCCCTCTGTCTCTCTCTCTTTTAAACCCCCCGTCTCTCTCTCTCTCTCTCTCTCTTTTCACCCTCCCCCCTCTGTCGTTCTCTCTAATAACCCCCCACTTCCATCCCCCCCACCCACCTGAGAGGAGTCAGGGGGCCGGCCGCATTGCACGCTGCAGCCTCGCCGGTCCGGCAGCACTGTTAATGCTGAGGGCTGAAGGGGGAGGGAGCATATCTCTACCATGCTCCCTCGCGGTTCCCACAATCCCCAGCAGCCGTGCTGGAGATTGTGGGAACCGCGAGGGAGCATGCTGGGGATTGTGGGAACCGCGAGGGAGCATGGTAGAGATATGCTCCCTCCCCCTTCAGCCCTCAGCATTAACAGTGCTGCCGGACCGGCGAGGCTGCAGCCTGCAATGCGGCCGCCTGCCGGCCGGCCCCCTCAAAGTATGTGCCACCGGACCGGCCACCCGGTGGCACATATATTACCAGAGCAGCCCCCAGGTACCGCGGCCCACCGGGAAATTTCCCGGTATCCCGGTGGGCCAGTCCGGCCCTGATCACAGTGCTATAAACCACATTGAATCATTCTGCTCCAGCAAGAAGTATACAATTATTATATATATATCATTTGGATATATACCATGTAAAACTGACAAGGAGCCATCTCCCTACATTTAACGATCATGTATAACAGTACTGAAAAAAAACATTTCTTTGATTGCAGTTATTGCCCCTGGCTCTGATGTTTCAAATTCCACATGTCGACAGGCGATACAAGAATATTTCCATGATCTCATTGGATCTGACGGGATTAAGGGAGCACTATAGGGTCAGGAACACAAACATGTATTTCTGACCCTATAGAGTTAAAACTGCCATCTAGCCACCCTAGTCCCCACCCTAGTCCCCTCATGCCTCCCTAAATCTAGTAAAATCTTACTTGTATTCAAGTCTGGAGCTGCATACTTTGTCCCTGTTTCGTTTAGACCTGCCCACTGCCTGCTAACATCAGCAGAAGTGGTAGCCTGATCCAATCACAATGCTTCCCCATAGGATTGGCTGAGACTGACTAAGAGGCAGATCAGGGACAGAGCCAGCATGATTCAAACACAGCCCTGGCCAATCAGCATCTCCTCATACTCATAAAGATGAATTGAATCAATGAATCTCTATGAGGAAAGTTCAGTGTCTGCATGCAGAGGGAGGAGATACTGAATGTTTGGATGCATTTTAGGCAGCCATGACCCAGGAAGGATCTCTAACAGCCATATGAGTAGTGGCCAGTGAAGTTATCACTAGGCTGTAATGTAAACACTGCATTTTCTCTGAAAAGACTGCGTTTACAGCAAAAAGCCTGAAGGTAATGATTCTACTCACCAGAACAAATTTAATAAGCTGTAGTTGTTCTGGTGACTTTAGTGTCCCTTTAATAGTTTTGTAACATTAGATTGAAGCCCACGGAGCAACGCAGAGGGGGAGTGGGCCTTGACAGGGCCAGAGAGTGGGCAGGGTAAAGATTTGGGGGTGGGCTTAGGGTAATGCAGCGTGGGGGTGGTCTAAGAGCAAGTTAAATAGCGGCCATCTTAGAGAGGAGCCATTTTAACAGAATTTCACTCACCTGTTCTTTGTCAGGTCTGTGGGATTCTTCTTTTTTCTCGTTTCTGCAGGTATGGCGTCGTTGGAAGAGATCCTGGAGGGAGTCCGAGCGGCTGTCAGAGACCGAGGCATGGCGTGGCTTCATCAGCAGCTCGGCGCTGCTGCAACATCCCAGGAGTCGGAGCGGAGGCCTACACGGAGGACAAGGCCGCCTCAGCGCCTAAGCCCGGGTTTGGCACCCGCAACTCGTCGTCGGAGGAGCCCATCGGTCGATGACAGGGTGAGGGCGACTGGTTCCGGCAGCGGTTTGTCGGGGAGGGCGGCGCCGGTCACTGGGACGGCTGGCCAGGTGAGGAAGGCCGCAAGTAAAGGAGCACGTGGGAAGATGGCGCCCCGCGGATCTGCGGCTGGCAGGAAGGCGGGAGCGGAGCCGATGTCCAGGACAGCGGTGCAAATGATCGGGTCGGGAAGCGGCCAGGAGGCCAGGGAGGCCGGATTGTCTGGATTCGGTGAGTCGAGCACCAGGGGGGGCTCGGGGAGTCAGGGCGAGAGTCTTGCTGCTGGCTCTTATCTAGCGGTCCCGCCACAGGACCAGGGGGATCTGGACAGCGGTATACAGAGGGCGGCCTTACCGAGGGCCAGGTCGGGGAGCATGGCGGAGGGAGGAGAGAAGGGGCGCAGCAGGGTCAGCCACAATTTGAAAAATGCGGCAACAGCCAGGGATGCTACTGGTAGTCAGTCGGTGGTGGTCAGCAGAGGACAGGAGACGACGTGTAGTGGCCGGCCGGGCGGGGAAGGGCGAGGGACCACGGCGGCGGGCGGAAGCAGGCAAGGCAGAGAGGAGCGGGAGGGCCCGTCAGGCAGCTCCCAGGGGGGTGCGAATAGAAGGGCTAGTGCTTGGAGGGGAAGGAGTGAAGAGCGGCGCAGCGTTAGCGCCAGGCACAGCAGGAGAAGGTGTAGGGACAGAGGTCGGATGAGCAGAGGGAGGAGCCCGTCGTGGGACAGGCGTAGCGACTCCAGGTCCGGTTGCGGAGTTAGGCAGCGGAGGTCAGTTTCCAAGAATTGGAGGGGGAGTAGTCGGCTGAGTGCATCCGGTTCTTCTGACAGGAGTGGCCGGGAACGGAGGCGGAGATCTGTCAGCGGGGACAGTAGGGCGGCGAGGAAGAGCCGGGATTGGGACAATGGAGAAGAGCGTAGGGAGAATAGGCGGGCAGGGGACCGATCGAGCAGACTGCTCAGGTTGTCTTCTCCTTACAGGTCGCGGAGTCACACGCCTGCGGTTCCGAGGAGAGACCAGGAGATCAGGAGTCGGCGATTCACGGAAGCTCCGGGGCCTGACAGGGCTGGAGGAAGGACGGCATCCCCTGGGCCTGAGGCGGCCGGGGGCAACAGCGGTGAGTTGAACTCTGCATTACACCCAGGAACACTCATAGGCTGTTTGAAATCTTTATTGGACACGTGGGAGGAAGGTAGGGAGTCTCAGCAGTTTGGTAGAGTATGGGCTGCAGACGGGGACCAAGGTAAGGTAATTGCTAGTAGGGGTTCGATATCGGGAGGGGTTGTTAGTGGTGACGCGGGTGACGCGCCTCCGCTTATAGAATCGACCGAAGGGGTGTCGGAGCAGGCAGCGGGGTTCGAGGACATTTCGGAGGCCGCACGGCAAAACGTGCACGTGTCCTTCGCGGGGCCCCTGGGTTGTCATTTGAAAGTGGAGGTGAAAGAAAAGATATGGAAGGGTGAGTTCGTAGAAATCTTTTCCCTGCTCCCCCTGGAGGAGTTCTTAGACCTCAAGGAAGAGGACAAAAAAGACGCCAAGAAGGAGGAGGAAGAAAAGAGGCGTAAGTATAGGAAGATCCCAAAAACTTTTGGGAATTGGCTGAGGGCATTTTGCATTTTGGCCAGCGTTATAGGCGAAAAGCGTCCGGATCGCTGCTCTCAGCTATTTTGCTATCTCGACGGGATAGGGGATGCGTACCGGACTTATGGGGGGCTGGCGTGGTGGAAGTACGACGAGCAGTTTCGTCAGAGGCTGGCAGCGAATGCTTCCATGCGGTGGGACCAGATGGACTTGCCGCTATGGATGCGGCTGATGATGGCGCAGAAATCTGCTCCCTTTCCAGGGACAGCCGGCACGGCCTCTGGTAGCGCTGTGTCGGCGGGTCCGAAAAAAGGTTTTTGCTGGGCGTATAACGAAGGCCAGTGTAAGTGGGGGGCTTCGTGTAGGTTTAGACACGAGTGTTCGGGTTGCGGCGGGAGCCACGGGGTCAATCGATGCTTTAAGAAAGGAAAGAGTAGCACAGGTGGAGGTACGTCAGGATCAGCTGCTACAGCGACTACCGCTGGGGCGGTCCCCAGTGAAAGTCGGCGCGATGTTGCCATGGCTAAGGAAATACGATAGTCCGTTTGTGGAACGGTTTCACCGAGGGCTTCAGGATCCCCTTCAAAGCTAAAGGTCCGAGTGGGGTAAGCGCAAATCTTAAGTCAGTACCGGAACACCCAGGGGTGGTGGGGGAAAAGTTGTTGAAGGAAGTCTCCTTGGGAAGGATGGCGGGTCCGTTTGCGGCCCCGCCATTGGCGGATCTGCGGATATCCCCTTTGGGTGTGGTTCCCAAGAAAGAACCGGGTAAATTCCGTATGATTCATCATTTGTCGCACCCAAAAGGGGGTTCGGTAAATGATGACATTGACGAGGACCTGTGCTCGGTCTCCTATACATCATTCGACAAAGCCGTCCAGCTGGTACGGAGAGCAGGTCGGGGGGCGTTAATGGCGAAGGTGGATGTCGAGGCAGCGTTTTGGCTGCTCCCCATTCATCCGGAGTGTCATCACCTCTTAGGTTGTCATTTTGAGGGCGGGTTCTTTGTAGATTTGTGCTTGCCTATGGGTTGCTCTGTGTCATGTGCCTATTTCGAGAAGTTTAGCACGTTCTTGGAATGGGTGGTGCGCAAAGAGTCGGCGGGGGGATCAGTGGTGCACTATCTTGATGATTTTTTGTGTGTCGGCCCTCGAAATTCGGGTAGGTGCGGTCAGCTGTTGGGGATTCTGCAGTGGGTGGCGCACTCCTTCGGGGTGCCTTTAGCTGCGGATAAGACGGTGGGCCCCACTACGTGCATTTGTTTTTTGGGTCTGGAAATTGACTCGTGTGCCGGGGAGTGCAGGTTGCCGGTAGATAAGCTGCAGACTTTGCGACACGTGGTAGGCACGGCCGCAGGGGCAAGGAAGGTTACGTTGCGGGGTCTGCAATCACTTCTAGGGAGCCTTAACTTTGCATGCAGGGTCATTCCTATGGGGAGGATATTCTGTAGGAGGTTAGCTCAGGCAACAAGTGGGGCGCGGCGGCCGTCTCACTATATTAGGGTGTCTGCCGACATGAGAGAGGACCTAGAGGTGTGGGAACATTTCTTGTGCAACTTTAATGGGACGGTGTTTTTTAGGGAGCCGTCTGTGTCGTCTGAGGCTATAGGGTTGTTTACTGACGCGTCGGGCAGTATTGGTTTTGGTGCTTATTTGGCCGGGGAATGGTGCGCAGAGGGGTGGCCAGACGTGTGGTTGTCATCCCCACTTATCAGAAACCTGGCGTTTCTGGAACTGTTTCCCGTGGTGGTCGCGGTATCGCTCTGGGGAGGGGAACTGGCCAACAAAAGGGTCACCTTTCATTCAGACAACATGTCAGTAGTGCAGGCGATTAATAGCCTGTCTGCTAGCTCGCCACCGGTGGTGCGTTTGTTGCGGCAGTTGGTTTTGCTTTGTATGTCATCTAACATTGTGTTCAAGGCTAGGCACATTCCAGGGTGTAAGAATGTGGCGGCTGACGCTCTATCTCGTTTGCAGTATGAACGTTTTTGGGAAGCGGCTCCTGGTGCACCGAAGGTGGGGCGGGCGTGCCCAGTCGAAATGTGGCAACTCGGGATGGCCTGCTTGGGGAGTGCATAAGGAAGTCGCTGGCGCCAAGCACCTGGTCGGTGTATGTTAAGGTCTGGAAGGTGTGGGAGGAGACGGTGAATCAGGTAGGGGGGGAGCTTTCTGTGGAGCGGAGACTGGATGTTTTGTTGTGGATTCTTTGCCAGTTATTCGTTAAGCAGGCCTCTCCGGCCATGGTCGACAGACACATGTCGGCCCTGGCGTTTTTATTTAAGTTCAATGGATGGGAAGATGTTACTAAACATTTCTTGGTTCGGCAGGCTATCAAGGGCTTCAGGAGAGGGAAGAAAACGGCTGACTCGAGGCGGCCGGTGTCCTTTGGGATACTTCAAGGTTTGGTGGAGCTGCTGCCCTCGATATGCCGCTCGCCATTTGAGGTTGAATTATTCGCGGGTGCATTTGTGTGGGCCTTTTTTGGGGCTTTTCGGGTCACTGAACTGGTGAGTGGGAACAAGGCAGGGGTTGGGGGTCTGCAACGAGAAGACGTGGTGATCTACACTGACAGGGTGAGTATCAGACTGTGCAGGTCAAAAACTGACGTTTTTGGAAAGGGTTGCACGGTGGTCCTGTATGGGTTGCCAGGGTCCAAGGTGTGCCCGGTGCTACGGGGAGCGAGTTATTTGGCGCTCCGACCAGAGGGTAAGGGCTGTTTTTTCATACACGCTGACTGGTCGGCGTTGTCACGTTTCCAGTTTACCAGGGTCTTCCGGATAGGTCTGGGGAGGTTGGGCCTGGAGCCCATGCAGTTCGGTACTCATTCGTTTCGTATTGGGGCCGCAACGGAGGCGGCGAGGTTGGGTTTGGGTGACGATAGGATTAAAAGGATTGGTAGATGGGAATCCTTACGTTTCCGATCGTATGTGAGACCCGACAGGTTGGTGTGAAATGAAACTTAAAAAAGAAAAGAAAAAAGTGCATGAAAATAAACTGAGTGGTGAGGGGTTGGTAACGGGACTGTGAGTTGGAGGACGAGGTACTAACTTTTGTTTCGTTTCAGGTTGGACAGTGTGGGTGATCGGCCATTCGTTTGTGTATTGGGCACAGAAGAGAGCTGCAGCTAGAAGGAGCGGAACACAGCTGGGCTTTCCTCGGGAGCGGGTGGCGATCTCATGGTTTGGTTTTAGGGGATTTAACTGGCAAGGTTTGAGCAGTGTTTTGTTCAGGAAATTGTATGGGGGAGCAAAGCCTGATGTGGTAGTGTTGCATGGCGGGGGGAACGATTTAGGGCTCGTCCCTCAGAGGGAGTTAGTGAGGCGGATGAAGAGGGACATGGATCGGCTGGTGGGGCTGGTCCCTGGCATTGTAGTGGTGTGGTCGGAGATGGTTCCCCGATTTGCGTGGAGGCACGCTAGGGACCTGGCTGCGGTAGCCCGCTGCAGGGGCAAGGTGAATAGGGCGATGTCAGCATTCATTAGGCGTTTGGGGGGTATGGTTGTCCGGCACAAGGAGTTGGAGGGCATGTTGCCCGGTTATTTCAGGAGGG
This sequence comes from Pelobates fuscus, assembly GCF_036172605.1. Taxonomy (NCBI): domain Eukaryota; kingdom Metazoa; phylum Chordata; class Amphibia; order Anura; family Pelobatidae; genus Pelobates; species Pelobates fuscus. Next base: position 150,359,953 of record NC_086325.1, on the reverse strand, counting down.
ACGGGGTTCATTTGTCAGATGTAGGGATTGACATACTGAACCTGGGCTTTCAAGAAGGTATTGATAGGGCCCTGTTTTTGTGTAGTGGGGGTCGCGCATGTCCTTAAGGGGTCAAGGCATGTGCTATGGCGGAACAGGGCATGGTAAAGTCGGAAGTTGGCTGGAATTGGAAGTGGATAGGCCAAGGCCTAGGCCGGAGTAGGCCAGGTGGATAAGAGTGTTGGTAGGTTCAAGCTCTTCGGTGGCTACGAACCTAGGGGGTAGGGGTGTCTGGGTACACCCCTACAGTAACGTTTGGTTGGGGCCTCTTTGGTAGGCCGTGTGTTATAAGTTAAATGTTATTGAAATGTTATTTATTGTTTAAGTGCTAGGGTCATTGTCAGGGGTATTGTATGGGGGGATAGTAACGAAATGTCAGAAATGACAATGACCCTAAATTTGTTAATTTGTTTAAGATTTAATAAAAGCTGTGGACGTTATACTCCAACAGAATAACTGGTGTCCAAGTCTTATTAAAGGTAATTCAAACTAACACCTGCCGAATAACGACAGTGCCTATGTCATGTGGGTATACATAGGAGTTGGCAATGTAGAGATGTAAGGGCACATTGTCCTTCCTGTCCTGTAGGTCACTTTGTTTACTTTAGTGTGTGATATTTGGGTTCAGCTTGTTATACACCCTCTCTGTATAAACTAAAGTTTAGATTTTTTTTTTTCTGGGTGTAATGTTCTGTGAATGCATGCCATACTTTATATATCTTTCTTTGAAAGAAGTGACAGTATTTGAAAAATGTCTGTTTGTATTTTCCTGTCTTTGTGAGAAATTTTCCTTTTCCCAGTCTTTTTGGGTGATTTATCCCTCATATATACACGGAACTGGATGACTAGACAGGTTTTCGGACGATTAATACATATAACACGTTTTGAACAGAGCAGAACATTAAATTCTCACTTCAAATTTAAAGTCAGAATAGAGAAACTAAAAAGATTATCTAAGTCAACTATGCTTTCAGTTCAGCTGATACTGGTCTTAAAATTCTGTGCAAATTCTCACATTAGTGAATAACTCTGACAGACCTGTAGGTGGATGGTCCCGTAACTCCATTGACACGTTCGTCTCCTCTCACTTTAAAGCCAAACAACCTCCTCACCATACACACTCATTTTAGCCTGGCAGCCTGGTTAGCTCCAGATACTATATATTACAGGAAATATCCCAGTGAGCCGTGCCAGGACTGGAGGTCAATAAGATTGTAGTCCACCAGCCCATGCACTAACCTACCTAGTAAAATGGTGTGAGGCTACAGACCGCAAACCTTTTAAGCCAATATCACGGGACAATTGTCCTTCTCACCACCTTGCCTGCTCTCCACTGAGTTTTGAATATTTGCTGTGAAAATATTCAAGAATGAGGAAGAGTTGGGCTCAAGTAGAGGTCAGACCAGGTCCCAAGACCAACCACATTGCTCAATTATCTCTCCACAAAGAAGGTCTTTAGACCCACCATATGGCATCCCTCCACAGAGTAGGTCCTGATCCCCACAGCACATTGCTTCTTACTCATATACGTTAACAATGCAATGTAGCAATATCTGCATCTCAAATCTATGCACTCTATTGAACTTTCTTGACAATGTTTTAATTGTTCAGGTCTATAACTATTTAGACATGTAAAGTACATTAAGTAATTGAAATGACAATGTGATGATCTGACCACCCAATGTCTGGACCTGTAAGGCCCAGTAGGTAGTTACATTCATGATACACAATGAATTCTGGTTCTGCTGTAGGAGTTGCAGAACAGAACCTTAAACAATGGTGCCAGGGTCAAGCACACAAAATTAATGGTTGAGAAACCTACAGAGGTTACATGGTTGACGGCCAAACAGGTGAGAGGTCTGACTGCAGGGCTTTTTACTCAATATGGATAATAACCTTTTACAACTAGGAAAATCGAGAAATGGCTCTGCAGACATGCCACTCTTCCGTAAAGGCCCTAAGGGCTTTCTTTTTCTTTGACTGCCTGTTTATTGTGTTTTGTTTTACATCTCCTCATTGACACGTGGAGTAATGAGCCAAGGTCTTCACCTTGAATTAGTGGGTCTTGAAAGTGCAGTTTTCCTCTTCCCTTAGTATTATATTACAGCAACCTTGACTGCTTAAAGGAAGCACCCCATGTCCTCCGTATGATACAATGCTTTGTATAATCTCCAATAGTTGGTCTGCAACTTCAACACAAAAAGGTTATCTCATTAAATGTCTCTTCATTTGTATTTCCTGGCACGGAGAGATGTCCGATTCCGATTGGAAACCTCCCATATCTCCAAACATTATGAAAAAAACAAACTGGCTTCACTGGGTTTCAGATATGACTAAAATAATCATAAATGCACATCCTCCACTATTCTATCCTTCTTATCTTCAAACAAGTTCACTTCCATTTCCTTCTAAAAAGACAGATTGAGGTTTGGGGCACATTCACTAAACCTCTCTTAAAAGAGTCTTTGTTTCACAATTTTCGTTTTAGACAATGGCTGCCCTACTCAATATTATACAATAATTATATCAGAATATTAAAAAGTAAAACTCAACAGTAAGCACATTTTTTAAAATCTATCTTTGCCTTCAAAGCAATTGAGTGACAGGACCTGAATGATGTTTGGGATGAGATGAGAATAAAAGCAGGAACTGTACGCAGATTAGAAAAGGTGTCTGGTCATCAGACTGCTTATTCCCTCACAAAGTCAAGGTCAAAGTGGTGGAAGAGTGAAGAAAGGCGATGGTTTGGTGTATGTGAAGACGAGCTGGTATAAAAGTAAAAACAACAGACAGAAGAAAGATATAGCAGGTTACCAGGCTCTGCACGGTCAATTTATTTTATTGGTGTACTTTGAACAATTCAAGGAGTAAAAGTTTACAAGTTGAACTTGCCTCCTGTTTGACAGCAGAACCTGTAAGTCCAGCTGTGACCGACCTGTCTGAGATACTTCCTGCTTGTCTGTTAGTACTACAAAATAAGAAGACATTTGTTGCAGTGCGACTTGTTCGGCTGTCTTTTTGACCAGTTACTCTAGGCATATGGTTGGAGAAGCCAAGGTGTTTCTCTTAATTTCCGATCTCTGTCGACATTTAACATAAATGATCTATGTCTTTGCCAGAGGGTGAACTTTTCACAACTGTTTTCAGCGACGTTAAAGGGTTTACATGACACAAACACCTGTTCACCTGTTTAGCAGCATTTTATAAGTCTATAATTGTGTGGCGACGTGCACTAAGGGACAGACTTCAAAGTCGTGCGTAGTGAGAATCTGACATGGGCTTAGACAGAGACAGCTTGTTACCTTGTAATGACCTTTGCAGAAAATGGACAAAAAGTCTCACACTTTCCCCAAACATTGTTAACAAGCTGTGTTGGAGAGGAAACGTAATCATGAAAAGTCAACACAGATACTTTTTATTGGGCATGATTCTCATTTGTAGACAAATTTTTATCCAGAATTGGAGACTTTAGGGTAATTGACAGATGATAAGAATATAATGCAACTGACTTGAAGGACTAATTTATACTCATCATTGAGCATGAAATTGGAGAAAAGTCAAAAAAACGTTTTATTGCGCATAGCTCTTATTTGTACACACGTATAATCTAGAATTTGAGACTTTAGGGTAATTGACAGGTGACAAAATTATAATGCGACTGACTTAATGGCCTAATTTATAATAACCATTGAGCATGATATTGGAATCATTTTCTTTACATAAAAAAAATAATTTATTAAGCTATAAATAAACAGTATCTGTATAAACATAAATATGTATTGCGAGGTGAGAACAAGGTTGTATATAGTAGTGTTTTTATAATGTGTGTTGTGGTACGCTGGTTTGCCTCAAACTCTCTGTAAAATGTGTCACAAATTCATTGAAGTCAGGTAACAGGTCGAATGCACTCCTTAAAAGGTGTTTTTTTTAAAAAAAGGAACAGCATTAAAACTTGGATTCCAACCAATTCACTAATTAAATAAAAATTGCAAGGTAGTTTGGTCAGAAGTATGCAGATCTCTCTAGTAACGTTCCATTATTTGTGACATTTATAAGCTGCTGATGAATGTGAAAAGAAAACACAAAGTAGGTGATCCTTGGAAATGTTATCTCATAGAAGTGTTCCACTGGTATATGATACGCTTACTCCATCCAATATATAACATAGCAGACAGTAAGCAATAAACAGGTCGCTGCATCTACATAAACAAAAATAAATATATCTATCGCTAAACGGATATCTTTGAGTAGGATCAGCGGTGCTTTGAGTTTAAAACTGAGTGTAAAACTGCCAATATGTTGTAAAAAGTACATAACTGGCTCCTCGGGGGCTGTTCCCTGTCCCTCTGCAGGATATTCTATCATTGGCCAGCAGAATGTACACTCAGCCCCTCTTCTTGTTGAGGGGTGTATCCAGAATCCAGTTACCTAGTAATCTAGGCACATGTATCACTTGGAGACAACTGTCTAATTCAAAAGTATTAGCTTTGTATGAGGAAGTTGCCTCACTCTGCAAGCTAAAAAAACAGCAGGTAAATATAATTGTTTTCATATCCACCTGCTTCTTCTTTATAATCATTTCCACAATCACTCCAGTTGGTTGGATCAGTGTCTTATCCCTAGGAATGCTGGAAAAGTACATTGGGCATGCCTGACAGATTTACACACAGGGTCAGGTTTACCCTTTCTGCTACGCCAAGGCCAGTTTCCTTAAAGCGCCTCAGTTCATCATATATATAAAGCTTGGTGCATTTGATTGCATAGACAAATGTGGTGTGGCGTTACTTACCTTATCCGGGGGCTGGCTGGGGTCCTCAGCTCAAGCCGTGCGCAGCTTGAGCAGTCCTGCTTCCACACGAGCAGCACGCGGCTCAATCTTCCCTTCCCTTCTGAGCGGGCCAGTGCACAGACTGCAATGAGCGGTCACGCAGCCAGCCTGGCACTAAGAGCATCGCTCGCATCTTGAGCGCGCTCTTAAAGGGACAGTGGGAGCCAAAAGTAGTTTCAGGCTCCCATTGGCCCACGTCATTCCGATGCCTCATGCCCATGTTTGGGGGGGGGGGGGGGGGGTCATGACGTGGGCCAATCAAATGTTAGTCAAGGATATTTAAACTTCCCTAGCATTATCCACTTTGCCCTATCATGGTTTCTGTTTCAGTACCTTTTAGTGCGTTCCTTGATCTATTGTGTTCATTCTGATGTTGACCTTGGCTTTGTATCTGACTCTGAATTTATCTTTAACCTTTTCCTGTCTTGTTTGTCCGTTTGACTGATTACCGTGTACCTGACTGTTGCTAGTTTTGGCTATGTGATTGGATGGATGAATGTGGCTAGTTTGGGGTATGTGGTTGGATGGATGAATGTGATTAGTTTGGGGTATGTGATTGGATGGATGAATGTGGATATTTTGGGGTATGTGGTTGGAAGGATAAATGTGATTAGCTTGCGTATATGATTGAAAGGATAAATGCGATTAGTTTGGGGTATGTGATTGGATGGATGAATGTGGCTAGTTTGGGGTATGTGATTGGATTGATGGATGTGGCTGGTTTGGGGTATGTGATTGGATGGATGAATGTGGCTGGTTTGGGGTATGTGATTGGTAGGATGAATGTGGCTAGTTTGGGGTATGTGATTGGATGGATGAATGTGGCTGGTTTGGGGTACCAGACATAGGAGTAAGGCCAGTTTGGCAGAGAGTTGACGTAACGTCAAATTCTCATTAGAGGGCCAGGATTCTAAAAGGGAAAAAACCTGAGTGACATCCCAGAAATTGGAATATTTAGGAAGAGGGGGTCTGGGTAGCCTGATTCCTCGTAAAAGTCTACAAACTGACAGGTGTTTTCCTATTGATGCATTATCAATAGGGTTGTGGGCCGCAGAAATAGCTGATCTAAAAACATTAATTGATCTATAGGACTTGCCTTGATCAAAAAGGGTAGATAGAAAATTTAGAATGATAGTCAGAGATGCTGAAAAGGGATCGGTATCCCTTTCCAAACACCAGCTGACCCATGTCCGCCATGCAGCAAGGTAAGCTCGTCTAGTGCCTGGGGCCCAGGAATCCCATAGGAGAGCCTGAGCTGTCTCCGAAAGTCCCGAGACATTCCAGGATCCCCTGAAACGGTCCAAGCTGCAATCTGGAGCCGACCTTGAAGGGCGAGTGGGTGACAGAGCCCTGCTGGATTCCTGAGGATGTCGGGGAGTCGAGGTAGTAGAATTGTACCCAATTCTAGTAGCGTTGTAGATAATTCTAGTAGGTTTGGGAACCAAGTCTGGGCTCTCCATAGAGGAGTGACAATGACTATCGTCACTACTAGGGCTTTGACCCGGTAAAGGGTGCGTTGGATCATGGAGAAAGGTGGGAACGCATATGCGCCTGTCTCCGGCCAAGGGTGTAGAAAGGCATTGACTGCCGGGACTGGGGATCTGGGAGCCAGCCGAAAAAGGCCTCCACCTGGCGGTTTAGCCGAGACGCGAATAGGTCCAGTGAGAGGGGCCCGCGAAGACAGTGAATTTGATAGAACAGGCGTGGGACCAATTGCCAGTCGCTTATGTCCCTCCAATGGCGGGAGAACCAATCTGCTACTAGGTTGTCCGTGCCCGGAAGGTTTTCCGCTCTGATGGATAAATTCCTCTCTAGGCAGAATTGGTAGAGTTCCTTGGTAAGGTCGGACAGTAACTTGGAACGGGAACCTCCTAACCGATTCACATAACGTACTGCAGAAACATTGTCCAGGCGCAGTACTAGTGAACAATTGAAACAATCTTTTGCGAAACTGCGAATCACAAAAGATCCTGCGATCAATTCTAGGCAATTGATGTGCAGTGCTTGTTCGGAGGGGGACCGTAGGCCCCCGGTGGACCGCTCGGAGCAGGTAGCGCCCCAACCTAGGAGACTGGCATCGGATTCCAGAATGAAGTCTGGTTGCGATCCGAAAATGGCTTTGCCATTCCAGGCCTCCATGTTGTGAAACCACCAGTGAAGTTCTATACGAACTTCGTCTGTTAGATAGATGTACTGATCGTAGGAGGTGGAACGGTGTAGATAGTATGTCTTGAGCCGTTGCATGGCTCGGTAATGTAAAGGTCCCGGGTAAATTGCTTGGATAGAGGCGGACAGTAGGCCTATGGTATAGGCCAGATAGCGTAGGCGAATCTGGTGGGCTGATAACAATTTGCGAATGTCTTTTTTTATAGTTTTGATTTTTGCAGAGGGTATTTGCAAAATCGCCTGTACGGAATCTATCAGAAATCTAAGAAACGGAACCTTCTGAGAAGGTTTCAGGGCCAATTTCTGAAAATTTATCACAAAACCTAGGTTTTGTAGCAAGGCCGTCGTCATGTCCGTGTGTTGGCGTAAAAGGTCTGAGTCTTGAGCCATTATCAGGATGTCGTCCAAATATATAATGGACCGAATCCCTGTGATCGGAGTAACGCCATCACTGGTTTCATCAGTTTTGTGAAACACCATGGTGCGGAGCATAGACCGAACGGAGGCATGTGAACTGCCAAATTTCCTCTTGCCAGAGGAATTGAAGAAAAGCTCGATGGTTGCGAGCAATGGGGACTGTGAGATATGCGTCTTTGAGATCGAATCTGGAGAATCAATCTCCCACGCAAAGGAGGTCTCTGAGCAGATGGATGCCCTCCATCTTGAAATGACGATACCTGACATAGTGATTCAGGTCTTTCAAATTGATAATTGGACGTAGGTCTTCAGATTTTTTGTGGACCAGGAAAGTTTTGCTGAGAAAGGTATGTGGGAAAGGGGATTTTTCTATCGCCCCTTTTTACTAGTTTGTGCAATTCTGTTTGTAGTGTCAGGTTGTCTGATGCAGACATCCGTAGTGGTGTAGGTGGTGTGTCCTGGAAGGGAGTGGAAAGGAAGTCTATTTTGAACCCTTGGACTGTGTGTAGGACCCATAGGTCCTGTGAAATCAGTTTCCACTGTTGGAAAAAATGGGTTAGTCGACCTACTATAGGTACATTGAAAAAAGGAAGGTTTATTACCTGGAGCAGTGCACCGCGTAAGGAGGCAGACAAACGTTCCCGGATAGATCCTCTATTGGTGAATAACTGCCTGTGGTAGGGTCGGGGTTGTCCCGAGTGGCAATAAATCTCTGAGGGGCGAGGCCTGTAGCCTGTGAAGGCAACTCTGCTGTTCGTTCGGCCTCCATAACATCCAGCTCTCCCAGAAAAACGGCCTAACTGGGAACGAAAAACCCTGCGCAAGGAGGATTGGGCCTTATTTAGGGTAGTGAACATGTTTGGAGAGATCCCTCATAAACGAGTCTCCAAAGAGCAATCCGTTGGCCTCTGGTCCCAGTTCTCGGGAGCTCAGATCGGCTAATTTAGCATCCAGTTTGTATAGTGCCGCCCTGCGTCTCTCAGTGGATATAGCCACATTTGCGTTGGCTAGGAAGCATAAGGCTCTCTGGGCCCATTCCCTGACCTGTTTGGGTCAAACTCCCCACTAGTTATGGCTTCGTCAGCTAGTATGAAAATTTGAATGATGGGGCCAGCGATGTCCAGGAGTTTATCCCTGCTCAATGCTCTTAGTGAGGAAGGTCACAAATAGTGGGTCAAACTCTGGCGTGAGAGCCACCTTCTTGGGAATGGTAGGTCGAGGGCACTCGGCTCTGAGTTTTGGCCTGATTTATTTTTCAAGTGGTTTACGTAACCACATCTTGCAGAAGTTAGAAATATGGTCCGGTGGGGCCCATTCGCCGACCGTGGATGCCTGATGACCATGGGGTTGAAAAAGGGGACACCCGAAGCATCCAGGAGGATGTCTGATTCGGGTCTCTTCTGCATAGGTGCGTTTGCATCAGTGTCTTTTTGTGTAATAAATGTCTACTTGACAAATTCCGATGGGGTATCCCCTAGCACATTCGCCGAGGGGTCCTCATCAGAGTAGCCAAGGTAGTCTTCAATCTCATTGCCCCTATGAGATGTAGAACCCTCCAAGGGGTCAAAGATAGTTTGGGCGGGGCGATTGACAGTTAATTTTTGGGACTTGGCAGGAGCCTTGCCCTTTCCCACAGATACACTACTCCCTTTCCAAGGGCGCTTACGTGTGATTTCCTGATCTGAGGGCTGAGAGTCCTCTGAGTCAGAGGGTAAATGTGTGATGGGATTGATTTCGCCAGAAGTTTTTTCATGGAAGGCTGCCAACGCCTTGGGAATGGATTCGGCAATTGTCGAGACCAGCCAAGCTTTAAGTTCCTGAGAGATTGCGGGCTCAGTATTGTCAGACATGGTTTTAGGAACTTTATAAATGATCTGACAAATAATGTAAGACAGGATATTAAATGGAGTTCACCCAAGTGTGTTTGATAAAATTTATAAATGGTAATCACCATCAACGTAGTTGATATGTAAGGGCGGCACACAATAGTCAGTGGGGTAGACCACTAAATTATACAAGTGGGTTGTACCACTGTACCGATAAGGAGTGGGGTTCACCACACAAATAGTCAGACTTTTTAATGGGTATGTCTGTAAAAAATATAGTAAAGTGTGGGGTCACTTTAAATAATATATATAGATTTTGCAAAGGTGAGGGTCACTCACTGTAGTAATGGTGTGGAAACACCTTGTTAGAAATTGAATATCAACAAACATTCAATGAACAACAGCAGCAGAGAAAAAAGATGGGGGTCACCCACAAGGCCCTCCTTTATTTAATAATAAAGAAGAATACAGCAGGTATTTCCTGTTAATAAAACAAATGAGTATAATGAGTAACTTAAATAGAAAGGTGTCAGCACTTTAATGTTGCTGTTAGCAATCAAGTAAATAAGGTGCTTACCAGATCCAACGTGGGACGAACGATCGCGCTGTTAATTAAGGCAAAAACCGCGGTCTAAGATGGCCGCCGCCAGCAAAAGGGCGTGAGGAAGCGCGTCAGGAAATTGAAGACGCGAAAGGGCGGGAAGCCGTGAAGGGCGCGAAACTGAGCCGCGGACTCCTGGGAAATGGAGTCCGCGGCACTGATGAGAAGAACTGAAGGTAGAGCCCCGGTCACTCAGAAATGTGGAAAGACCGCGGCCGCAAACATGAAAAGATCGCGGAGATAAACCCGGTGCTATTTTAAAGGGGAAAACATACAAAAGGCACAAATGAGTCCTATATATTTGGGGACAATTGTGTAGTATAGGATAATTGTCACAGAAATAAATTGTGAGAGTGTAAGCTAGTCAGGGGATATCAGTTAGAAAAATATTTAATTGATAATATGGTGCTAAAACATTTTTAACAGAGTAACAAAGAATTTTTAATTAAAATATTGCATGAATGGCTAAGAATCAAAAGCCATATAATTGGAACAGACTCACCTGGGAGGCAAGCAGCAAAGAAAGAGGATATGGGAGGAGCTTGATGACATCATATAATACTGTTATACATTCTGATTGGTTGAATTGTTTTACATTATTGTTAACTAATTCTTTGCTGCTGGGAGGTTCAGTAAAGAAAGATAAAGCAAATATGAAGCCTCCTGTCTTGCCATAAAATTATAGTAATGTTTGGAAAACCTTAAAAAAATGACATGGCAAAACTGGACAGACTGACTCTGTCATCAGTTCAAAGAGTCCACAATCTTCCAATCTGGATTGACCTTGGACACGAAGGTCGCTGTGAGCACAGGTCATCTACAATGTTCCATGGCTCCACTTTTCCGAACCAGACATTTCATGGGAAAATCCCAAATATAAACGATGCTGGGATTTCTCATCTGTTTAGAAACCAACAGAAATTATTTATTGAATGCCATCATGTCAACTGACCAGTTTCTGTATAGCAGGATTCCAGCATACAACTCAGGTAGTGATCTCATCTTCCATTCTATCTTTAGTTAGGCCTCCTACACAACGAAGTCATGGAGTGACAGTATGGCATCTCTAGTGGCAAAATCAGGCAGGCCGCATGGGCCTTACTGAGTAGGGAATGTGTACTGTGATACAGTCAGTCCTTTTCATGGACCATAAGAAAGACGACTGAAAATAAGGCCTTGAAATGGCCAATAAATCAGACGCGATGACTTTCTCAGGAACCCCCAGATACTTAAATTTTTCAACCTGACCTGACCTATCTTCCATTTCAGCTACTTTGATGAAATTTTGAAAATAAATTTCATTTAGCTTGGGGAGTGCATCAGTTTGTATTCACCATCTTGGGCGTTATTTATCTAATTTGCTATTAATGATCTGAAATCTTAAAGGGTATTTTTTTTTTAACAAAGCATGAAACACATTTTAGTAGTAGTTTTGTAGTGTCCAATAAAAAGGACCAAAAGTTTCCTGTTAGGACAGGAGCTCCTCTTTATCTCAGAATCCCTAAACCTTCTCCTGAAGGTTCATCTCTCCTTCATGTTGTCTCTCTCGTTCAAGAACCACTTTCCTCTCAGTCTTTATCTGATTGAAAGCCATCTCCTACCTATTGATGCTTCCATCCATCTTAGCATCAGGACCAATTGCGATGCATAAAGCCCAGCTACAAGTAGGCACATACATAAACTGGTATGGATGTTATGTTTGGTTCACCTGAAACTTTACGGCTAATTTTTCTATTGCTATTATTTTTTGTTTGGGGTTGCTTCCGGTTTTTATCTTAACATGGCTTCTGTTCACAATAACTTGCACTGCCATAATTTACACCGTATAAACCAAAAACTTGTACATGGGACGTAACACGTAGCTGGTGTCACAGATTAGAGTCCAAGTATAAACTTTGGGACAGCATTTTTGAGACACAAAAATAAATACATGGAAAGTTGGCCACGGCATTGAAATCCCCTCTCCCTAAACAAGCTCACATACAGTATGTACAAAGAGACATGATGGGAGATTTATAAAAACTAACACTATTACAAAAGTGTAGTAATATCTAAAAGTCAAGTAATCACCGTGGAAACAAAAGGAAAATTTTATTGGCACGTTTAGACGGTTCTTTATTTTTCTGTTACCAATCCTTTTGCAATTGTCATCCTAATGTGGTGTAGTCTAAACCGAACATACCAGGCCATTGGCCTTCTATATAACCACCTTTTCTTTTTAAAATAGTTTAAAATATCTTATAGGAACACTCTAAGCACTATAACCACTACAACTCACCAGGGCATTCCTGGTACCATAACTACTACAGGGAGCTTTTTGCCCCCCCAAGCTAGGTTCTTAAAATGTGAGTGACTTGGGTGCACATAAACAAACTTCAAGGGGCACTTACACAAGAACAAGTTAAGTGGAAGTGAAAAATAAACAAATAAGTTAAGAGGTCGATGGTTCAATAGAGAAGAGTGAATCCATATACCACACAGTTAGTGAATTTCTCACGTATAATTAAGCTATATTACACCGACTGCTACATGAAAGGATAACCACAAATGCTCTCTCACAAAAAAGCGGAATCAGGATACAATGAGGGGGCTACTACAGTGAGAAGGCACCACACATGGGCACTTTGAAAACATGGTTTATATACATCTAGAGGTGAATATGCTTTGATTCCATCATTAAACCTTCCCCCCCCCCCCCCGTCTCTCCTTTTATTTGGGTAAAAATGACATCATACCCACTGCGTGCAATTTGGCACACAGTACTGCTTGATCCTCTGCCAACGTAGACAATTAGGCAGAGTTACCTCATTACTTGGCAGTTCAGTGCCGCTCTCTGATTGGCTGCCCATTTAATGAGGTCATCCAGCAGTGAATGGAAAAGCTTAGCCCATGTAGGTCCAGTTGTCTTTTAGCTCAGATTAAGCAAATAGACCTCAATTTAGGGAATTCACAGGTTTCCCCTGTCATAGAAGAAGTACCCCTACCTCCCTCCTAGGACTGGCACAAAGAGGTCTATTTATCAGCTGTCTATTTTAAGAGAGCGAGAGGGGGCACTCTGAAGGGATGCTAATGAGAGGTCAGTTGTTGTTTTTTTCACAAAGCAGACATCTGGTGCCTGTCATCTCTCGCTCAGAACAAAATCAACAAATGTGTGTGTCACCAGTAGGACACCTGCCAAAGATGAGTACAACACACACATCCTGCCATGCACACAATGGCAACCTCTTGTGCATCCCTCCCTACTCTCACTGCCATAACTAGGTCACTGTGTAAATGGACTCAGGGTGCCTAATGTTGGCTAATGAACCTTGGCCCGCTGTTATGTTTGGCAGAGCCCATTCCAATGGAGAGGACCCTCCGATCTATTATTTCCAGCTCAACAGAGCTACATCAAAATATCTTTCCCCAGTATTTAGAAGAGGGAAGTCAATCACGATTTTTTGAACAGTGTAATAGTCAGATACTATACTGATGGGACCAGATGCCCTGCACTATACTCCCTTGGAGAGATTCCATCCATCTGTCCAAACTCTACACTATGTTTAATAGTTGCAAATACTAAACATCCATAAACTGACATTGGTAAATTTGGAATCGTGTGCAAACCACTTTTTTTTGGATGGGGGAGTTGAGGGCGAGGGAGGGGTTATTGTATGTATTGAGCCTGAGGTGTACTATAGTCATTGCTGCCACCCAGGAGTAGTGGAAGTTTGAGCGCAGGGCTTAATTTTTGCATGTTTGTATTGGCTTCTTTATCTAAAAGCGATGTTACAGTGCTGCCGCTCACCCCATGTTTTCCCTATTAAGGGTTAATAAGTATATAGAGACTTTAAAAAATAAACCCCTCTCTGTCTCATTTGAAATTTTACTTTACAGCTTAAAGAAGCAAGGGGAATTGTTAGCGTAGGACTCATCTAAGAGGTTTTGCCTTGATGTGGCAGGTGAGCTTACACTTTAATGACCATTGGGGTGATACAAAAAAGTTATTTAAATGTGCCTAGGAATTTAGGATAGTGCGCAAGTAACTTTTTTTTGGTTTATATTGACTGCTTTTAGTATCAATTATGACTACAACATCTGTTACAACATCTTTCATATCCATTGATTTCCTTAAAAAATATATCATTTTATTTGTGGGATAAATAGATAAATTGCTAGATAGAGACACACACACACACAAACACAAACACAAACACACGTATAAATCACTAAATTTGAAACTTTTCTGATTGATAACCAGAGAGGTATTTTCCCACCCAATTATAAACGTGCCTATTTCTATTGAAATCTGCACTTTTTTTTTTTTTTAAATTCTTTATTTTTAACAAGGTTGAACACCATTAATACAAACAATATTAATACAAACATCACATATCTGACTTATTCACGGGTTTAGGCATGGAAAAGGTACGATATACAAAATAAAACACAAGTGTTTAGCAAGATTGATAACTTATTCGGCAAATCGTCTTTGAATCGTTCCAGATATGTGAGCGGTGTCCTTCCAATTTTCAATATATATAAAAAAATCAAGGAGATCTGGTATGGCCATCCTGCCAGAAGTAGAGGTTCATAAGTCAAAGCTTACTAACACATAATAACAGAGCCTCCAAAATATCTGAGAATCCCGCCCCTCCCCGGTGTCTGGGGGTGCTAAATGGCGTGACTATATGCAGTGATCGGTAATCCGTGCTATAGTGACCCTATCCAAACAGTACAGGGGCGGGGTTCATTAAATCGTGGTGGATGTAGTGTAGCCATACACATGAATATTAAAGGAAGTAGAAGACATAGAAGAACTTGAACTAGGAATATGAAAGAAAATAGGGAAAGAAAAGAGAAAAAAGAGAAGAGTCAGAAGGGGAGGAGGGGGACGGGAAGGGGGGGGGAAGAGATGGGAAAGATGTGTGGGAGGGGTTGGCGTAGTCACAGAGCCCCAAGCTCCCGAATAAATAGTCATGTCTTGTGGTCCTGACCTAACCTCCCTGTACCCGCCTGTGGGCAGCACAACCCCCAAGGGGCTGTCCGCCCCCTGGTGGTGTCCCAGCGTAAGCCCCCATGTCTCTGCAAAAAGGAGAAGACAGGTCCAGCTCCCGTGGGTCCTAATCTCCTAAGTTACTATCTACCCAAGGTGCCCATATTCTGTCGAACTTCGCATTCGTGCCCCTGACCTTTGCAGTGAGTTTATCCATGAGGTAATTATCCTTGATTTTCTGCAGCAACATGCGAAGTGAGGGAGCTGAGGGTTGACGCCAAACCTGCGCAAGGGCCCGCCTTGCCGCCAGAATCACCCTATGGACTAACTTTTGTTCAGTCCTGGTCCAGTCCTCCAGTGGCCGGGCCAGGAGGAATACCCATGGGTCAAGCCCTACCTCCCTGCCGAAGATATCTTTCAATAACCCCGCTACCTGCCCCCAGAAAGTCTGGGCCACA
Source organism: Pelobates fuscus (assembly GCF_036172605.1). NCBI lineage: Eukaryota > Metazoa > Chordata > Amphibia > Anura > Pelobatidae > Pelobates > Pelobates fuscus. The sequence continues at coordinate 150,344,643 of NC_086325.1, read as the reverse complement.
GGGCATTCCCACCACATGTGCAAGTAGGTTCCTTTTTGCCCACAGCCTCTCCAGCATACGTCCGTAGATAGCCTATGCATTCTACAGAGCTTCACCGGGGTGGTGTACCACCTGAACAAGGTTTTATATGCTTGTTCCTGCATAGTCACACATATAGAGGAGGTCGCCGCAGCTTCCCAAATCTCCTGCCAGTCCACCCCTTCCAACTCTTCGCCAAGGTCAGCTTCCCATTGGGCTATATACGTAAGCTCCCCCCACTCCGAAGTGGAGGTACTCAAGTGTGCGTACAATTTTGTGATAAGGCCCCTTGGGAACTGTTCCTTAAGGCATAGGGTTTCAAAAAAGGTGAGTGGTTGGAGCGCGCATAATTTAGTTGCCGAAGTCTGCGCATAGTCCCTAAGTTGGATGTATCGGAAAAAGTCCGATGGGCGTAGGGCCGCTCTAGTTTGTAAATCTTCGAACCTAAGAAGTGTTCCGCCCTCGTAGAGTTGGCATAGACGCTGGAGGCCCGTACTCTCGATCCCTTTGAACGCCCTGGCATCCAATCCTGGGGTGAAGGCTTTATTCCTCAAGTAGGGAGTCAGTGGGGATTCCCGAGGGGATAGCCCATATTTGACCGATGTGGCATCCCATATTTTCACCGAGTTCGCTATGGCCGGGCAAGCAATTTTTGCTATCGGTCTCTGGTCCCGAGGGACCCAGATGTAGAACTGAGGGAGATCAGGTCCCATAAGAGCCGATTCTAAATCCACCCATCTTCTCTCATCCGGGGGAGAGTGCCAAAACGCGATTTGCGAGAGTTGGGCCGCTAGGTAATAGAAAAAGAAGTTAGGTAATCCCAGGCCCCCCCTCGACCGTGCTCTGTACAAGACATTACGGGAGACCCTGTGTTTCCTGTTCTGCCATATGAACTTCCCCACCGCCTGTTGCAGTGCCCCTAAGTCAGACCTAATCAGCTTGACCGGAAGGGCCTGAAACAGAAATAAAATCCTGGGGAGCACATTCATTTTTACAGCGTGGATCCTACCGATCCATGAGATCGGTTTATCCTGCCAGTTTTCCATGTCAGATATCAGAGTGCGGATCAGGGGAGTGTAATTTTGCCTGAATAACTGGGCGGGGTCTGCTGTCAGGTGTATCCCTAGGTATTTGAGACGGTGTTTCTCCATGCGAATATCATGCACAGTCCCTACGTACGCAACTTCAGGGTCACACATACAAATAGGGAGCGCACTCGATTTAGGGAAATCTGCACTTTTATAAACTTTCCCAAATGTGACAGACTCCAGAAATTTAGAGCACTCCAGCAAGCATAACCTAGTAGCTCCCTTTTAAAAACCGATTGAACTAAAAGCTGTGAGCTATGCATCAATCTGCTCGGCGGGTTTGGAGAAGCTAATTTTGAACAGGTGCAGAGTTATTCACTAACGTGTGAATTTAAAGTTAATTTCAGGTGAAACTGAAATCTGTGGTTTAAATAGTAAAAAAAAAAATATCTGAGTCAGATTCATTTTAAATTCATCTACTTTTACCTAAAATTTTAAATTCCTGGCAATTCACTCTTTACTGAATAACTCTGAAGGCATAACTATTCTCAAAGAGGAACATACAAGTTACATTATAGCAAATTCTCATGGAGCATAGCCTAGCTCAGGCATAGGCAACCTTCTGCACTCCAGATGTTTTGGACTATACCTCCCATGATGCTTTGCCAGCATTATGGGTGTAAGAGCATTATGAGGGATGTAGTCCACAACATCTGGAGTGCCAAAGGTTGCCTATCCCTGGCCTAGCTTATCAGTAGGCCAATAGTAGACTTCACAATGAGGAGAACGAAACATCGGTGGTATTTTACAAATATGTATCAAGAGCTAAGACGTCTTATATTGACGATCTTATATTGAATAACCCTGATTACAGCATTTACTAATTTCTGTTTTAATTCATCCAATAAACAACGCCATGTGTGCCCAAGCAAGTTGAGCACATGTGTTTGCTGTAAAATGCCATAACATGATTGCACATATTAACAGTTTATGGGTGTTATTCTAAAACCCATCATATCAATAATCTATACCTCCCAAGTCTCCCCCATTAAGACCATCATTCGCACTTTGCTATGTTTGTATTTTGAATATATTTGTATTTGCATACACTGTGTGCAGAATTATTAGGCAAATGAGTATTTTGACCACATCATCCTCTTTATGCATGTTGTCTTACTCCAAGCTGTATAGGCTCGAAAGCCTACTACCGATTAAGCATATTAGGTGATGTGCATCTCTGTAATGAGAAGGGGTGTGGTCTAATGACATCAACACCCTATATCAGGTGTGCATAATTATTAGGCAACTTCCTTTCCTTTGGCAAAATGGGTCAAAAGAAGGACTTGACAGGCTCAGAAAAGTCAAAAATAGTGAGATATCTTGCAGAGGGATGCAGCACTCTTAAAATTGCAAAGCTTCTGAAGCGTGATCATCGAACAATCAAGCGTTTCATTCAAATTAGGCAACAGGGTCGCAAGAAGCCTGTGGAGAAACCAAGGCGCAAAATAACTGCCCATGAACTGAGAAAAGTCAAGCGTGCAGCTGCCAAGATGCCACTTGCCACCAGTTTGGCCATATTTCAGAGCTGCAACATCACTGGAGTGCCCGAAAGCACAAGGTGTGCAATACTCAGAGACATGGCCAAGGTAAGAAAGGCTGAAAGACGACCACCACTGAACAAGACACACAAGCTGAAACGTCAAGACTGGGCCAAGAAATATCTCAAGACTGATTTTTCTAAGGTTTTATGGACTGATGAAATGAGAGTGAGTCTTGATGGGCCAGATGGATGGATTGGTAAAGGGCAGAGAGCTCCAGTCCGACTCAGACGCCAGCAAGGTGGAGGTGGAGTACTGGTTTGGGCTGGTATCATCAAAGATGAGCTTGTGGGGCCTTTTCGGGTTGAGGATGGAGTCAAGCTCAACTCCCAGTTTCTGGAAGACACCTTCTTCAAGCAGTGGTACAGGAAGAAGTCTGCATCCTTCAAGAAAAACATGATTTTCATGCAGGACAATGCTCCATCACACGCGTCCAAGTACTCCACAGCGTGGCTGGCAAGAAAGGGTATAAAAGAAGAAAATCTAATGACATGGCCTCCTTGTTCACCTGATCTGAACCCCATTGAGAACCTGTGGTCCATCATCAAATGTGAGATTTACAAGGAGGGAAAACAGTACACCTCTCTGAACAGTGTCTGGGAGGCTGTGGTTGCTGCTGCACGCAATGTTGATGGTGAACAGATCAAAACACTGACAGAATCCATGGATGGCAGGCTTTTGAGTGTCCTTGCAAAGAAAGGTGGCTATATTGGTCACTGATTTGTTTTTGTTATGTTTTTGAATGTCAGAAATGTATATTTGTGAATGTTGAGATGTTATATTGGTTTCACTGGTAAAAATAAATAATTGAAATGGGTATATATTTGTTTTTTGTTAAGTTGCCTAATAATTATGCACAGTAATAGTCACCTGCACACACAGATATCCCCCTAAAATAGCTATAACTAAAAACAAACTAAAAACTACTTTCAAAAATATTCAGCTTTGATATTAATGAGTTTTTTGGGTTCATTGAGAACATGGTTGTTGTTCAATAATAAAATTAATCCTCAAAAATACAACTTGCCTAATAATTCTGCACTCCCTGTATATTTGTATTTGCATTTGGTGGCTACGCATTTATCTACATTAAATGTGTTGTAAAATCAGTTTGTGTTCATATAATCTGTTTTTCGTTCTATTTGACATTTTCAGTTACATACGTGACTAGCATCGTCATGAAGTCACCTGAACCTGACAAGAATGAGTCCCTCCTACTGTCCACACCTCTATCCATACCCCTAAACTAAAATCCTGAACCATTGGGAGGAATGCTTCCTAATTGGGGCAACTGGCCATGGCGATGTAGGTCTCGTTGTTGGTGTCTTACTGAAGAAATCATGGATGTTGCCAATCAATCCTATATATTTATATATATATATATATCCAATTTCCTATATATTTGTACACATAAGATAGCAGTTTAGACTTATCCACTAATCTATTACAGGAGCAAGCTGAGAGATTCATTTTTACATAATATTTTTGTGGGAACCGAACAGTTTATTTAGAGATTACCTTGTTGTATGTAAGTTCAACCCTTCATAAATCAAAACCTCCTACACTTGTTATTCTTTAATACTTCGCAATGTAAAACTTTGGCATTTTTTTTAGGTTCCTCCTAGCTCTATTGTTTAAAACATATAATCTATTGATGTTGTTCAACCACTCCTATACAATATGTGTGGGTCTACCATACCCGTTGCCTAATCCAGTCAGTTGTGTTACTAATTAGCTGTGACTGCGCCAACATTCTAAATTTTCAATAACGTACAAGGAAACATGTCTGACAAAGTCGTTCCCTCCTACTTAATGACGGAGACACAGCAATAATTCATACTGTCTCTCACATCTTTTTTTTAAAGGACGTTCAACACTAAAGAATGTTGAAGAATCAGACCAATTCAGAGCAAGAGCAGACTGGAGATATTCATCCCTGGAAGGCAACGCTTTCAAATTTTTTCAAATACCCATGGAGGGAAATTTTTTCGTTTTTTGGCAAGAATGATCAAAAATGTAAAACTTGATAACCAGCGAAGGCCTCAAATGTTTTTTTGATACATTTTTTGAATTATTTAATATTTAGAAAAATATTTTGATATTTTTAAAATATATTTACCGTATATATTTTTTGCACGCAATATATTTTAATATTTTGGGGGAATTTTTTTTTTTTTTTGTAAATCTTTCTTTTATTAGAGACATCTAAGATGGGGTACAGAAGAGAAATTGGGGGAAATGTTCAAGCGATTTACAGTATAGGGTTGATACATCAGTCAGCGAGATGAAGTCACATTTCCAGAGTTACGATGCCTCATTTTTATTTTTTTTTTAAAGGAATTTTTTCGTAGTTAAACTTTAGTTTGAAAATACAAGCTGCGGATCATAAGAACCAGTCAGTGATTCGCTAAATTATTAAAGACAGACATTCGGGAACACATGGGTAAACAGTAAGCTCACCATTCAAAGCAACACAAGAGTTAAAATATATGCAGGCATAAGACAAGTAATGTTAATGACCTCGCTTGGTATGTGTTATCCTGACAACAAAATTAGTAGGCTAGCTGTAAGTTATTGAGGCATATACAAAGCATGTTCATTTTGTTTAGCTGAGTGAGTGAACCCAATATAAACGGTAAATTACATAAATAAATAGCATATAAGCTTTTGCAGGTTAGTCCCGTTTATCTACCAGGGTGCTCATACTGATTTATAAGTATATTAGTAAGTCTCACTGTTTACATAAAAATCATAGGAGTTAAAGTAAATTTGAAAATAGGCGAACATTTTCATACATGCTAGTTTCAGTTGTAGCATAAAAGTACAAACATTAACAGATTACTTAACCTGCACCTATCTGAACACTAACAGTGAGGAGTAGACATGCTAGCTGGGGACTCAGGCTACTACCATCAGGCCTATCTATACGCTGGGCCTAGAAGAACATGCTGAACTGAAAGCTAAATTAGAACCTTACGACAATTAGCATGCTAGCTAGATCGTGGCAGTATTCGCTCATGTGGTAGTTATGTGCCTGTGCGGTAAGCTCAACTCGGCAGGTATAAATGATTTAAGTCCCGTCTGTTACTGCATGTGGCTCAGAAGAGTGTGTCCGCTGTGTCCCGATGTGTACAGGCCCCTGCCCGCAGAGCTCTAGGTCGTGTGCGGCCAGGCAATCCGACTGTTCAAGGCTGTCTGCAGACATGTACCTGTCAGCAGTGTCGTGGGTGTTTGGCTCAAGCACTGGGTAAGCGGATGGTAAGTCCGTATGGTAGTGACTCGTGTATTTCCCCCATCAGGTGTGCTGCTGCTCGGTTATAAAATTTCCCGGCGTTGTGGTGGCATCGCTACCATGAGCCACCGGCCTTCAGCCTGAGGCCTCAGCAGGCGCTCGTGCCCTTTCGCCATGGATCCCATCAGCAGGATCGTGGGCCCCAGGTTCCGCCAGATCGTGGTCGTCTCCCAGGGAGTATGGCAGGCTGCAGAGGGATTCCTCTTGATGAGCGCCCAGCCCAGAAGAAGGGCGAGCGGCCTCATGGGTAGTACGAGTAGGGCGGTATGCTGGGTCTTGCTTCCATACTTTCACCGGGCTTAGGAGCTGCTTTATTGCGTGGTTCACTACACGTTTGCCGCCTTGTGCTCCAAGCCAGTTCCTGTCTGCCTTCTGCCTCAGGGTCTGCAGGTTGTTCACCGCGCGCGTGGCCTCCGCCATCTTGGCTGCGGGTCTTGGGCCTGCATGATGGTCAAGTAATGCCTCCGATTTCAACTTTAAAGCATGGACCGGGATCACCCCCCCGGTCCGGTGGGGGGGGTACAGGGCCGGGTCGTCCGAAGTGCCATATGTGCGACAGGCACCGTTGGGCAGGATAGTGAAGCGGCGGCCGTCCACTTCACTCACCGCCAGGTTGGGTCCCGCTTAATGCTGCAGTGAACCCACCTCCGGGGGACTGGAACTCCTGGAGCAAGCCTCTCCCCGGCTCCGGTAGCCCATATATACTGCGGGTTGGGGTTGTCGGTTGCTGACTTTCGTTGAAATCACGATTTTCAATGTAAAAGGAGCCTGTTGTGCAGGAGCTGTTGTTCCCTGCGACCGCTCGGCGGCCCGGCCCCGCCCCCGGGGGAATTTTTTTTGAAAAGTTTATCTAAAAATATTAAATCATTTGAAAAATGTATTCAAAAATATTAATTTAAGGCCAAAATTTGATAAGACATTTAAACAATATTATTTATATAAAATGTTTACGAATGTATATAGAATATAGAATGCACACCATAACAATTTAAAAAATATATTTAAATTTTATTATGCACAAAAAAGTACCAGAATGAAAACATATAAGAAAAAATGAATATAAACAAAGTAACAGATACAATAAAATAATAGTGATAAATTACCACAAAAATCCTTACAAGCCTCAGACAGAAACACGAGTCACCAAACCCCCCAACGTTTCGGCACCAACTGGCTGCCTTTATCAAGGGTACCTGGCATTCTATATTCTAAATACATTTGAATATTTAAAGCACTTGAGGGAGCGCTTATATGGTTTGCACCTGGCTGTTCTTGTATTGTTTTGTCTCTCCATGTGCTATTGTTTTGAGTATAAAATGTTTATGAAACATGCATGTTTTATGTCTTTGGAACTCTAGGTTAAGAGGGAGGTACACAGAGGTAGTGGAGACATCGCATACGCTATAACTCCCGAAATTTGCATGTGCTCTCGTTACCCAATTACATCTCTGCTCTAATTTATGCTAACACTCCTGCATTCACAAACACATATACAACAACGAAAAAAAATGATACCGACACTTCACTCTTAAATTCATTTTGACATTACATAAAATCCATTAAAAAATATAAAACAAATGACAACTTCCATTCACTCTGACAAAACACAATCACACGCATGCATTCACAAAAGACTCTATACACTCACAATAACACGCATTCACACTGTAAACATATTGATACAATACAAGCTGTTTGTAGATTGATATGAAAAAGAACACTCCAAGCAACATACAAACTTATACCTATAACCCACCACCACCATGCTTTCATACTCCTATACAAATACTCATCAATACTCTCTGCATCCATCACATAATCTATTAATGAAAAGTGCATGAAATTAGCTTTTTAGAAAGAAAACAGAAGTTTCAGTCAGTTTCCTCATCAGTTTCATTTGAGACTTTTAATGAATAAAACCCCTGCCATATGGGGAGGTACGTAGCTGAAACGACCGCCAGCCAGGGATTTATGGGATACGCTCAGCGCTTTCTCTGGAAGTAATGAAAGTACTAGGACTGGCTGGTATGTTTCAGCCACTTCCTTGTATGGTTAGCATTCACTGTAGAGTCTTCAAATTCTGTATGATTTGCGTAAAAATTCAAATTGTATGGCATTTTTTTATTCAATGTTTGATGCATTATCTGTGTAATATATTATGTAATACAATAAAAAAAAAGTAATTTCCCTTTTTTATTAATTAATAATGATAATAAGTAGTGATGGGCAAGGACGCCACTCCTAAATTTTACAGGGGGCGTCTAAAGGCCGAAAGCCGGCCCTGTTTTAAGTGTTCCTTGTATCCAACATTTCGCTGCTCTGTCCGCAGCTGGCTCCGCCTCTAGTTGAGATTGTCAATTGTGATGATCTCAGCCAATCCAATGCTTTTCCACAGGAAAGCATTGAGAGGCTATTGCACATTACCCTGTATAGTAATGCATTAGCTACTATACGGAGCGGCAACTAAACCTCAGCCCCTCCGAGGTGACAGCCCTTCTACGGAATACACCTCACTATTAAACCTTGATGGCACGCACACAGAGTTACCTATTAAGGAATGTCAAGAAATCCCTCCACGTAGGAATACAAGTGTGTACACTATTATACCATGTTTACTGTCAAACAGTGCTTTGTCAACATAATTACAGGCAAGGGTATATCTGTCTAATAGAATACGATAGACACAGACAAAACAATGTCATAAAAAACAAAGAGAGTTTAGAGGAACGGTAAACATCCTATGCAGGACAGGTCTGGTAATATCAAGTAGCCCTGATTGTCATGTAATCTAAACTCATATAACCTGCAAGTATATTAGGGAATAATATGGAAGTGAAATGGAAAGGGTAAAAAAAATTGGCTGATGACAGATGCAGCTCTGGGCAGAATCACTGCTCCTAGAATATAGATTGGTGGCAATATTCTGAAAGAATATAAAGACTGATGACAAACTATGCTTTGTGAGTGTATAAAGGATAAGAACTCAGAGCAGAATTAACCATAAGGTGAGTTTGGAAACACGGTCCAGGGGTAAGAGACAGAAACCATGAATTCTCTTGGACCCATTCACCACCTCTATGTGAAGAAAGAAGGGGACCCCAAACAGGAAACCTGCTTAGGGCCCTGTGGGAACCTTCCCTGTGAACATCTACAATTTACCCGGAAGGTATGTGCAGATTTGTCTGTTTGGTTACATTTACTGCTCCACATTAATGTGAGTGCAGGGCCGGTGCAAGGATTTTTGCCGCCCTAGGCAAAAGTAAAGTTTGCCGCCCCCCATCCCCCCCCCCCCGATATGACATCACAATGCCCCATGTTAACTAACGCAAGTGCTGCAGTGCCACCGTGTTTACATTAAAAGGCCTGCAGGGACAGGCTATAGACACCAGAACCACTACATTAAGCTGCAGTGGTTCTGGGGACTAAAGTGTCCCTTTAATGTGAGGTAAATTAGAGATTAGTGCCACGAATAATATACTAGATTGCCTACTTACAATCAGATGAGGATGGTGATGGGCTCTACCTGCAGTCTGGCTCCACTGGTCTGGTGTAGAACAGGCTCTCTGGAGGCTGTTTGTGTTCTGGGAGAACAGGAAGAAGGCTCCATTTTTTTTAAGGCCCTTTGCACAGCTCAAGGTCTGGGCCCCAGGGTCCACCTTCATGTTCCACCAATTAGTTTGTTCACAGGAGTAGGGGATGTCCTGATATGTGTGTAAGGAATGCATTGTGTGAATCTGTGTTTGTATGTGTAAGGGCTGCAATGAGTGTTTCTGTGCATGTACGGGATGCAGTGTGTGCGTCTGTAAGGGGTGCATTGAGTGTGTGTAAGGAATGCATTGTGTGTTTCTGTGTGTGTAAGGGATGCATTGTGTGTAAGGGTTGAATTGCTTGTGTGTGTGTGTCTGTGTGTGTAATGCATTGTGTGTTTTTCTGTGTGCAATGGATGCATTGTGTGTGTGTGATGGATGTCAATCTCTCCCCCCTCCCTTGTCACTCTCTTCTCCCCCTCTCCCTCCCTCGTCACTCTCTTCTCAACCCCCCTTGTCCCTCTCTTCTCCCCCCATGTCCCTCTCTTCTCCCCCCTCTTGTCCCTCTCTTCTCCCCCCTCCTCCCTTGTCACTCTCTTCTCCCCCTCTCCCTCCCTCGTCACTCTCTTCTCAACCCCCCTTGTCCCTCTCTTCTCCCCCCCATGTCCCTCTCTTCTACCCCCTCTTGTCCCTCTCTTCTCCCCCCTCCTCCCTTGTCACTCTCTTCTCCCCTGCGTGTCCCTCTCTTCTCCCCCTCCCTTGTCACTCTCGTCTCCCCCGTTGTCACTCTCTTCTCCCCTCCCCACTCTCATTCCCCTCCTAATCCCGTCAATTCCCCTCCCTGTCAATTTATCCCCCCCCTTTCAATTTATTCCCCCCACCCTGCCTGTCCATTTATTCCCCCACCCTGCCTGTCCATTTCCCCCCCCCTCCCTGTCCATTTATCCCCCCCCGTCCATTTATCCCCCCCCTCCCTGTCCATTTATTCCCTCCCCCTCCTGTCCATTTATTCCCTCCCCCTCCCTGTCCATTTATTTACCCCCTCCCTGTCCATTTATTTCCCCCCCCTGTCCATTTATCCCCCCCCTCCCTGTCCATTTATTCCCCCTTCCCTGTCTGTCCATTTATTCCCCCCCCTGTCTGTCCATTTATTCCCCCCACCCTGCCTGTCCATTTATTCCCCCCTCCCTGTCCCCCCCCTGTCCATTTATTCCCCCCCGTCCATTTATTTCCCCCCTCCCTGTCCATTTATTCCCCCCCCTCCCTGTCCATTTATTTCTCCCCCCTCCCTGTCCATTTATTTCTCCCCCTCCCTGTCCATTTATTTCTCCCCCTTCCCTGTCCATTTATTTCTCCCCCCCCCCTTCATTGATTTCTCCTCCTCCCCTCCCTCTCCATTTATTTCTCCTCCCCCCCCCCTCTCCATTTATTTCTCCCCCCCCCCCTCTTCATTGATTTCTCCTCCTCCCCTCCCTCTCCATTTATTTCTCCTCCCCCCCCCCTCTCCATTTATTTCTCCCCCCCCTCCCTCTTCATTGATTTCTCCTCCTCCCCTCCCTCTCCATTTATTTATCTCCCCCCCTCTCTATTTATTCCCCCCACCCTCCCCTACCTCTATAGTAGCGTGGCCGAGCTCTGTATCATGGTCCGCGGGTACAGGGAGCTTTTGTTTCCTGTACCCGGCGGACTAACAGGAAGTGAACACCAGTGTTCACTTCCTGTTAGTCCGTCCGAGTACAGGAGACAGATGCTCCCTGTACCGGCGGACTATACTGCGCTCGGTCACGCTACAGAGAGGGAGTGACAGGAGGGAGCGCTGAGCGCTGAGCGCTTCCCTCCTGTCAGCCCCCTCCCTCTCCTCATGCTGTGCCCGGGCGGTGCGCCCTCATGGACGCACCAGCCCGGGCAAAGCTGCAGCCGCCTGAGGCTCTCTACAGAGCGCTCGGGCGGCTGCAGCATTAGGGGGGCCGGCGCTCCTGGCGGCGCCCCTTCCCAAGGGGCGCCCTAGGCGGCTGCCTAGTCCGCCTTAATGGTAGCGCCGGCCCTGTGTGAGTGAGTTAATTTACTAAACACCGAATTGCGCTAAAAATTTTAAATGTTCCACAAATTTGATATTTTTAGTGATATTTTTCACTAAATGTAACTGAAAGGCAGAGTCAGATAACACTATAATAATCTGATTCCGGATTAAAGGGTTACTCCAAGCACCATAACCACTTCAGTGATTTGATGTAATCCTGCACTGTATGTGTAGTTTTAGTATAAAACTCTGCACATACACAGTTTAAGCACGTAACTACCAGAGCTGTAACCTGCCTCTCGTTACGTCAGGGCTGGATTTCCCATAAGGCCATCAAGGCGGTAGGGATGAGAGTGGTGGCACAGCCGGTGGGGAAATTAAAGATCTCCGTCATGGGCCAGTCCATCCTGTAGCAGTGTGTGCAGCAGTCAGCCTGGACAAGAAGGAGACAAGAGTCCTGCTTCTTTTCCTTCCCAGTGAGTGGCTAAGCTGCTGCACAAATCAGAGGAGAGTGGGCAAGCAAGAGCACTTCACCTCCCCTCCCCCAGTACACTACCATGCCATGCCACCCTCCATTCCAGCTAGGTGTCAGTGTCAGTGCCAGAAACTGGCCTGCACAGCCAGGGACCTGCCAGGCCATCAGCACTCAGCAGCCTGCCTTGTCAGTCACCTGGGCCCAACAAGGTCAGTTTGGATGTGTCTTCATAGGACAGTTAGTTTATGTCTGCATGGGTGAGTGTGATTTTACATGTGTCAGCATGGTTCAATGTGTGTGTCTGCATGGGTCAATGTGTGTGTGTGTGTGTGTGTGTGTGTGTGTGTGTGTGCATGGGTCAGTGGTTAGTGTGCTTGTATGTGTGTCAGCTTGGGTCAGTGTAAGTGTGTGTCTGCCTGGGTCAGTATGAGTGTGTCTGCATGGGTCAGTGAGTGTGTGTCTGCATGGGTCAATGTGTGTGTGTTTCTGCCTGGGTCAATGTGTGGGTGTCTGCCTGGCTCAGTGGTTAGTGTGATTTTATGTGTGTCTGCATGGGTCACTGTGTGTGTGTCTGCATGGGTCAATGTGTGTGTGTCTGCATGGGTCAGTGTGAGTGTATCTGCATGGGTCAGTGAGTGTGCATCTCATTGGGCTAATATGTGTTTGTCTGCATGGGTTAATGTGTGTGTGTTTCTGCATGGGTTAATGTGTGTGTGTTTCTGCATGAGTCAATGTGTGTCTGCATGGGTTAGGGAGTGTGTGTCTGCATAGGTCAGTAATTGTCTGTGTAAGTGAGCATGAGTCTTCACAAAGGCCAAAGTTTTCATTAAAAAAAAAAAATAATTTTAATAGCAGAACAGTGGGGTAACCAAAATCCCCCCACTCTGGCAACGACGATGCAAAAAATAAAAGAGGCAATGGAGATGGACAAACTCTCAGCCCTTTTACACGACACCACCCACCACCACAGCAAGATATGGGATCCCTGGCTGATACACCACCTACTGCACAACCTCTGAGACCAGATGACCTAGCACCCGTCTCACCGACCCACACCTCCCTCACCTAACGCATGGCCTCCCCCAAGGCCGTGAATCCCATCCACACCCAACGGCAACACTCAAAACCCACTACACAGCCGACACACGACAGTACAATATGCCATCTCCCGCAAGAACAGACTCTACCCGACCACACTCCGCTTCCTGAAACCAACCAAGACTCACAAACTTCATAGACTCCCCCCATGACGCCGTGAGCTGACACTGGGGGGTTGACTCAATGTAAGGAAATAGGGAACCGGGTGAAATGACAACCCCCCCCTCCCCAACCTCAACCCTCACCTCCCCCCCCCCCCCCCCCACATAACCGGACGACAAGCCCTAAACACCGCACACCCCGTAAAGAGATAACACCCACGGTAGAACACCCCAATATCTGCCCTTTCCCGCACCACTAACCCTCAAGAACACGCTAACTGCATACATAGGCGGTGAACATAGGAGATAACGAGACTAACCGAGATAACGCACGCCCAGGGCCGGCGCTACCTGTTAGGCGGACTAGGCAGCCGCCTAGGGCGCCCCTTGGGAAGGGGCGCCGCCAGGAGCGCCGGCCCCCCTAATGCTGCAGCCGCCCGAGCGCTCTGTAGAGAGCCTCAGGCGGCTGCAGCTTTGCCCGGGCTGGTGCGTCCATGAGGGCGCACCGCCCGGGCGCAGCATGAGGAGAGGGAGGGGGCTGACAGGAGGGAAGCGCTCAGCGCTCCCTCCTGTCACTCCCTCTCTGTAGCGTGACCGAGCGCAGTATAGTCCGCCGATACAGGGAGCATCTGTCTCCTGTACTCGGACGGACTAACAGGAAGTGAACACTGGTGTTCACTTCCTGTTAGTCCGCCGGGAACAGGAAACAAAAGCTCCCTGTACCCGCGGACCATGATACAGAGCTCGGCCACGCTACTATACAGGTAGGGGAGGGTGGGGGGGAATAAATAGAGAGGGGGGGGGAGATAAATAAATGGAGAGGGAGGGGAGGAGGAGAAATCAATGAAGAGGGAGGGGGGGAGAAATAAATGGAGAGGGGGGGGGAGGAGAAATAAATGGAGAGGGAGGGGAGGAGGAGAAATCAATGAAGAGGGGGGCGGGGGGGGAGAAATAAATTGACAGGGAAGGGGGAGAAATAAATGGACAGGGAGGGGGAGAAATAATTGGACAGGGAGGGGAGGAGGAGAAATCAATGAAGAGGGGGGGGGGGAGAAATAAATGGACAGGGAGGGGGAGAAATAAATGGACAGGGAGGGGGGGGAATAAATGGACAGGGAGGGGGGGGAATAAATGGACAGGGAGGGGGGGGAATAAATGGACAGGGAGGGGGGGAATAAATGGACAGGGAGGGGGAGAAATAAATGGACAGGGAGGGGGGGAAATAAATGGACAGGGAGGGGGGGAAATAAATGGACAGGGAGGGGGGAATAAATGGACAGGCAGGGTGGGGGGAATAAATAGAGAGGGGGGGGAGATAAATAAATGGAGAGGGGGGGGAGGAGAAATAAATGGAGAGGGAGGGGAGGAGGAGAAATCAATGAAGAGGGGGGCGGGGGGGGGGAGAAATAAATTGACAGGGAAGGGGGAGAAATAAATGGACAGGGAGGGGGAGAAATAATTGGACAGGGAGGGGAGGAGGAGAAATCAATGAAGAGGGAGGGGGGGGGGAAATAAATGGACAGGGAGGGGGGAGAAATAAATGGACAGGGAGGGGGGGGAATAAATGGACAGGGAGGGGGGGGAATAAATGGACAGGGAGGGGGGAAATAAATGGACAGGGAGGGGGGGAAATAAATGGACAGGGAGGGGGGGAAATAAATGGACAGGGAGGGGGGGGAGGACAGGGAGGGGGGAATAAATGGACAGGCAGGGTGGGGGGAATAAATGGACAGACAGGGAGGGGGGAATAAATGGACAGGGAGGGGGGGATAAATGGACAGGGGGGGGAAATAAATGGACAGGGAGGGGGGTAAATAAATGGACAGGGAGGGGGAGGGAATAAATGGACAGGAGGGGGAGGGAATAAATGGACAGGGAGGGGGGGGATAAATGGACAGGCAGGGTGGGGGGAATAAATTGAAAGTGGGGGGATAAATTGACAGGGAGGGGAATTGACGGGATTAGGAGGGGGAATGAGAGTGGGGAGGGGAGAAGAGAGTGACAACGGGGGAGACGAGAGTGACAAGGGAGGGGGAGAAGAGAGGGACACGCAGGGGAGAAGAGAGTGACAAGGGAGGAGGGGGGAGAAGAGAGGGACAAGAGGGGGGAGAAGAGAGGGACAAGGGGGGTTGAGAAGAGAGTGACGAGGGAGGGAGAGGGGGAGAAGAGAGTGACAAGGGAGGGGGGAGAGATTGACATCCATCACACACACACTTGCACACAGAAAAACACACAATGCATTACACACACAGACACACACACACAAGCAATTCAACCCTTACACACAATGCATCCCTTACACACACAGAAACACACAATGCATTCCTTACACACACTCAATGCACCCCTTACAGACGCACACACTGCATCCCGTACATACACAGAAACACTCATTGCAGCCCTTACACATACAAACACAGATTCACACAATGCATTCCTTACACACATATCAGGACATCCCCTACTCCTGTGAACAAACTAATTGGTGGAACATGAAGGTGGACCCTGGGGCCCAGACCTTGAGCTGTGCAAAGGGCCTTAAAAAAAAATGGAGCCTTCTTCCTGTTCTCCCAGAACACAAACAGCCTCCAGAGAGCCTGTTCTACACCAGACCAGTGGAGCCAGACTGCAGGTAGAGCCCATCACCATCCTCATCTGATTGTAAGTAGGCAATCTAGTATATTATTTGTGGCACTAATCTCTAATTTACCTCACATTAAAGGGACACTTTAGTCCACAGAACCACTGCAGCTTAATGTAGTGGTTCTGGTGTCTAAAGCCTGTCCCTGCAGGCCTTTTAATGTAAACACGGTGGCACTGCAGCACTTGCGTTAGTTAACATGGGGCATTGTGATGTCATATCGGGGGGGGGATGGGGGGCGGCAAACTTTACTTTTGCCTAGGGCGGCAAAAATCCTTGCACCGGCCCTGCGCACGCCGCCCCTTGCAACTACTCGATAGCAATAGCACTTGAGAGATACAACACGCACTGACACATAGACGGGGCACTGGTTAACTCCCTGCCCCCTCTTCTCAGAGCCTGCATCCCCCCCCCCCCCACACGACCTGACAATACCATGGAATCTAGCAACCCGCCAAACCATAAACACCCACGACCACCGCACCTAGTACTTAACACCGCTGAGTAAAAGATATCTGACCCACCCCCCCCTCACCTCCCTCTCCCCCTCTCACTCCCCCCCCAACTGCGAGACCGACAAGGTGACCATACACCGATGAGTATAAACAAGACATCAACCAGCTAACGATATATAACAGTCTTCCTGATGTACGATAACTAGACTGAATTGAACTATCAGAGTACAATGTCGAAACCTTGTATGTATACCCTGATTTACCTTACGAAATATACTCCCCTATCTTTTTCTTCTGTACCCCCTCCCCGTAACAACAAAATCTTCAAAATAAAGAATAAAAAAAAAAAAAAATACTTTTAAGCCAGGGACACAAATCCGAGATCCTAGTACTTCTCAAGCTAACAAAGTCTGAGATATACAGACCTTAGTAATTACACTTCCTCCAGGTCTACCAGGAACAGACACCATACACCATACTTATGCTGGGCCGGCACTCACCGGCCTACCTAACTCATCCCCCAGGAGTCACACTAGGCTTGTAAACTGCTCCTTCTCATTCTGAGGCCGCATGTGCACAACGTGATGGGGAGAAGGGAGACTATGCATAGCCAACCTAGCTTCTGGATAGAATAACAAACATACACTAAACCATTAATGGCAATACGCACATAATGTAAAGTGGACTCCCACCCATACCCCCACCCCCCGCTCCTCCTATCAACCTCCCCAACTCAGTGGCGGATCCGGGGGGCAACGGGGCAATTGCCCCCCCGAGACTCTCCCCTGCCGGCTAATGCAGGGCTGGCATTGTCCAAGTGCCAGCCCTGCAATGTGCCTGCGGACCGGGGAGGGAGATCAGAGATCAGAGATCTCCCTCCCTGCCGGCTGCCAGCACAGTGCCTACGGACCGGGGAGGGAGATCTCTGATCTCTGATCTCCCTCCCCGGTCCGCAGGCACATTGCAGGGCTGGCACTTGGACAATGCCAGCCCTGCATTAGCCGGCAGGGGAGAGTCTCGGGAGTGAAAGAGGTGGGAGTGAAAGAGGACCCGGGAGCTCAGCCTGCAGCTCCTCCGGGTCCTACTCTCGCGAGCATGGAGCGTTGCCGCGGTTACCACGGCAATGTTCCAAATCTCGCAAGAGTGAACTCTAGCTCTGGAGCTACGGGCTAGAGTTCACTCTAACCATCGGGACCACCAAGGATAAGCCACCGGACCACCAGGGATGGAGAAATGTCCCCCCTCCTCCCAGTAAAGGTAAGAAGGGAGGGGGGACATAAAGTATATATTTTTTATTAAATAAATTTTTTTTTAAAAAGCCTCCCTACCCTCCTTCCCCCCATACACACACTGCCACCCATACACACACTACACACACTGCCCCACAAACACTGCCCCCTTACACACACTGCCCCCCATACACACACTACACACACTGCCCCACAAACACTGCCCCCTTACACACACTGCCCCCCCATACACACACTGCCCCACAAACACTGCCCACCATACACACACTGCACACACTGCCCCACAAACACTGCCCCCTTACACACACTGCCCCCCATACACACACTGCACACACTGCCCCACAAACACTGCCCCCATAAACACACACTGCACACACTGCCCCACAAACACTGCCCCCATACACACACTACACACACTGCCCCACAAACACTGCCCCCATACACACACTGCACACACTGCCCCACAAACACTGCCCCCCATACACACACTGCACACCCATACACACACTGCCCCACAAACACTGTCCCACAAACACTGCCCCCAAACACACCCACAGCACACCCACACACACACTGCCCCACAAACACTGTCCCACAAACACTGCCCCCATACACACACTGCACACACTGCCCCACAAACACTGCCCCCATCCACACACTACACACACTACCCCACAAACACTGCCCCCATACACACACTAAACACACTGCCCCACACGCACTGCCCCAAACACACACACACTGCAACTCTCACACACACTGCCACCCTCACATACACACTGCACCGCTCAAACACACACTGCAGCTCCCAAACACACACACACTGCCCCACACATGCACTGCCCCCTAACACACACACTGCAACCCTGACATACACTGCCACCCTCACGCACTCGCACACACACTTCACCGCTCACACCGCTTCACCGCTCACACACACACACACTGCACCTTTCACACACACTTCACCCCTAACACATACCACTGCTCCTATGCCCTATATCCCAGCAGACCCCAGGTAAGTTGTCAAACTGTTCTTAAACAGTTTGACTACTTACTCTGGGATGGGATCCTGGCACTACTGGAGCCATAACTACTACACTGAGCTGTAGTGGTTATTGTGCCTGGATTATTTCTTTAAATAATCTACAAGTGCCCCTCCCGAGATCAGGCTCTGCATCCACCACTGCCCTGACTACCCCTGTTTGTCACCTCCCAGTTATTCCCTCCGAGCCTACTAAAACTAAACTGAGTGCACGATGTATCCACATACTTGAATTTGTTATGCTACACTTTATATGGTACAATGTTCTGCATGTATCGAATGTATACCTTCCTTGTATGATGCTGGTCTACATTGTAACTCGACAATGCTTTGTAGAATTCTCGTCTATACCTGAATGACTTTTGACTCAGACAAGGTACTGTCTCAATGTCAAACTTGTGAGATTTACACTCTGGTTATTCTGGTTTTATTCTCTTCAGTCCTAAAGCAGATTGTCACGTTTCTGCAATCATTATATATAAATCCACCTTATTGTGGCGGAACCCACCTCGCCACTGGACATTGGAGGGGCCTGGCTGCCTGCCTCTTACCTGCTGACTATGGCCCCTGGAAAATTGGTACACTTAAAGATTTATATTTGGGCATATTGTACTGTATATTGCTGCTACTGGCCCTTTTAACAGCATCTATGGACACATTGGGACTTTTGGGACTACTGTCCCTTTAAGACTGTGAAGCATGTTCTAGTGTGCTGCCTGTAATATTGTATATGTATTCATGTGTTAAGTTTAGCCTGGGTGATATGTATGCAGCATTCATCTGATTGTTCGGTAGAATCACTCCATTCATTATATTGAGTGAAACTACCGAACAACCAGACCACCCAGGAATAAGTGTGCCTCCAATTACAGTTTGCAACAATGTTGCAAACGGGTAATTGGCAATCAGTGTAATGTAGTCTTTGTCCTCTGGGTGGCCGCCATTCGGGAAACAAACACGTGGCGGCGGCCATCTTAAACTACCGAACAGCGGTGTTTTGCCGTCGAGTGTCTGGAACTAAAATCGGACACTTGACTAGGCAAACACC
Organism: Pelobates fuscus; assembly: GCF_036172605.1. Taxonomy (NCBI): domain Eukaryota; kingdom Metazoa; phylum Chordata; class Amphibia; order Anura; family Pelobatidae; genus Pelobates; species Pelobates fuscus. Next base: position 150,325,047 of record NC_086325.1, on the reverse strand, counting down.
GCTGAGACCTCCATACTTCCAGAAATTCGTATGGAAACTACCGAATGACCCGCCGTTCGGTAGAAAGAACCCCATAAACAAGGGAATTCATTCAAACCCTCTCCAGGCTCTATAACACAGGCAATTCGCCTGTTTTCATTCCCTTGTTTGTGACCGACCGCAGGGCCAAAATGCATGGAACTGTTTTCGGATACTTTACCCATGCGGTCGGTCAAATCTTTGGAACCCCATATCTCACGAACCATTCATCCGAATTACTTGAATTTTGGATATGTTGTCCCCCTGAATAAGGGCTATCCAGCGATGCTGGATTTAAAGGTGTACCCCCTGTTTTTGGGGTACATCCAGGAATTGGGGAAAAGTGTGTACTGTATAATTGGGTTAAGTGGTAATCTAAGGGGAGGAAATGTGTGGGAGGTACATCCATGTGATTGGTCAATATCATCCTCCCCCTGGGAGTGTCCTGTATGTACCTGTTTGTGAATAAAAGCCAGGCTGGATGAGCCAGTCGAGAGTTCCTGTTTTAACCTCAAAGTGATGTGTCGTCTCATTATTGGGGGAAGGATTTATTGTATGCTGTTCCAGTTGACTGCTAGGGGTACAAGCCTATTCGTATGGTTCCTATTCAATGGTCTACAGCATTCATACGCTTGGGAGAATTTAAAGGTTTCTTGGATTCGGTGATTATGGTGTCTGCCAGAGTGCTTGGAGTCCTCAGGAAGCACTAGGAGCATCCATTAACGGAGGTACCCGGTCGGGGTGCCAGGCGATCCGTTACACTTATAAGTAGCTATTACTTTATGGACTGATTTTTATTTTTTGAAGACATTGTGTGTCTTTTTAATTTTTTGCTTCGAGGCTGTATTGCATGTTATGCTAATTACCTTTATTGATATTCTGATAATGAGTCATAATATTGCACAATGCATTGCAGGCGGTAATCAACATATACAAATATTTGTGATAAAGCAAGTGTTGATGGGTGCTTGTAATGACAATGGTTATTGCTGTTAATGGCTTTTATGCCAATGGTTATTGCAGATTTAACAATGGGGTACAATAGATAAGAAATAATAAACATTATTACAGAGCACCTCGCTCAAACAATCTTACAATCTAGAGAGTCGTGCTACTTTGAGCGATTATTTACATCTTCAGAACATTTCAAATTTGAAAATTCCTTTCCAAAGTTCTCTTTAAAAAAAAAACTCTTAAAGGACCACTGTACAGCCATACTCCTTATGGACAAGGTGTATCCCATAAAAATGAAAGTTTATGAGCTCTCCCTCCCCGGCTGTCAATCAAACAGTAAGAGGGGGTTTCTCCCGTTAGCCCCCTTGACAAACAGAAGTGGCAGGCATGCTCTATTTCGGTGTGCCTGCTTCCCCCCACATTCCTCAGATCCAACCAGTCCAGTGTCTGTTCGCAGACCTCAGATTAGTTGTGCGCGCACAAGCCGACGCTTGCGCACACAGCAGACGCACACACATGTACAGAGGGAGACTTTGGGTGGCTTTTCAATGAGAAGCCTCTGATTGGCTATTTCCCCGTGAAGAGACTGAAAGACTCTTCCAAAGAAAACGGGGGGGGGGGGGCTTGCAGAGGCAGGAGTTCATAAGAACCGCAGCTTTTGCAAACTGTTGCATAAAAATGCATGCACGCATTAATTGGGTTTATACCTACTACACTGTTTTCTAGTTTCGGACCCATTTGGACAGTGGAGCGTTCCTTTAAGTTAAGCTCCCTATTAACATGTGGGGTCTGAAATCCGATCACTCACCCACCTATTGAGTCCTCCACAGAATATCAGCTGAGACGTAATTTGTTAAGCAGAATTTGCAAAGTTAAAAACATGGTTGTAATGACTACCATACTTTAAACATTTGTTGGGAGTATAGAATCCTAAAAAAAAAAAAAAGTTTTCTGCAGGGGCCATTGACGTGTAAGCTCACCGCTCACATTAAGGCAAACCTCTTAGTCCTACATTGATGCTTTCAGCTAGTAGGCATGATTTCTGAAATAGAATACTAAAAAAACTCCATTTATTTAGATTTGCACAGGGATTTGGGTTAGTGTGCAGGTAACATTTTTTTTTTGTTGATTTTATTCTATGTATTGGGGCTGATGAGCGCTATAGTCATTGCTGCCGCCCAGGAGACAGGAGTAGTGGGAGTTTGAGCGCATGGCTTAATTTTGTATGTTTGTATGTGTTGGGAGTATCTCCAAACCTACATTCAAAACATTTTAACATTTCTCCCTCTACAGATTTGTGTCTCTCGGTGATTATTGGGTTTTCCAGATCAGAGAGTATTACAAGAGACATAACGGTTTATAAATGGAGACATATTTTCCATGCGCCCATCATACAACAGATTGTTTAAATGTTTCCCAGTAAAGATAGAGGATAATGGAAACTGAATCGATACTTTTTACAAGTTGGTAAATCCAATATTATTATTCCAAATTAACTGAATATTACAGTAGCATTGTCATTTATTTCTTTCAGTTTTCCCATCTTCTTTTCTTGCGTTTTTTTCTTCCTTGCGCCAGATCTCGATATACATTTTTTTCTTTGTCCGTGTCATCTGCAAGCTGACTCGTTGGCCATTCTTTGGCCATATACCTAAAGAAACCAGAGCCAGATCCCATGGAGGACATAACTAAGTATCATATTTGACTGATGGGTTATGGGTAAATTAGCTCGGCAAAGGAAGCTTGCATAAATTCGGCCAATTACCAAAGATTGCCAAAGATCACAATCTACATAAAAATAATCAGTCCCTGATTTTTTACATTTAAAAAAAACGAAAAACGAAAGCAAAATTCATGAAATATATAAACAATAGAAAACAGAGGGACAAAGAAAAGATTAGTTAAAAAAAAAACACAAAAAAGCCCTTCAAGGTTATACGGCCACTTTCACGTGAAACATACCACTCTAATTTGTGCCCTGCTAATAAAGCAGTTATCTGTGATTGATTTATTCTACTAGATGCTCAGCTGCTTTGAGTTTTTTGTTTTTTTTAACGTTTTAATCTATTTTTTTTTATGTATTATATTGATGACCTACTACTAGAATAATACATTGAAAAACTACCAGCAGAAAGTTTATTATGAGATCAAAAGAGTTATGGGATAGTTACAAACTACTAAATGAATGCTGATGCAACAGGAAACAGGAGTTGATGAAGTACTGGGTCATAACTTACACGTTAATGCACTGAAGAATTCCTTATCTTTTTCATTGATTGACACATAAAATATATGTATATATGTTTGACCCTCGAGGCAGTAGATTTTTTTTTTGCAGTCGATTATAAATCATTCTCGTTTGAGAGACAATTTCTAGGAAAGTTCGATTGATGTAGAACTATCAATAATTTCTTAGCGTATTTTGCTTTTTCCTCAGATTTACGTATATGAAAAGGTGTTTTAATATATGTCGAAAGCAGATGGTGTATAGCCATAAAACACCCATACAGTCCAAAAAATAACCACATGGGTCTTATAGTCTGATCAAGCACTATTATGAGATGTTTCGGTGCATTCTTCTACTTAAATGTCTTTTTCTCCCCTTCTTCGATCTGTCAGACAGCTTTCCATTGAATCCTAGGTAAATATGATAATATCATGCAAACTGTTCAAATTAAATGGCAACTTTAACCCATTTTAAGTGATGGTTTTATTTTATTTAGCATGGCTGGCAAAGTTCTCTACACTGCGTTCCATGCCCCGTCTGCCGTCCCAGCTGCCCTCGAGCAGTCCAATCAACGTTCAAGGTTACCCCTGCAGGCTATCTATGAGTGCTGCCGTTAAAGGAGGTCTTCATTACATCTGTAACCATTGTGCGCTGACGACAGATTTATTTTTTTACACAGGAATCCCAGTAGGCCAGGTGCCAGTCATGGGAGCCAGGGGTGCAACTTGCCCCCCGGCACAAAAGTGTAAATATCCCGAATATGCAGTGTTTCAAGACTAAATGCTGCACTTAAGGATTCCTGACACCATGACCACCTCTACAAAGTGTTCATGGTGGTTCGAGTAACATTTTAATCGTTAACCTCATTTATACTGGCATCATTTATTTGGGTATTAAAATTGTTCTGAAAAATATTGTCACATCCAATTCTGCAGAATTTGGGCCTTGTTTCTGTCTCTTAAAATTGCAATCCTCCCCCCCCCTCCACACCCCCCCCCCCCAATAAGTTCTTATGAGTGGTTGCAAACATCTCTTCTTTCTACCCCACGGCACCTACTGAAATGTACTTCCTACTTAGGCATTTAGATGGTTTTGGAGGAAATAAAAATAAATAAGTTAATAAATAAATAACTAAATTCTTGTCTGCTGGATTTTGCATATGGAGAGACACATTTTTGGGCATGGTTATATATTATTTTTGGAGTCCTCCAAAGAAAAAATAATTTCTCCAAAGGTTTCAAAATTCACCTGGGATCCATACAGTTTCCTTGTGTCTTTACTTATTCTATACCACATATTCTATATGCCTGAATGCACGTTATGGCCATTGTGTATGTCTACAAACACTCTGTTTGTTTTTAGGCGTTCTAGGTGTGTCAAGGTTATAGACGCTGGTTCGTCTTAGAGCACAGATTCCTCCAATTATATATATTACCTGAATTATGGAGCACAATGGTCCTGAGAAATTGACCACCCAGGTTGTAGCATCTCAGACACAATGAATGCTCATATAACAGAGAAGTCCTACTCTTTTGTCTCACTAAAGAAACAAACACAGCTGCACATTGTGTCGAGGATTTTGAGTAGATACTTTATTTGCCTCCATTTAATTACTGAAAAGAGAGATTGAGGTAATGGGACTGAGCAAAGTGGCCTGTCATTTATAAAGCATTCTCCTACTCTCTCTGGCTGCAAATCAAGTAAAATCATTCTAAGCAAATAAGTAGCCAGTATTGCAAATGTCATGAAAAAGAGGTATACATAGCAATAGTACAATTATTTAAACAGGAACAATAGAACACTACCAAGCAATGATAGATTTACTGCATGCTACTCCAATGCCATTAAAGGATCACTTATGCCCCGTTTCCATTGAGCGGTACAGTTCGGGTCGGTATGGTACGCTATTTTGAGTGTTTCCATTATGAAAGTGGCCCATACAACTGAACCAAACCACACCATTCCTGGGCCCCCTTCAGATGTAGGTCCATAGAAAATGGTACGGTACGGTTTGGTCAGAGCTACTGGCGTCGCACTGTACCTTCCATTGAATGGCGGACAGGAAAACATCAATGCTCACGACAAATGACACACTAGGAATTTGGTCTAAACCCCGCATGCCCCTTGGCGGTCCGACTTGCAGTGGAAACACTCACCTGAATAGGCTGGACCATTCTAACCCTTCTGAACCGTACTGACCCAAACCATACCGCTCAGTGGAAACGAGGCTTAAAGGAACCTGGACCCGGTTAGGAATACAGTATTCCTTTAATAAAAACATAAAGAAAGTAGAAAATGTTATGTAAGCTGGGCATTGGTGTAAGATACTTAGAGATGCATAAAACGTTGGGGATTTGTGGGTGACAAAAGCTATCATTAACCTGGTCAGGATAACAGAGAGCAAAAATGGTCAAACAAGCCGAGGACAGAAAACAGCAAATCGAATACACAGTATAAACACTCTCCGGTTAAAAAAAAAAGAACACAACAGGGCAAGGAAACAAGGACATCCAGAAAGTATATATACCCTATTTTATTCTGGGTTGTGATTGGCTACAAAGGGCCATGATTTCACAAGTGTGTATTGTAATGGAGCTCCTGTACTCCGGCTGAGAACCTCCGCCAAATTTGCTTCTTAGCTGCAACCAGGGACCCCTGGAGCGTTTCAGACCCAGTCGCCGCAGCTTGACGGGGGTCTCTGTGCAGCTCTGCCACCCTGGAACAGGCTGCTGTGGTTATCCTATAGAATGTAAGCTCGATTGAGCAGGGTCCTCTTCAACCTATCGTTCCTGTAAGTTTATTTGTAATTGTCCTATTTATAGTTAAATCCCCTCTCATAATATTGTAAAGCGCTACGGAATCTGTTGGCGCTATATAAATGGCAATGATAATAATAATAATAATAATAATAGCTCTCTGCGGTGGTTATAGTTCTGGAGACCCTTTTCTCCTGCGAAGCAGTGATTATAGATAGTTTTCCCCACACATTAGCCGAGACTGAATGTAGGGGTAGGGGAGTAGAATGCAGCTTTATTGCAAACACAGATACCTATACACAGAAATGTGGATTCCCAGACCAGGGGGTCCTTCATGCAATGTAATGGCTCTTACCATAGTCCTACCCCGGTGCCACTCTGTCTGGGATCTGGATTTCTTCATCCCCAGCTAGGATGATAGACTCCCTGCTGTGCCTTCCCTGTCCAAGAGGCAATATGTGCAAAATGTCCCTTTTTGTAATTTCTGTCCATCTGGTGATAGGGGTCCGTGACATGTATACATCGTCAAAAAGCGTCACATAGACTGACATTACAAAAAGGAGATCAATGGAAGAGTTCCATGTCATCAATGAAGTATAACACGACGCCAGGAAGCTAGGGGAAGAGACATTATTACCTGGGCTACAGACTTCTAAATATGTGTGTTCTCCATCTCACTGTAGTCCTCTCCAAACACAACAGAAGGTTTATTATTGCTGCACACGAAATAAACATTATTGGTATTTATGCATTTATTACTGTTTATCTGTTTCTCTGTTTATCTAGATAAACATAGTAAGTGTAGCACCTTACTACCAGGGGTCGGTCCTCCAGAATATCTCAGCTGCTTTTAATAATGTCAGCCAGACTGTGCTCGTTCACCTGCCCTATCCAATAGGTATTCATAATACAGCTTTCTCTTGGCTTGTCTTATATTCATAAGTTTTATGTATCCTTTCCTATCATCAATTTGCCAATCCTTCCATTGACCACAAGGTTAAGTTCTTTGTCCTCTACTATAGTGGTTTCCAATGAGTGTTCCGTGGTCCTCTGCTGTGCCTCACACCTCCTGAAAGTCTGGCATGACCATACTGACCTATGGGATATAATAGGTTGGGTGAAGTCCTTGTATTTTGTATCTCCATGCATAACATATAAGTATGTACGTAGATTACATTAAATTGCCTATGTGGGATGGTGTTATCTTAAGTGCTTCACCAACCAGATATATATTTCAGGCCCAGTGATGAAAAAAAGTAGAGAGTGCACCGGTGAAACAATATTTTTGCCCCCCTCCCCCATTGCAAGGGTGGCCAAAATGTAGATCCTTATCTGTTGCACAACTCCTATTTAGCAATGAGCAATCTTTGTCTGTTTGAATGTAAGCATGTTTTTTGTATAGAGTATCTCTGTGTGTAAATGTAGGCCCGTCCATAGTCCACGGTGGAGCCATGGCTCCAGGCGGCACTCTGACTGGGGCGGCATTTTGCCGCCCCTGTCAGTGGTGGGCCAGCGCCTCTCTAATTAGGTGTGTTAGGCGGACGCCTAAGGCCTTGCAGCCGCCTAACTCGCCATAGGGCAGGCAGTCTCTGACAGGTCGTCGGTACCTCACCGAGGACCTGACACCAGGAGGGGGCCAGGCGGCTTGCCCGGTATGCCGCCGGATGCGAGGCCCCTCCAATCTGCCCTGAGAAGCAGAGAGCCACCACAGTCTGCAGCTCCGCCAGGTGTGAGCTGTAGACTGTGCTGTATCTCGCTATCACTGGCCAATCAGAGCGTTGTCGTGGGTTATCACGGCAACACTCTGACTTCTGGATATCGCGAGACACTGCACAGTCTGCAGCTCACATGTGGTGGAGCTGCAGACTGTGGTGGCTCTCTGCTTCTCAGGGCAGACTCGAGGGACAGCCCACCGGACCACAGGGATCAAAGTCACTGGACAACCAGGGGGGAAAACATAAGGTGTTTTTACAATTACAATCCCCTCCCTCACTGTCACTCCCTCTCCTTCAGTCACTCTGCCACCTGTCATCCTCTCCCTCACTGTGTCATCCCCACCCCACTTTGTCACCCCCTCCCTCAGTCACTCTGCCACCCCCTCTTTTACTGTGTTATGCCCTCCGTTACTGTGTGACCCCCTCCCTTACTATGTCACCCCCTCCCTCCCTCAGTCACACTACCACCTGTCACCCCCTCCCTCACTCTGCTACCCCTCCCTTACTGTGTCACCCCTCCATCCCTCAGTCACTCTACCACCTGTCACCCCCTCCCTCACTCTGCCACCCCCTCCTTCCCTCAGTCACTCTGCCACTTGTCACCCACTCTGTCACCTGTGTCACCCCCTCCCTCCCTTAGTCACTCTGCTACCCACTCTGTCACCCCCTCAGTCACTCACCTCCTCCCTCAGTCACTCTGCCACCTGTCACCCCCTCCCTCACTGTGTCACCCCTCCCTCCTGCATCCACTAAATACACACACTGCATCCACTAAACACACACACACTGCATCCACTAAACACACACACTGCATCCACTAAACACACACACTGCATCCACTACACACACACACACACTGCATCCACTACACACACACACACACACTGCATCCACTACACACACACACTGCATCCACTAAACACACACACTGCATCCACTAAACACACACACACTGCATCCATTACACACACACACTGCATCCACTAAACACACACACACTGCATCCACTACACACACACACACTGCATCCACTACACACACACACACACTGAATCCACTACACACACACACTGCATCCACTACACACACACTGCATCCACTACACACACACTGCATGCACTAAACACACACACTGCATCCACTACACACACACACTGCATCCACTACACACACACACTGCATCCACTAAACACACACACACTGCATCCACTACACACACACACACTGCATCCACTACACACACACACTGCATCCACTACACACACACTGCATCCACTACACACACACACTGCATCCACTACACACACACTGCATCCACTAAACACACACACACTGCATCCACTACACAAACACACGGCATCCACTAAACACACACACTGCATCCATTAAACACACATACACTGCATCCACTACACACACACACACTGCATCCACTAAACACACACACACACATTTTGCATCCACTACATTCACACAGGCCCTGCATTCGCTATCCACACACTGCATCCATTACAAAATATACACACGCTGCGTCCACTATACAGACACACACTGCATGCACTCCACAGATACTGCATGCAATCCACAGATACTGCAGACACTGCACACACTGCATCCACTACACAAATACACACTCTGCATCCACTACACAGACACTGCATTCACTACACACACTGCATAACATAATGGATGTGAGCGTTTTTTGCTTGGTGTGGTTTTAAATTCTTTATTTTTTGTTGTGCAAGTTTTAACAATAAGCTTACTCAGCCACGACAGCAGTCGTAAGCAATAACAGGCATAACAGTCAAAACGTGGCATATGAATAGACAGCACAATTTTTGATTATGTTGAAAGAAGGTATAGACGTAACATATAAAAGAAAATTTTAGCTTTCTTGTCTGTGGTGAACATGTTAGGTGTTGGTCTTTATCTCTCGCTTTAGTGTGTGTGTGTGTGACAGGTTATCTCTCGCTTTAGTGTGTGTGTGACAGGCTATCTCTCGCTTTAGTGTGTGTGTGACAGGTTATCTCTCGCTTTAGTGTGTGTGTGACAGGTTGTCTCTCGCTTTAGTGTGTGTGTGACAGGTTGTCTCTCGCTTTAGTGTGTGTGTGACAGGTTGTCTCTCGCTTTAGTGTGTATGTGACAGGTTGTCTCTCGCTTTAGTGTGTGTGTGACAGGTTGTCTCTCGCTTTAGTGTGTGTGTGACAGGTTGTCTCTCGCTTTAGTGTGTATGTGACAGGTTGTCTCTCGCTTTAGTGTGTGTGTGACAGGTTGTCTCTCGCTTTAGTGTGTGTGTGACAGGTTGTCTCTCGCTTTAGAGTGTGTGTGACACATATTTTAGTTTTAAATCAAGCTTAAACATTTGGCTTTAAACACAGATTGGAATTATAAGTACGTTAAAACGGTGCTATAATCACGCTGTAAACAATTCAAGTAACGTAAATGCATATCATTTAGCTATATCTGCATAGGTGCAGAGTGGCAGTGCGTGGAGTCGTTTAGCTAGTGATGATTTTTATACCAGCTATCCTAGCTGTCCTTATCATGAGTGACTAAACATAAAACATAATGCATGAAACTTTGCTTTGCCATTAATCAACTAGGTGAGATAGCAATTATAAACAGGCTGAAATAGAATATCTGATTATACTGCGACTGTGTCTCTGAGTCTCAATAGCAGCTAATATGTCCACATGAGGGGCGCTGAGATAGGCCCTTTAGCCGATGCCCAGTGCCTGGACATGTTTCTTGCCGTCGGTGCTTGGCTCTCGGTGATGCTTGGTGACGTTTCTGCCCCAGATTTTCAGGGGGCCTGAGCCCGATGTGGTCACAGTCTCTGTGCCCCTGCTGAGCTGGTCCAACTTTTCTAAGTAAAGAGTGGAGTCCTTGCTTGGTTTGTAGGGGAGGCTTGTGGGGTGCCTCCCAGGTCCCTTCAGCGGTGCGGGTTTACGTTGCTGGGCTAAGTGTGGGGTCTGGGGGGTTCCCTGTGCTTGTCGGGATTGTGAGCTGTAGTGTTCGGGATGGCTACCACGGCGGCGCCCTGCCTGTAACTGTGGTGTTATCACCCTCCATGTAGGTCTTTGCTTACTGTGTCGCCTATGGGCTGCTTTGGGGGTGCGAGGGAGGGTCCGGCCTATTTGGCGCTGGGTTGCCGGGCGGATCCATGCCTCCACTACCTTGATCGCCACCTTGAAGGCCTGTCTTCCGGCATACAGTCGTGACCACAGTTTGGTATACAGCGTGTTGTAGAGCTCCTCCATGTTCTCGGGCGGTAGGTGTAGTGTGCGGTGCCTTGCAGGCCGCATCTCTCCCTCCTGTCTAAGTTGCAGAGCCAAGGTGTGCTTGTCCGCCATTTTGGAGGCCCCCGCTCCCGTGCTGCTGACATGGGCTGCAGGCTTGTTCGGAGAGTGCCGGGTGCTAGGTTCTCCATCTGACGGGGATCGGGATATCCCCCGCCGATCCATAGGGGGGGGGAAGGTTTCGTTCCCAGCTTACTTGTGTCTGGGTGCGTCTGGCGGGAAAGCGGCCGCCTTTCTCCGCCTCCTCCTCCGGTAGGCCTCAGTCCGCAAATGCGGTGCCTGGGGGACCCCAGCGCCGTGTTCAGCATTTCCGGGTTCAGGTCGACTGCCCCGGTCCAATGAGCCCACTGACAGGAGGGTGAGCGCACTTTATTTCGGTTTAGTTGTGATTTTCGTGCTGGTTTGTCAGGAGCTGTTGCAGAGCACGTCTGCCCTGCTCGCTGGTCAGACTCCGCCCCCCTTGGTGTGGTTTTGTTGGAGATGTGGGGGGGGGGGCAACATTTCATCCTTTGATCCAGGCAGCACAGTGCCTTGGGCTGCCCTTGAATGTAGGGGTGTGATTGCATGCAGTGTTGGCGTTTGAATGCAGACGTGTGTTGTGTGTAGTGTTCAGTATGTACATATGCACATACACTGATTTACACATATATTTACACAAACTGACACATATACAGATACACAAACACACATATACACACACTGACACACATGCAGATACAGAGACACACAGATACAATCAGTGATAAACATGCAGATACGCAGAAATACACACTTACTAAGTGCAGAGGCCACTTGATGGGCCCCCGGTGCCATCGTACCAGCTGCACCAGTGCTACTTGTGCTGCTGCTTGCCCTTATTTCCATATTTGTAGCATGCTCCTCTCACACATGTGCAGCCTGTCCCATCAGAGTGGTTACGTTGCCAGTATTCACCACTACATAGGGCAGCTTTTTTGCTGTGAATAAATCTAGTGAAGGCTAGAAGCATGGCTCTCAAATTCCGACCCTAAAGATGTTGCTCACCTACAACACTGATTACAACTACAACGATGATTCTCGCCATGTACTGCATTCAAAGAATTCTAGGAGTTTTAGGCCATCAATATTTCTGCCGATTTGTGCTACAATGTAATTACAGGACCCACCATTGTGACATGCTAAAAGAACTAAACTGGCTGTCGCTGGAATCCAGACGCACCCTTCATCTTTCCAGCCTTGTGTTTAAGAACTTTTCTGGGAAACTCCCACCCTACCTGAACACAATGCTTTCCCCGGCTGTTCCCACTTCCTATAACCTCCGATCCAGTACCAACACTTTACTTAGTCTACCTCAATACAAAAAGAAAGCAGCCCGAACCTCCTTCTCCTACAGAGCGCCGCAATTGTGGAACGATCTCCCGCACAATTTAAAATCTTCCCTAAGCCTAAAGTCCTTTAAGAGATCCCTCTCTACATACCTCAAAACAGAATGCACCTGTCATGGTTGATTATATATTTCCTACCTGTTCTTTGTTAAATTTTGTACATATTGTATATTAATATTGTTTTTGTATTTTATTGTGCACTAACTGTAACAATGCAAGGACTTGTGGACCCAGGACATACTTGAAAACGAGAGAAATCTCAATGTATCTTTCCTGGTAAAATATTTTATAAATAAATAAGTAACTAAATAAAATATTGGGGGGTCCAGAGGTTGAGATCCCTGGTTTAAAGAAAAACAAATAACTACATGGGGGAGTGGAAGATACTGCCATTTCTAGGCTGGTAAAACACAACAAGTTCAAAAGATCTCTTGATCTCTCCAATTGGCCATCTGCCCATGACCATTAAGGTCCACTGGGAATTTGCCCAGTTTGCCCAATGGCCTACCCATGTATTACTCCATCTCTTATAATTATATAGCTCTCGTGATACCCAGAAAGCCCTGCTCAGTTAGATCTGTTTTAAAGGATTAGGCTTTACACTGACCTGTGAGCGCAGTACTAGCTATCTTAGTGGAACAATCTGCATTCCATTACAATGTGACTTTTCTGAGTTTTCTTCCAGCATCCATCGAACGCAGAGAGGGTTATAAACATTTCCTGCCAGCGAGGGAAGGCATTGGCTGAGTAAGCAGTACAGAACATTTCAATTATAACTGTGTCATCCTTATATTTGCCAAGGCTCTGGAATTACTTAATGTGTTTTGAATATCCCTTTTTTATTTATACAGCAAACGCTAGATTTATGATCAATCTATTATAAGCCAAGCACACGTGCTAAAGCTTCTACCGTACATGGCAATCCATTATTAATGCTCAGAGACCAGACAACACTAACACGAACTGTATATTTATCGCTTGTGTGCAGGCACAGCGGAATATTATACTATATTTAGCCGCAGATTTGCATATAGACATAACGTTCCATTTAGCTGATATTTATATTCACCAGCATTTGAGCCTCCTTTGCATTTCCTTTCTTCAGGTTAAAGGGATTCTTCAAGAAACCCCCACTGAGGAAGCCCTGCTCAAGCCTGTATGAAGGAACACTCCCACATCTATAACAACTGTATCTCAAGAACATTATGGTGGTTGGAGTGTGTAACGGATCCCCTATACTCCGACTGAGTATATCCGCTGTAGTTCTCCCAAATCCCAAGTGAAGCAGTGATTAAAGCTCTGAGCTACCCAAACTTTTTTTTTTTTTGTCAATCTTTCTTTTATTGAAGCATATCAAATGGGGTACAAAAGTAAAGAGAGGGAAATGCAAAAACGGTTCACAATAAGGGGTTAGTACATCAATATTGTAGAGAAATTACATTTCCAGAGTGACAATGCCTCATTTTATAATTATGTGAATACGGTGTAGTTTGCAGTGCCACGGCCATAGCGTTAAGCGCAGTAATACCAACAGTGGAATCTGTAAGTGGCAAACGATAATCCTGTACAAATTAAAAGTATACAGTGAACAAGATAAACAAACATGTCTAGGTCAGATTGCTAAAACAAGAGGTGCCTATCGGAGGTCGACATGCATAGATAAAACAAGCAATTAATACACAGGCTTTTTATGTTTCGAGAAACACATAGTTGACAAGCTAGATAAGCAGATATGAGTGCTATTGGTTGATATTCATGTTGGGTTATACAGGCTAGATATAACTTTGTGTGAAATTAAGTGATGAGCGTCTGCTTTGTTAATTGTAAGAAAAGCGAACAGTAGCGTGGTGTGGGACATGGTGTGAGCATCTGTAAAAGCCTGTCTACCAGACCGGTCAGTTAAGGAGTCCCGTATGCATGAGCGGCATGTGGAGCCTGGCATGGAGGGAGCAAGCCCAGAACGTAGGGTTGGGCGGTTCATCTAGGACCCTGAGATGTGGCATATTTGGGCACGGCCTATCGCCTTAGTGAGTTACCCAAGGAGAAGTTACACTGTCTCACTAAGTACGTGCTAGGACAATACAGTATTGGCCAGTTAGACATGGTAACAGACAGTCCCTACGTGTAGGTAGACTCCTGGTGGTTCAGTAGCTGGGTGCTAAGTGCTGGACAACAGTGTTTAGTAGTCATCACATTACTAACGTAGCTGGTTGAGACCACTAGGAATAGCCCATTAAAGATAACTTATTTACAGACAGTAAGCCCACCAATCTAAACATGCCAGCGTCTATAAAGCAAGTTAATGTCCGCTAATGATGTATGGGTACGTTGAGAAAGCGGCAAGTCGGTAATGTTGACTGTAAGTTAACCAGGTGTAGCATAATTGTACCGGACAGTGCATGGGTCATCCTTTAGTTAAAATTTTTCCAAAGTCCCGTTGTTCAGGTTGGACTGCATGCCAATGGACTCGCTTGTCGTTTAGGTCATACCCAGTGCTGGCAAGTTGTGTGTTCATAAGGGTGCAGTTCATTATTGATGTACCGGTAGCTCTGCTGTTTGGCGTCCACTCCAGGCCCAACACGCACAGGCATGACAGTTGTGTAGGGTTAGGTCACCTCAGGCCATCACCACGCTCGGTTCCCCTAACGGACTCTGCGAATGTAGGTTGTAGCGTCGGAGTCCCTGCTCAGGCTTCTCTGCGTTTGAGGGCCGCTGAACTTCGGCCTGAGGCCTTAGTAGGCGCTCGTGCCCTTTTGCCATTGGACCCATCACCAGGACCGTGGGCCCAGGGTTACGCCGGATCCAGAGCTTCTCCCTGGGTGTATGGCAGGCTGTGGAGGGGACAACCCTCTCAGTGAGCGCCCAGCTCAGATGAAGAGCGAGCGGACCTCTCGGCAGTGATATCCCCGTGTGTGGTGGTGGACGGGCGCCAGTTGTCAGGGGTGGCTCCGGGCGTGAAGACCTGCGCTTAATGTTTTCCCGTGTGCAAGGTCGGACAGAGGCTGCTGGTCGCCCTGTGTTCACGGCTGCGAGTCCTGTGCACATGGTCTCCGCCATCTTGTGCACAGATTTCGGGCCTGCATATCTGCGTGCACTCAGTGAAGTGCTTAGCGTAGTTTGGCTTAGCTTGGTTTGATTTGGTACGGACCGGGATCACCCCCCCGGTCCAGAGGGGGGGGAAACAGGGCCGGGTCCGCAAAGATTCCACGCCTGTCGGGCTCCGTCGGGCGGGATAGTGTTGCGGCGGCCGTCCGCTTCACTCACCGCCAGCATAGGTCCCGCCTGTTGCAGCGGGCCCCATCCTCCGAGGGGCTAAAACTTCGAGAGCAAGCCTCTCCCCAGCTCAGGCAGCCCAGTTCTGTCGAGGGTCTCAGTTATTAGTCGGCAAATGTTTCCAAAAATCACGATTTACAGGCTATTTGTTTCTCCATTTGCAGGAGCCGAGATGTCTTGCGACCGCTCAGCTCGGCGGCCCGGCCCAGCCCCCCTGAGCTACCCAAACTTCAGCCTAGACTTGATGAATGGTAGAAACGAATGTGTTTAATCATGGCCAAATGGCCCACTTATATACAAAACAAGGATGCAGTAAAACAGGCCAGAACACTCCCACAAAATGTCCACAAATTCCTGTGTCCGTGTGACTCGGTGCAAGGAACGTTCAGGGATCCTACACGCAGAATGCAAATACTAGTAATATATACCGGACCTTGGGATGGCCGGACTAACACTACACACACAAAGAATAGTCAATATTCTAGGTCAGGGGTACCAGAAATCAGGATCAACAATAATGCAATAGCCAAGGTCAAAGGGACACAGAAGGGGGAACAGTCAAACTAAGCCAAAGTCAGAATACAAGAATACCAATCCGAGATACGCGCTCTTGGGTCTATCAAAAGCCAAAACAGGACAATGAGTCTCTCCCTGGTTTCTCTTTAAATACCGTGTTCAATTAGTTAGGTAACCACGCCCCCAAAATGTTCTTGTTCGAACACCTTGGCAGGCCGTGGCGTTCTTAGTGTCATGACGTCGGCGCTCATTAGCTGTCTTATAAAAGGAGGCGGGGTTATCGCGGCTATCGTGAGAATCGTTGGGGACAAGCGGAGAGTTGGTAGGAGTGTCCCCAATAACCTGCAATGTGATGCCAGCCTGTGACATGCCCCTGAATGATACTCGGGATAAAAACATAAAATATCAAAATACATAAAAAATACATACAAAACAAATAGAAAACCTCACAAATTATATACCGTTAAAAAGCCCTGATCTGAGCACTCAGATCCATGCAGTGTAGGGGAAACACCATCGTGTGGAAGTTCTGACCGGGTCCTATGCCCAAAACAGTTCCATGGCGTTTGGTGCTTTTGCCGGTCAACTTTCAGGGGCTCCAGCGGCCACAATACGGGGTGCTCCGGCTGGCTCCTAGGTGACGTTTGTTCCCCTTAGTCTCAGACACCTTCCCTCCAAAAAGCGCTCTCCTGGTGGATTTCACGAACCAAGCTGTCCAGGAACCGCACGGTCACCTCCTGCTGAAAACAGTTCCATAACATTTGTGGCTAAGTCCCACAAAGTCCGCATGCTGAAATTAGTTCCATAGCGGTCACAGTTAAGTACTGCTGGGACTATTCGTAGGTATTGCTGCTGGGACTATTCGAAGGGAAAGTGTCGAACCAGGGACACCCAGGGCAAGCTACCCTGTGGAGATTTAACTCCAGAACAGGGTCTTGGAATACAGTCCATAGTCCTGGGGCAGGAGGCTAACTAGCCAGCTCCTCCAGGAGCTCGTGGCAAACGTCCAGGGTAAGGAGCGATTGTCACAGAGGGCCTGTGCGCCATCTCACCTGCAGTGGTTAAACCGATTTTGCTTAGTACGTTCTGTTATTCGCAGTGGGAGGCCAGTGAAAGGCCAAGAGGATCAGCTGATGCTATTATGGTGTCAGTGGCCGCCAAGACAAACTATTCTGAAGTGTACATCGGCCAGAGGAAGGAACTCAGCAGGCAGAGCTGTCTAGTGCCAGGGGGTTAACTTTGGTGTTAAACTGTTCGAGAATGGAGAATCAGATATTTATGATCAGAAAACTTGCTGAAGACAGTTGAACATCCCATTTATAGCAAAAGCAGTAGTTACGGGAGTGATTGTTTTAGAATCAATGCAAGGGCTCATGGCGGGCACTCTTGGACATGTAAAATGTTATTTATAGGTAGGCATTGTCATGTACTACCCACTTACAAAATTTCGTCATCATGAGCAATATTTGCGCATGCGTATAACGTCATTCACATACAGAGCATTGCTCAGCAGTGAATGCTACGAACTGGCAAACTAATTCCTTGGCTCTGCAGATCCATCAAGGTAAGAGATCCTGCAATCTATGGACATTACAAGCTAGTATTGTATTACTTTTTAAAGTTACTTTTAAATAATTAATTTAAGGAATGCATTATTTATGAATTTCTTTTAAAAAATGGGGAATCAGCGCCACCTTGGAATGCCCTTTTAATTAATTTATTGGAAACTACACAGAAAGCACGTCTGCCTATCCTATCCTCTTCTTTCCCATGACCCTCTGCTCCCAGACCAGCTCTGATTGGCCGCCTATCTGCGTTATCACTGATTGTTCCTTGAAAAAAACATTTTCTACTGGAACTTTATTTGGCAACAATTTTAAAAGTTACATTTTAAGATTTTGCACTGTTAAGAATTGTATAAAGACCTGGTTTATACCTGAATAAAAACAAAATGTTGGTAAAGTGTGAAACATTATACCATTTCGATCACAATACGATCATTCTGCTAATAGTTACAAAACTAACATTAAAGGAGCAGCCAGTTTACACTGCTGATGAATGGCACCTTGGGTTACTAAAGGGTATTAAAATGTGCCAAAAAGTTACTCTCCTCACTGACTGCCTGTACCGCAAACCCTTAGGCTTTCATATTCCTCCTGCAAAATCTCCAACTGTCTGAGATCTGGCAAGAAACCTGTATATCTGAAACCATGCAATAAAAAAAGTATCCATTTAAAAAAGAATAAAAGAGTTCTAAATAAACACTTGCCCTGATGGCTTCCCATGGGCACTGTGGGTAAAAACTGTATCACTGGGTCATTTATAAACTGCACTTTAAGAATGCTGGGAGGGGGGGAATTATCTCAACCCAGTAAGAGCCAGCTTCTGATTGGCTACTGACAGCACATACTGTCAGCACTTTTTTGTTTTAGTTTTTTTTTTTTTATCAGTAACTGACTGTGAACAGCTTAATGCAGGAGAGCCACAGTCTGCACAGAGATGGGGATGTAATGCCAAGATAGGCAGAGGAGGAGGAGAAAGCTGTCTCCATGTGGTAATTACAACCAATTTTACTGTAACTGCTATAGATCTGCTGGGGTGATATTATTATTATTATTATTATTATTATTATTATTATTATTATTATTATTATTATGAGATGATTATTGATAATGCAAATGTATGTATATAATAATAATAATAAAAAAACAAGCTTTTGATACAATGTATCTTTGTATGTGTAAGCCAGGGTGTGAATATTTTACAGTGTGTGAATAACAGGTTAGACCACCTCCAGCTGTCAATCATACTGGCTGATATGGTAATTATTACTATCATGTGACTGTACATCGTATTCCTTAATATTCAGGAGATATTGCAGCTGTTAACATTGTCCATCATGGTTTTCATTATGTTTAGAATATACTGTGTTTGCTAATAATAATAAAAAGAGATATCCAACCTTTTTTATAACCATATTTAATATACTAAAATATCAGATAGAAGATATATTATTATTTTCATATATATATATATATATATATATAATTTTATTATTTTATTGTAATATATATTTATTTATTTTTTTTCTCATTCCATCAGTTTATTTATATACATACACCCAGTTTAGAGTTAGACTCCCTGATGTCTCTCTCTCTCTCTCTCTCTCTCTCTCTCTCTCTCTCTCTCTCTCTCTCTCTCTCTCTCTCTCTCTCTCTCTCCTACCTATAGCTGTGGAGGTTGATGTACCTAGAGGTGTATCTGAGTCCATGTCCTGTAGTGCGCGTGCGCGGTTCGAGCTCCCAGCTGCGTGCCAGGAGAGACACAAGAGAGAGACACAGCTAGAGGGAGCTTAGAGCTGCAGCAGACAGACAGTGGGGGCAGACAGAGAGAAGACACTGGAGAATGATAGAATGCCGGGGAATGACATGAGAGTAGCAGAGTGAGATGGGACCAGCAGGACAATAGGAAAATTGGAAACAAGAATATACCAGTGATCCAACATGTGAATAGGAAAGTGAGACAGGAGACAACTGAGTATAGGAAAGTGAGACAGGAGACAACTGAGTATAGGAAAGTGAGACAGGAGACAACTGAGTAAAGGAAAGTGAGATAGGAGAAAATTGGAAATAGGAAAATTAGACAGGTCTATCACTTGATACTGAGTGAGTGAGGTCTATCACCTGATACTGAGTGAGTGAGGTCTATCACCTGATACTGAGTGAGGTCTATCACTTGATACTGAGTGAGTGAGGTCTATCACGATGGAATTTAATAGTATATTAGAATAGAATGATAGATTACTGAGAGTCCAGCAATCTAGGAGGATAGAGGGGGGAGTTGGAGAAGGTCAGACAGAAGAAACCTGGCTGAGGACATGGTGAATGGAAAGCACACATTGAGAGAAACAGGAGTGAAAGCAGGCTGACCTTGAGAGCGGACCGTGGAGAGAACTGCCTTCCCCTCTAACCCATATTAACAGGTATAAACTGCTGGGAGAGTTTGGGGTCTGATCCAGTGCGGATCCTGGGCTGCGGATGGGGGTCTTTGGAGGGTGGATATATTACAGTGGGGTCATTTTTACACCTCTGGTTAAGTAGCAGTGGGTGATCCATAATGCAGATAATGCAGAGTTCTGATCAGGACAGCTGAGAGAACACCAGTAATTATATGGTGCTCAGCTCAGAACTGGCTACATGTCACTCTGAGGGAGATCAGACAGTCTGCAGGGTTTAATGTGGGGACAGTATTTATCAGCATCCATGATTTGGGGGTCAATGCATACTTCCCCCCTAGAATGTGTGGTCAGTGAAGGAATGGGAGGGGGATCTCTGATTTGGGGGTCAATGCATACTGCCCCCTAGAATGTGTGGTCAGTGAAGGAATGGGAAGAGGGATCTCTGATTTGGGGGTCAATGCATACTGCCTTCTAGAATGTGTGGTCAGTGAAGGAATGGGAAGAGGGATCTCTGATTTGGGGGTCAATGCATACTGCCCCATAGAATGTGTGGTCAGTGAGGGAATGGGAGGGGGGTCTCTGATTTGGAGAACAATGTATACTGCCCCCTAGAATGTGTGGTCAATGAGGTGATGGAAGAGGAACTTCTGATTTGGGGGTCAATGCATACTGCCCCCATAGAATGTGTGGTCAGTGAAGGAATGGGAAGAGGGATCTCTGATTTGGGGGTCAATGCATACTGCCCCCATAGAATGTGTGGTCAGTGAGGGAATGGGAGGGGGATCTCTGTGTTTGGGGGTCAATGCATACTGCCCCCCTAGAATGTGTGGTCAGTGAGGGAATGAGAGGGGGATCTCTGTGTTTGGGGGTCAATGCATACTGCCCCCCTAGAATGTGTGGTCAGTGAAGGGATGGGAGGGGGATCTCTGATTTGGGGGTCAATGCATACTGCCCCCATAGAATGTGTGGTCAGTGAGGGAATGGGAGGGGGATCTCTGTGTTTGGGGGTCAATGTATACTGCCCCCCTAGAATGTGTGGTCAGTGAGGGAATGGGAGAGGGATCTCTGTGTTTGGGGGTCAATGCATACTGCCCCCCTAGAATGTGTGGTCAGTGAGGGAATGGGAGGGGGATCTCTGTGTTTGGGGGTCAATGCATACTGCCCCCATAGAATGTGTGGTCAGTGAGGGAATGGGAGAGGGATCTCTGTGTTTGGGGGTCAATGCATACTGCCCCCATAGAATGTGTGGTCAGTGAGGGAATGAGAGGGGGATCTCTGTGTTTGGGGGTCAATGCATACTGCCCCCCTAGAATGTGTGGTCAGTGAGGGAATGGGAGGGGGATCTCTGTGTTTGGGGGTCAATGCATACTGCCCCCATAGAATGTGTGGTCAGTGAGGGAATGGGAGAGGGATCTCTGTGTTTGGGGGTCAATGCATACTGCCCCCATAGAATGTGTGGTCAGTGAGGGAATGGGAGAGGGATCTCTGTGTTTGGGGGTCAATGCATACTGCCCCCATAGAATGTGTGGTCAGTGAGGGAATGGGAGGGGGATCTCTGTGTTTGGGGGTCAATGCATACTGCCCCCATAGAATGTGTGGTCAGTGAGGGAATGGGAGGGGGATCTCTGTGTTTGGGGGTCAATGCATACTGCCCCCATAGAATGTGTGGTCAGTGAGGGAATGGGAGGGGGATCTCTGTGTTTGGGGGTCAATGCATACTGCCCCCATAGAATGTGTGGTCAGTGAGGGAATGGGAGAGGGATCTCTGTGTTTGGGGGTCAATGCATACTGCCCCCATAGAATGTGTGGTCAGTGAGGGAATGGGAGGGGGATCTCTGTGTTTGGGGGTCAATGCATACTGCCCCCATAGAATGTGTGGTCAGTGAGGGAATGGGAGGGGGATCTCTGTGTTTGGGGGTCAATGCATACTGCCCCCATAGAATGTGTGGTCAGTGAGGGAATCGGTGGGGGATCTCTGTGTTTGGGGGTCAATGCATACTGCCCCCATAGAATGTGTGGTCAGTGAGGGAATGGGAGGGGGATCTCTGTGTTTGGGGGTCAATGCATACTGCCCCCATAGAATGTGTGGTCAGTGAGGGAATGGGAGGGGGATCTCTGTGTTTGGGGGTCAATGCATACTGCCCCCCTAGAATGTGTGGTCAGTGAGGGAATGGGAGTGGGATCTATGTGTTTGGGGGTCAATGCATACTGCCCCCCTAGAATGTGTGGTCAGTGAGGGAATAGGTGGGGGATCTCTGTGTTTGGGGTTGAAGAGTTGGGATTTTGGCATGATGATGGGCTGTGTTGGGCTCAGTAAGAAGTGCTGACTGATTTTGGAAATTACTGGATAACTGCCCTTCTTTAATCGAGCATGTCAATGCTTTATATAGTGATTTGTGCATATTAGGAAGTTTGTGAAGTTTGGTATGTGACAAGCCTGGGGGGGGGGGGGGGAAACAATGATACATTTATTTATTTATGGCGGCAGTTTATTGCACTTATGGAACTTCAGATGTGCAATGGGTGATTTGGGCACATAAAGCAGATAGTGATGTATAAAGAGATTAAAGGACTCATATAGCTTGTAAAGGGGAGGGGGGGTATTTTGGGGACTGGTAATTCACAATTTCGTGCAAGCTGTATATTTACATGGCAAACACTTGTTATATGTATTCATGTTTCTGCATATTTAATGAAATAGAAAGATTACTTACGTGTGTGTGTGTGTGTGTGTGTGGGTGTGTGTGTGTGTGTGTGATTTGAGGTTGTTTTATGATGAAAAATGCACACAGATCGGTGTAAAATTGTGATATTTCCCATTTATTCTTCAAACTGGCATTAATTCCAACACAGCTTTGCAGTATCTAATATTGATAACTATTCTCCTTTAAGGGGTTACCTGATCGTGTTAAATTGGGCTGATCTCAGGTGCATGAATTGATATAGAGTGGCTCAGAGGCCATTTGTATATATGCGATGCCTTGGAGCAGGAAATGTATCTGGAAAATATTTTTTTTAAAACATTGTAGAAGTTATAAACACAGAGAAATTGTAGAACCAAATTCTCAAGGTGGAGCAATCACCAGAAACATTCCTTTGGTTTCCACGGCAACTGCTCCACTTTAGAATGTTGACCCCGGTTTGCCGTTTATAGAAAACCCACCATATTTTTTCTTAATTCATGGAACTTTTTAAGGATTTTATGGGCTGCATTCAGATTATCCAGACATGCCCTTTAAGGAGGCAAGTTTACGGCAATTATTTATCAATGCTATTTATTTAGAAATCTGTTCTATTAATTCACATGGCCTATGTATATTTTGGGGGGGTTTCATTGCCCTCTGTGAGGACATGGCGTAACATCATAAACAAAATACTGGCATACTGCCAAGATTTCGGGGTGACTCCAGGTGGACAGCGATGGTTTGAAGCATGTTAAAAGTAGGGAACAATTCCAAAATAGTCATAAGGAACATTCTATGGCTTTCTGTGCCCAATGCACCACTTTTAGAAATGTACCCACGACTGATAAGCCCTAATGTGTCTAACATTCTGGTTGGTGTTAATCACCTGCTAGTTTAACACAGTCACTAGTAGTCATTTCTAAGTTATGTGCTAGTGCGCATTCATGGCTTGTGCAAGTGATGGCTCGCTGCTGTGTGGTTTGTCACTGGTAGGATATGGTGTACGTCCACCAAACAGTGAATTGCAAACTAATTAGTAAACTTTGGGCACAAATAGCGAGACAGTGATAGATGTGATAGATTACGCGGAACATGTTCGACATCAACTGTTTGTGCCTAAACTTTAACATTTGGTTTTCAATTCAATACAACTCTGTCTTTGGTGAATACTGCCTAACACGGCTTTAAATTTGTATTCCTGTGCTACTATCCAGGCAATGACATTTTATAGTAACAGACACATAAGAATCTATGTTGTACAAACGCATACAGTTATACCAGTTGGTCTTATATTCACTGACGGGTCGAGTAATTAAGCTTATTTTATTTCTACTGTCTGACACTATTTTCAGTTTTTTTTTGTGTGGTTTTAAATATTGGATGTTCAAGAAGGTCATGCCTTTTTTTAACCACTTTGATGCCGTTTCCATTTTGCGTGCAAGGACACCATATGTGAATGTTCTGAAGGCTTAAGAGGCTATCTAAGCAGCATAGCACAGCAGGATGTAGTGGTTATGGTGCCTGGAGTTCCCTGTTGCGTCCCACTGGCGGTTCCCTAGCGCCGTCCTCCAGGGGACGTCTTTAACATTATTATATATAGTATTTATATAGATCCAACATTTTCTGTTGCGCTTTGTGGGGTTATATAACAGCTGGTAATTAACAGACACAAATCATGTTGACAGATGCAAGAGGTAAAGAAAGCCCAGCTCCAACTAGCTTTCAAGCTGGGAGGAAGGGGTAAAGGGGAGGAGAGGTAGATAGATAGGATGCTTGTGTCTCATTAAACTTGTGTTAATGATGTGTGGAGAAAGCTGGAGAGGAAGGAGGGAGAGTGAAGTGGACTTTGCAAACTCAGGCAATGTTTGGAGAGACTGGAGGGCTGTTTAAATGAGTGATGTGTCACTCAGGAGGATGGTAAGTGTTCCCAACTAGATGAGTTTAAAATGAGTTCTTAGAGGGCCGACAAGGTAGAGAATTCCATAGTTTTGATGTGGCCCTAAAGAAATTCTGATGATGACAATTAACAGTGTGAGAACGAGCAGGGGATGAGGAGGTCACTTGCGGAGTAAAGAAAAGGTGCATTTGTGAATTATAGAGGAGATGTATTGAAGAGATGAGGGCTTTGTATGTTAGTATCAGTAGTTTGAATTGGACTCTGAAATCATGGTAAGAACTGGCAAAGAGTCAGGAAGATAAGCCTGTTGGCGACAGTCAGTACCGCTTTAAGCTGAGCAATACGGGTTATTGGAGGCCAAGGAGGAGTTAGCTGTTAAAGTCAAGGCAGGAAATGGTAAGTGAATGAACATGTGCCATAGATGTACCTTGTCTTAGATCGAGGTAAATACCAGAAATATGTCTCAGCCACATGGATAAGGTATCCCTCTTCACCCCGATTCTTTCCATCACATCTTTGAGTTACATGAATGTACCCTACTATGTAATAATGAGTAGCATTATAAACATCACTATTATGATGGGGAAGATTTATCTTACAAATTAATTCGAATTAAATTTCAAATTTTCGGCCAAATTAGCGAAACTGGAAGCATAACTGATTCGGAGAATTTTTCCGCTTTGAATTTCTGCTAATACTCAATTTAATGAAAACCCTGAACGTGTTCTGTTCTAAAAAGTAGTCTAAAGTACTAAAAGTGGAGCCATCACCATTGAAACCAGTGGAATTAGCAATTGAATCCCATCGGTGACTCCTCCTCTTTTACATTTTGCACTAGGAAAAATCTCCCCTAATGTTTTTTTTAAGTCAGAAGGTTTGTAGGCATTTTCTGCTAAGTGGTTTGACTCTGCAAATAATGGACAGAAAAGACTTACTAGGTCACACAGATAAACCAGCTCAGGATGGTCAAAGCAGAACTGGTACCAATCACACTGCCCTGGGTTATTCAGTAAACTGGGATCTTTTATGGGAATACAAAGTGGATTTCAATTATTTTCAGCAAAAATAGTTAAACCGAAAATGTACTTTTTAAAATTCAGCGATGAACTAAAATTTGAAACTCACTTAGAATTCCTGACAAATCACAATTTTGCGAATAGCACTGAGTATGTCAAATGTGTTGCATCGATAGAGTGCAATATGTAGCTTCTTCTCAATAATTTTTTTTTTCAAATAATAACTTATCTCATTGACCTGTGTATGTGAAGGAATGGGGGCCCAACTGAACATTTTGTACTGAATAGCATCAATGTCTACTTACACCTCTGATAGAAGATATATCATGCCAATCAACACTTTAGCAACATCTTGGGTATGAAAGCTTAATAAATCATTCATCTTATGACTATACACATATTCTCTTGTTAGCTCAGGAATTCTTGTGGTTTATCTCTTGTTCTGACAGCTGTTCCCAAGGATCCCACGCGTGCCTATGCTCAATGAGCCGTGTGAGTTCTCCACTGTCTCTGATGGTTATTTCTATCTTGCTTTAGGTTCCAGTCCTGATTTAGACTTTGAAGAAGACAGGGGGATTTTTTTCAAACCCCCCTGTGAAATGCTGATCAATATGAACATGGGAGTCAAAGATGACAGCTTACACTCAGCGTCTCCTATACAGTTCAACGGATCTCCAATGCCGGAACATTATGCAACTGTGGAAATCCCAGCCCCTCCACCACCGCCTCCCCCAAACTTGAACTTGTCAGGGCCTCCTGGAAGCCCGTTTCCAACCTTTGACACAAAACGGAGGTCACGCCTACGGAACTTTAATTGGGAGGCTATTCCATTGGAAAAGGTAAAAGGTCGACCCAGCCTATGGAGTTCAGAGACCTTTCAGGGTGACCTACAAATTGACACTAGAAGGATGGAGGAACTTTTCGGGAAGCAGGAAAAAGAAATACAGCAAGGATCACCTCGTACGCGTAGATCCCTTTCTCTTGGAGATACCCAGATGACCAAGGTAAGCATTGGTCCAAACTCTTATTGCCAAGTCAAATCTAGACACAAAATGTATCTCTGTCTGTTACGCTTACTAGCCTGAACTTGATACAATAACTGCTAATGAAATTTGCGTCCCACCACTTATCCAAAAAAAAATTTTGCATGTGAGATACACTCTTTGGCTCAACTCCATTTACACATTAACATACAACTTATCTATCTTATTTATCTGGGGTTTCCTAGTCCTGCTTCTGACAAACACATTCATCTTTGTTCAGAATTCTAGATAATTACTAAACACAAATACAAATCTCTGCCTTGCAGAAACGTTTGTCCCATGAATTTATGAGTTTTAACCCAGTCTTATCAATGGAATAACTTTTGGCTAGTGCGTAAAAAAATGTTTTTCCCTGCGGATAAAACATTTGTCCATTAGCGAGCAACAGAGTGAAAGTTGTCTAAAATCAGGGGGAAAAATACTGAAAGTTAAGGATCATTGAATGCAAAGGGTTACTAAATGTGTCAAAATTCCTGGAAAGATTTTTCACTTATCCCTATATTTTAGATAAGGAAGAATGGTAAAGATATTTTTTTATGGGGGCTTTACGTAATGAGATAAAAAATGAAGTGCACTTTATAATTATATATGTCTAATACCTTATATGGACTAAGCTGCCTTGTAAGAATTTGTATCCCATAACAAACACCTGTTCGTATGCCCATGCTTTAAGGACCTCCAATATAAACTTGCGTGTATTTTTGCACGCATACACATATTCGTATACATAAAGCATTTTTTCACTTAACTGGGAATTGTGGAGAATTGACAAGATAATTTTCAATAGTAGGCCAAAATAATCAAGCTGATAATATGGATGATGAGAATTTTCCTGATTCTGCTATTTTTGACCAAAAATTGAACAGTTCCTTTTTGAATTCACTACAATTTAGTGGATAACATGGACACGTGACTGTTTTTAAAGGGGCAGGTTTGATTTGTATGTCTGTATGCTGTCCTGTGTGAGTATTTTCCTCTGATTGAAGTGGTAGGATTCAGCATAACAAAAGTCTTAAAAGGACAATGAAGGCAACATAACCACTTCAAGTTCAGATTGAAGTGGTTATGGTACCTGGAGTCCATGGACACTGGTTCCCGCATCATTAAATTAGTAAAGATTAGTAAAGATTCTCAGTCCTCATCATCCTAAAGCCCAGATCCATTAATGATATGTCACAATTGGAGCTATGCTTTCCCCTCACGCCATAACAGTTTATACCAGGGATTGTGGCAGGGATACACTGACCGCTAGTCCTGGAATTGCGTGATGTGAAGTATAGCTCTGTCATATTGTCATTGGAGGCAGGGTTGCCAGAGACTGAGAATCTTTGCTACACAGAGAAGAAACTATTTAGTAGCCATGCAGGAACCACAGACTCGAGGTACCATAACCACTTCAATCAATTTAAGTGGTTATGCTGCTTACAGTGGTCCGTTAATTACTGTTCAAATGCTTGAAGACAGGGAAGGTAGACATGTCTTCAGGCATGCTAAAGGGATGTTGTAGGCATTTTAACTGTTGAATTTCTATTGATTGAAGCAAGAGTCAAATTTCTGCCTTACCCAAACCTCCAGTGTGAGCCTGGCTCTGGGTGGGCAGGGACCATCATTCAGTGTTAAACTGCTCAAAAATGGTTTAACACTAAATGGAGGGACAGTGCCATGGGACTCCAGGCAGCATAACCAATGCGACGAGATGAAATGGTTAGACTGCCTTTTTTAAGGATTTACCCATTCTTACAAAAATTTAAAACAGTGATCTGTCAATAGGACCCCTGTCCATATTTCATCCACCTGTCTGTGTGACAGAACTGTTATATGATTATGTGCAAAATATGACTCTGATTTTGAGCTGGCTTGGTGCTTAAAGGAACACTCCATGCACCATAATATCTTCATCTTAATCTCAAGGCGCTAAACAGTTCTTGAACGGTTTAACCCCAAAGTTTCCTCCAGTGCCGATCTCAACCTTCCCCAGGCAACATCCGGACATAGAGTGCCGCCGGACTGGATCGTCAGCTGACCGCTTTCAACCAATCAGTGACTCCCTATTTACAAAACTGACTTGGAAACGATATGCCACCTGGGGTGAGCAGGGCCGGACTGGCCCACCGGGATACCGGGAAATTTCCCGGTGGGCCGCGGCATCTGGGGGCTGCGCAAGTATGTGCCACCGGGTGGCCGGTCCGGTGGCACACTCAGAGGGGGGCCGGCGGCCGCGTTCCAGGCTGGAGCCGCCGGGCCGGATCGCAGCCTCGCCGGTCCGGCGGCACTCCTACTGCTGAGGATGCTGCACGGATGCTGCTGGGGATTGTGGGAACCGCGAGGGAGCATGGTAGAGATATGCTCCCTCCCCCCTCAGCCCTCAGCAGTAGGAGTGCCGCCGGACCGGCGAGGCTGCAGTGTGGAACGCTGCCGGCCCCCTGACTCCTCTGCCGGCCCCTGACTCCTCTAAGGTGGGTGGGGGAGATGGGGGGGGGTGAATAGAGAGAGAGAGACAGAGGGAATAGAGAGAGAGAGACAGAGGGAATAGAGAGAGACAGAGGGAATAGAGAGAGACAGAGGGAATAGAGAGAGAGAGAGAGAGACAGAGGGAATAGAGAGAGAGACAGAGGGAATAGAGAGAGAGAGAGATACAGAGGGAATAGAGAGAGAGAGAGATACAGAGGGAATAGAGAGAGAGAGACAGAGGGAATAGAGAGAGAGAGACAGAGGGAATAGAGAGAGAGAGACAGAGGGAATAGAGAGAGAGAGACAGAGGGAATAGAGAGAGAGACAGAGGGAATAGAGAGAGAGAGAGACAGAGAGACAGAGGGAAGAGAGAGAGACAGAGGGAAGAGAGAGAGAGACACAGAGGGGATGGGGGGGTGAATAGAGAGAGAGACAGGGGGTGGGGGGTTGAATAGAGAGAGAGACAGAGGGGATGGGGGGTGAATAGAAAGAGAGACAGAGGGGATAGGGGCGGTGAATAGAGAGAGACAGAGGGAATGGGGGGGTGAATAGAGAGAGATACAGAGGGAATGGGGGGGTGAATAGAGAGAGATACAGAGGGAATGGGGGGTGAATAGAGAGAGAGACAGAGGGGGAGGGAGAGTGCCAGAGGGAAAGGAGGGAGAAAGAGACAGAGGGGGGAGAGTGAGACACAAGGGGAGAAAGAGAGGCTAATAGAGAGAGACAGAGGGGGAGGGAGAGTGCCACAGGGAAAGGGGGGAGAGTGAGACACAAGGGGAGAAAGAGGGGTGAATAGAGAGAGACAGAGGGGGGGGGGAGAGTGCCACAGGGAAACTCTAGCCCTGGAGCTACAGGCTAGAGTTCACTCTCACCACTGCGACCACCAGGGATTCCTGGTGGTCCAAGTGGTGAGAGTGAACTCTAGCCCCATACAAACACTGCCCACACACACACCATACACATTCACACACTGCCCCCCCCCCCATACACACACACACAGACCCCCATACACACATTGCCCTACACACACAGCCACCCATACACACATTGCCCCATGCACCCTACACACTGAACCTTTCACACACATTGCACCCCTCACACATTGCACCACTGCTCCTATACCCTACTACAGCCCCATATCCCAGCAGACCCCAGGTAAGTTGTCAAACTGTACTTAAACGGTTTGACTATTTACTCTGGGAGCGGGTCCCGGCACAACTGGCACCATACCCACTACACAGAGCAGTAGTGGTTATTGTGCATGGATTATTTCTTTAAATAATCTATTGGTTCCCCCTCCTGAGATCAGGCTCTGGATCCGCCACTGATTATATATATATATATATAATTATGCCTATAATATTTACACATATATTAATGTACATTTATATATGCATAATACACTGAGAAATGTCATTGATATGTACAATATGTAATAAGCAGATATTGGCCCAGTCTTGTTGCTAGGTGCATAATCCAGCACAATAACATATTTAAAGTGAAGAGTGCACCCACAGGACCTCAAAATAAACAAGATAACGTAATTTTTTACAGTTGTGCCCTACATACATTCACCATTTCAGTCCCATTACCAAGCTTTCCTTAATATGTCATGGTAGTTGGAGTGAAACATTGGTTATATGCAAAGGCACGTCTGCTTAAAATAAATCTGCACTCTTTTTTTTTTAAGCCTATATGTGCTTTTTTTCACGTTGGAGTAATCATTTTTTATTTTAAGTTATCTTTTCTAACTCTGTATCTGCACACTATGCTGGCGCGACGCATTATGGGGCTGGTAAATATTTTTTTTCCAGGGCTGCTTTTAATTCCCAGTCCGGCCCTGGGGGTGAGTTCAGATTAGCGCTGGAAGCAACTTTGGGGTTAAACCGTTTGAGAACGGTTTAACCCCTTAAGGTAAAAAGCTCTCTGGTGGCCTCCTGGCACCATAACAACTTAATTCAGTTTCTCTTAAATTGCAATGTTTTACATTGCAAGGCTAAGGGGGACAGACAGGGACAGTGCAACCAGACTCCTTCAACGAGCTTAAGTGGTCTGGTTGCTTAGAATGTCCCTTTTATAAATCCCATTGTGTTCTATGTACTAAACAGTGCATTGCGGTGACTTGGTGACCAACAACATTTAGGAGAAAATGGTGTTATGAAAATAAGCTCAGCACGACAGATTTGCTGAATTTTCCCCCCAAAAAATCTGCTATTTTGGTCTAAATTTGTTAAGTCAGTAGTTAATATTTATCGACTTGCTTTTTAGGTTATAAACCCTGCAGTTAAATAGGAACAGACATTGGCTGCTAGTGTTAACAACTGTCACAGTAAATCCACTTCCAGTACCACCTGCCCTGCTTCTTGAACATAAAAATCATTCTTTAACTGCCTTCACCCTTTGCTTCCTAGAGAGGTGTGGAATAGATTTGTTTACTGAATTTTGCTCTGAATTGAATTTCGGAGGAATCAGACAGTTTCTGAATTCCTTACAAACTAAAACGAATTGAAAACAAGCGAATTCTGAACGGATTGAAACAACATTTTTGGATCCTTTTGTTTTCATGAGGATAGCAATTAGGGACTTATCTACTAAGCAACTGAAACAGCAAAAAAAGGTTTTAAAAAAAAAAATTAAAAAAATGATTCATGGAATAGTTTGATTTACACGTACCACCCATTCCTTCTTCCTGGTTCATGTTTCTCCCCAAATGTACACAGGGTACCAGCTTGCCTCCATTAAGTAGGCATGTCAGAAGGTGGCCAGTCTCGTCCCCCTGGCGTAAAAAGTGCCAACACTGGTACGGTGCCAGGGAAAACCCAGTTCTTCTGGCATACATTTCCTATAAAACTCAGTTTCCTACTTTGCATTCCCTTAAATATACATCGGGTTCTAAATAATAAGCTTTGTATGTGACAAAAAAAAAGTATATTTTTTTTAAATGGGCCAAATCGAGCATTGTTAAATAATGCCCATATTAACTGCAACGGAAGTAAAAACGCTTGAAAATAAATAAAGGAAGCAGCGAAAGTATGTTTTCACAGCCATGACTGTATGAAAGATGACTTTGTCAATTGCTGTTTTAAAGAAACAATGTCATTTTTTTTTTAATAATCTCTGTTATAATATACAGTTTAATTTTTATTAAATTTTATTTATTCATTTATGTTGATTTAAAAAAAAATAAAAAAATCTCTTGCCCGCCTTACTGCCAGCCATCTGTATACACCTTTGGCCAGACTGTCAATGATCCAACACTCATATTTTGCAACCATTGCTTTTCAAAATCATGTGCTCATTCCCCTACAGCACTTTATAGGATAGGTGATAGGTGTGTGGGAAGATAAGGCAAGTGATTTATTTAAAAAAAATTCCAATGCATCTGTACATTAATTTAAAAAGTAGTGAGACAGATGTTGATGACTGTGTCCCTTTAATGTATGAGATTTACATGCCACAATGTGATTTTCTCTTCTAACTGGACACAAAAAGTGCTTTAGCAACATTGGAGTAGGAACCAAAGACAATCTGGGGGGTAGCCTTTCATAATAACCCCAGCCTCACTTAGTGAGCATACATTAAACCATGCAGCTTTCTACAGGCAATATTACGTGTTATCACTAAGGGGGTCTGTTAGTAGGATGGGATAACCAAGTCTTAACTTGTGTTTTTCTTGAATTTATTAAACAGTTACAAAATTTTGCTAAATTCAAAATCAAATTTTTTGGCGGGGAGAGGGGGGCATTCTTCCCCCCATACCTCAGTTCCTGCAGTGGTGAGCAAATCGGTAGCCATGGTTGAGTCTGCTGCAAGGCTGCCTGTTATCCTGATGTGCATGTGTACAATGGTGAGATGCCCCTCTTAGTCAGTGGGTCCAGGGCCGCCATCAGTGGGTGATAGCCATTACCCCTGTAAGGGGCCCGGTCGAGCAATGGGCTTTGCATGGGGTGGGCTGCATTGTGGTGCTCCAGAGGACCAGGCCCCTTAATGGACCTCACTGACTGCCAGCCTTACCCCTCTGGTCTCCTGTGCGGCAATGCTGGGAGGTAGTGATGTCATATCGCTTCCTCTTAGCTCCCAAGGAAGCCACGTGGGAGGTTAGCAGAGGTGCTAGGAGCCCTATACCTGCTGATCCTCAATAGACCCCCAAAGCCACTCTTCAACTGTAAAAACATAACGTAAAAGGAGGTTGACTAAATAAAATATACTTTATAATGTGTTAAAAATATGTACCCGTGTTTGTATCTGTGAGTGTATATCCGTGTGTATCCCATGACATTGTCTGAAATGTATATCTGTTTGTGTGTGTTTATGTCTAAGAATGTGCATCTCTCTCTGGGAGCGTATGTTGGAGTATCTCTGCCTGGTAGCCTGTATATCATGGGAGCCAGCCAGTGGGCTTGTAAGGGGCTTTTAAATATGATGGTTGGTCTGAGTGAGTCACTGGCACTCACCAGTAGCATCACTGCGTTATCAGAGTAACACTTTGGGCGTTAGGTAATCCGTTTTTGGAGCAGCAAAACCAAGTAGTTTTGAATCTGTATTGTTTCCCCAGAAGATAAATTAACAATTTTTATTAAACAGATAATGGTTAAAAAAAAAAAAAATATATATATATATATTTTAATGATTATATTTATTTTAGTAACAACCCCTGGATGTTGGGCTAAGGTAACATCCCTAGGACGTACTTGAAAACCAGAGTAATCTGAATGTACCTTTCCTGGTTAAATACTTTGTTATTATCATTTTAATATTACAATCTAGCGAGTAGATGTTACAACAAAATCTGAAAAAATTATTATAATATAAAGTTTGATTTAACAGATGTGGGGGGATTTTAAGACGTACTGCTAAAAACAACAAAACAGCATTTCCCCCCGCTTTCCCCAACTTTTCAACTTATAACAGCACACCTTTCTCTGATGTTAATTATTTTTTTTAGCACTATAGGGAGGATAGCAAAAGGAAAGAAAAAAGACCATTTAAGGTGCGAAATGATCTCTAAATCACTGACAGGCAAATGGTAGCAAGCTGATTGCTGGAGAGATAATGTGAAAGTTTTCTTCAAAGTCTCCACTGTATAAGTATAGCATTCCAAAGTTCAAGATAGGATTCCCCTCTGTAATTTATGTATTCATTTATTTTGAGAGGTGGGTACTTCTGAATTCTTCATTTTCCAAGCAATGTTTAGCCTGTTATAATAGTGGATATGGCTAGTTGGTATAGTCAGATTGCTACATTTTGTACCACTTGCAAGCAGAGATCCATTTAAATTTTGACATGAAAGAAAAGCGACAGGGGCAAAGCTCAGTGCAGACCACAATCAAAGACCGGTTGAGGTAGATAGGCGTTATGATCCACAGCACCTTAAAAGCAGGTGTCCTTAAACGCTCATCCAAGACACTGTGTAACCCATACTCCTCTGAATCTGAAGTGTGATGGCGTGACCATGACTACAACATAATATAATTTTTATATTGATTGGCTTATTGTTGTCCTTTTAAACGTGAAGGGCTGAGTGCAGTGTTTTGCAGTGATCCATAACAGAATAAACTCCAGGGTGTAATTAGTGCTGCAATTAAAGGGTGGGTACGTCTTCAGTTTGTCAACATTGCTTAGCAGTTCTGGCGAGATGCAAAGTATCCATTGTAAAATGTCAAAGTATCGGACCGTGTTTTCTTAGTACATTCTTTGTACACCTTTACGGGTATATTGAATATTCCAGTTCTCAACGGGGAGCGGGCAAATTAGAAATGAAATTTGACAAATAGCTGTAATTTTGGATGATACATGAATAATACTGTGTATGTAATTAAAGTAAAAATCTTCGGGGAAAAATACAGAACAAAAAATCCAAAAAGAGGTGTAAAAAACAGCAGAAACACGAATTATTTTGGTACTTTTTAGAAAAAACGCAAACAGACATCACCAATGGATAAAGGATGTAGTAGCCTTTTTATACATACAAAATTACGCATGTACATGAAACTGAAACAAATATAAATGCAAATGTGTCGATTTAATAATTCCCCCTGTATGTTTCTCATACCCATCAAACTTTCTTGACGCTAATCACTTTTTCATGCAGTTTGGTAGGACATGAAAATTGCTTCCCTGTAGGGTGTAAAAATGATATTCTGCAGGAAATTATTAATCAAACTGCAATTCTGAAGGGCGGTATCAGCTAATCTATGGGTTTCCTTCCTGTAGCATATTGAAGGCATTGAAGGATTAAAATAAAGCGACCTAAGAGACCACCGAGGCTCACCGGTTAGACAGGCCTCTCGAACCATGAAGAAATATGATAGATTTGTGCGCGGAGAATTAAATGTGTTTGTGCAAATCAATTTGTCAGGAAAAAAACATGTTTCTGGCAAATAGTGTTTTACCCATGGGGCTTTTGGTTTGGGAAAAACAATTTGATGAACTAAACTGGAGCAAAAAATGTACCTAAAAAAATAAATATTATATATTGCCGTAAGCAGTACACAAATTGACATATTTTCCTGCCATTTGGTTCACAGGTCAAGTGAGAAGAAATAACCAACAGAGAGGAAAAAACGAGGACTAGTAAAAAAATATATTAAAAAAAAATATATATATATATATATATATATATATATATATATATACATAGTATATTAATATATAGAATGTTTTTACTCTAACAATCAATCATCTTTTTTGTTTAATATGTTTTCTGCCCCAAACCACAAAACAAATAAAATAGCTCTTCCATCTCTTTTTCGTCCATCGCTCGTCCATCTTTTTTTTTTTTTCATGATCATCAATATTGTGTTTCGGAGTTGCAGAACCCAAACTTCAAACACATTGTGATTCGTTTGAAACCAATTGCACAAGTCTATGGATGGTCCATTCCTCATCCATATATAAAAAGTGAAGGGTACGGGGTTATGGCCATGTGGGATCGTAATTTAATATCAAAATACAATATGGTTGCCACCAAGACACCCATGCAACCTATATACGTGGACAAAGAAGGAAAATACAAGGACCCAATATATTAAATGAAACTATGAGATACTGCAGATTGAGGTTCATCATACTATTATTGATTGTGTCCCTCAACGCCCCTTACATTGACCTCTTATGACTAGGAGATTGGTCATCTACTCATCCTTATTATTATATTAATGACATATTTAAGTATTGACATATATACTGTGGAGACCTTTTGGCCATCATATGCGTGTGACCAGCTAATGGGGTGGGGGGTTTCCTGGTCTTTTGAAGTATGGGTCAGGCTGCTTGGCCTACCTTTACCTACCTTATGTTTCTCTACTTACAATTGTATCATGGTGGTAGAAGAGGTAGGGAATAAGGAGGAGTGAGATAGTCACCCCAGCTCTAGCAGCTGACACACATCTAGTGGGGGAAAAAAGTGATTTATCTCTCCTTTGGAGAGGGTCCTGTAGATAACAAAATGTTTATTTTAGCATGTTTTATGTGTTTACAGCCTTTTTCAGCACCATGGTAAGGTGGGGAGGGTCACTCTTTTGTTACAATAGCACCGAAAGGGTGAATATTGATACCTTACGCAACATCAGTCAGGGTAATTTAGATAACCAAAGCTGACATAAGGCATCAAAGTCCTGCACTATCTATAAATTCTATGACTTTTACTGTAGTTTTATATATCTTTTCCCCATCAATTTTCTTCTATCAGTACATTCTCCAACCTTTTCCAGAATTCGGTATATACTTAGGCAACAATGGTTTATTTTATTTAGTGGGAGACTCAGAAGGGCACCTTGAGCACAGAGCTTATAACATTGCTGCTAGTATTTGGTATGTCTTATATGGTAATACACATAATGTTAAAAAAAAAAAAGGAATTTTCACAGTTCATCCTGTGTTGCTCCTCCTCCTGATACTGAACAAATTATGGACCATATATTGGTACTTTATACCACTTTTTAGAGCAGAACACTTTGATAAATCCCCCCAGTTTCTCATATTGCTGTTCTAAATGTAATATTTTTGTTAAAAATATATTCAGAATCTCCAGAGATTCCAAGAGATTTCATATTTTATGTATATATTTATATATGTTATGTAATATATAGTTATAGCCTTCCTGATCCCAATATTTTCCCTCTCCTCTAAGTTAATATGGGGGAACCAAAAACTGCCATCCTTCTCAAACATAGCTTTGCATTGTTTTCTTAATTTTAACGGGACTTGGGGGATGTGGAGAGCAGAGCCCTTGTATGTTTTGAGCTTCCCTTGATTGTCATTAATGACATTTCCGTTGTCATAATGTATTTATCTATGTGCCTTAAGTACATCGTAACATTTTTATGTTCCCTTACATGGGATTATTATGAGATAACAGTGCAAGGTCAATGGACTTCATAACTCAATTATTGTCAAGGTCAATTCTCATCTTACTGGGGCCTCTGGGCAATTCTGTGTTACGAAGCCCGATTCCCATTTCTCAGTTCTCCACACCCTACACCTTGTTCCAGGTCAGGTCAATATGTCACATGTGCTAGCTGTACATCCACATTTTCTATCTCAGTACTCAAAAAATTTACTTTCCTTAAGTAGTCTTTCACTTAAACACAAATAGTACCATTCCTCTATCTCTACTTTATCTTGGTAACTGTTTCACTTTCTCTTACCAAATTGTGATCCTGCCTTATTTTTTATCTCCGTATCCATCTGTTTACCTATTGTAGCACATTCTTACTTTGCTTAGGACCTTGTTCCCTTTTAGCACACACTCCACTGTTAATTTAGGACACCTCAAATCCCTCCCAGTACATGCTACCCCTGCCTTCTTCATCTGAGAACCTCCTCCTCTTCATGATATGTTCTGGGCCTCCCAATACCATCTCCTAACACGTAGGATTCCTCCTTCCCTCCCAGCCCTCACTTCCTTCTCTCTCAGCACTCACTCCATTCCATCCCATCATCTACTCCTTCTACATTCTTCATGTTAGACCCCCTCCTCCCAGAAGTCTTAATCATGATATATCGCCGCAGAATATGTTGGCGCTAAATAAATATTTGTAATTATATGTCCCCTGCCTCACAACACCATATTCTTCCATTATAGATCTTGCTCCTACATTATAGGCCTCAGCATCCAGCCACATGCTCTCCTTCCTCACAGCACCTCCTACCACTATACCCCTTTTTAAATGTAAGACTTCTTCTGTCCCAGGATCCCTTAAATCTTTGTATCCTCCTGCTCCAAGCATCCAATCCCTTAATTATTTATCCCCAACTTCTTCATTAATCATAGTTCCCACTCTCTTCACATCCACCTTCCTTCTTTTCGGGTCCCTTGTTGTGATGTTCAGGATCTACAATTTGGTACAAGAAGTTGACAGATACTGCATATGCAATGTCTGAGGAGCATCATGGCAGAATTTTAACCAAAACCACTTTCATATTACTTGCACAGTACTTTTCAGATTCCAGGTGGGCGACATCTTTCGTGATGGTACAGGTTGACAAACTAAAGGGGTGGCAGAGAATAGAGAAGGTTTAAAAACAGAGGCTTTTGGGCAGAGTGGGCAGATGATGAAGCGTAGGATTAGGCAACCTTTGGCATTCCATATGTTTGGACCCCATTATCCCTGATGCTTTGTTGGCATTATGCCCGTAAGAACAGCATGGGAGATGTAGTCCACACCATCTGGAGTTCCGAGGAGTTTCTACCCC
Source organism: Pelobates fuscus (assembly GCF_036172605.1). Lineage (NCBI taxonomy): Eukaryota > Metazoa > Chordata > Amphibia > Anura > Pelobatidae > Pelobates > Pelobates fuscus. The sequence goes on along the minus strand of NC_086325.1, from coordinate 150,286,180 downwards.
TGGCATAGAGCTTCTTAGACAGAAGATGTGTATATTTCATGCATTCTTGCTTTATATTATCAGACATAACTACTTAAGGTTATCTGAACAATAAAAAACATCATATGTCTGATGTTGTGTCGTGTCAGGGTTTGTTTGGAGTGCCGCAGTGCCCCTGTGAAAAATGATGTTGGCTTGTATTTACAGGCAGAGAAGGGAAGGGGTTTTCTTTTGTTCAATTGTTCGGGGGAGTTCAGCATGGCAGTCTCTTTCTATAGAGTTTGGATCCTGCCGAGGGAGGACAGGTGTGCGGAGAACAATAAGTAAAAATGTTGTACTTGGCAAGAAAAGATGTTATGAAAGGAGAGATGTCAGTGGCGGGTTGGTACATGAAGATGTTGCGGGCAGGCTGGTACAGGAAAAGCTGGGCTATGTGCTAAAGGCAGGTTCTGCAGGTGCAACTTGTATCTTATCTCCGTGTTTTACCATATCTCCATTGTTTGGTTTACTTTGCAGGTTTTTCTGTTGGATTCACGAAGGAGTATGAACATTGGCATCTTTCTGAAACAGTTTAAAAGGTAATTATTTTTGACCGTTTGTGAACATTTTACTACTAACTGGATTTTTTTTTTTTTTACTAAATTCAGAATTATGGCAAAATTTAGTCTAAGATAGTGATTTGGAATAATTATTAAATTCTGCTATAATCAAAGACTCCATTTTGACATTCTTATTTAAGCCTCAGGTTAATATTTTTGGATACATTTTTAGAATTATTTAATATTTTTTAGAAAAACGTTTAAAATTATTATTTTTTCAAAACATGAAAATATCTATAAAAAGAAATATCATATGTAAAAATGTAGATCTACATATGAAAATATTTGTCAAAATATGAAATTGTTGGGGGGCGGGGCCTGACCTGCAAGCCGATCGGTCGCATGGCGGAGGAGCTCCCGCTATACATGCTACCTATAAGGAGAACACTCACCGTTACCAAGCCTGAAATTATGCCGGGAGGTGCTACCCATGCTGGGGGCACCCTGGCGAACACGATGATACCAGACCCGAGTTCCTCCCGCAATCATGAACCGACGAAGGTAGGCTGCGGCCTACGGCGGACGGAGCTGAGGAGAGACGGCCGCTCTCCTCGCCCAAATGCTGGGGGTACCGAGCTATTGCATACCCGCTCCCCCCCCTCAGGACCGGCGGGGGTGATCCCGGTCCAACCACCCCTGGCACCAAGGCTCATCCAAGCACAGCAAACGAAACCCAGCAGGTCGCCCGCAAAAGCAGGGAAGCATACAATGGCGGACGCCACGTGTGAACACAGTGGCACAATATGGCACCTCACCTGGGCACGACTTGAAGCCATGATCGACACCTTCTGGGCGAGCCTGGAGAGCAGACAGCAACAGACCGAAGACCCGGCGAACTCGCCTGGCAGAACACTCAAAGACCCCTGCTACAGCCACTTTGGCAACCACCTGGCACAATCCCAAAGATGGCGCCGCAGACGGAGACCTCACCCGCGCGCACGCAAACCACCACAACAACGCCATACAGTGAGGCCAGCCCTAAAGGGCCCAAGGGCCCTCACCAGACCCCATGCATGGCAGAGAACCACAATGCTACCACCAGCAAGCGGGCCTACCACACAGCATCGAGCACAGCCACTGCCAAAGAGCGCCCCATCAACCTGGCCGACAACACCCCATGCCGGCAACATCAGCACAGATCTGCGTAAAGACGGGTGGCCGAGGAAAACGACGGCACCCACAATGCCCCACCTTGCTCGACCCCTGCGGGACACTCAAGCATATACAGAGCCCTCTTATAAACGAGGCATAGGCTGACAGGGCACCAGCACCCCAGGAGAGGGTAGTGGCCCTTACACATTGCCTTTGCTGCTAAGGACGCTGCCCAGACCCTACCACAGCCTCCACAACTGAGACTGGCTTACCACTTAAGTAACCTTCAACGTTTAAATGCATATTATCTCTCTTGTCTTTTTCGTCCAAGTATAACAATCGTATGTCACTCATAGCCTAAATGTTCTATGTTGCGCTGTCCACACAGGGCCACGTCACCTGCTACTCACATATTGATTAGCCTGCTGCCAGGCATTCTCTTGAGTCCCTCTACCTTTCTCATACTCCCTGTTTATAAGCGTGTACCATATCACAGAAAACTTGTCACCTTACACACCTGAGCGATACATAAACGCTGTCACACATACACGCCCGAACACACAGGTCATATTTATGACAATAGGGCACTAATTATATCACTTCAGATGTGTACGGATACTTCTTGTATTTTCCTATAATTTAAAAATGTGCCGACGCAACAAAATGAAGCAAAGTATTAACTAATGTGGACTCATGCTTTGTGTAACCTGTTTCATTGTAATAATCGCATGTTCTTGCTCTCGTTGTTGTGACGAGGCAGGAGAATTTGTACACCTGTGCACAATAAAAATAAAGAATTGAAAAAAATATGAAATTGTTATAAAATGTAATCCACAAATATTAAATAATTTCAAAATTTTATCCAAAAATATTACATTGAGGCCTTTATTTGGTAAAATTAGATTCTAGCAAATAACCCTGTAAATAAAAGCACAATTGTTTTAGGCTAAACTAAAAACTAAAGATACAAGCACTGGTGTGGCTTTATGTATGTATCACAGTGTAATTCATGTGAAATAAAATATGAAAACTTAAATTAAAATGTTTACTAAAATAACACATATGGTAACTGACAAACCCAAGTGGTATTTGGAATAGCCAATAACGGCCATGATTTAATATATTTGGATGAACTTTTCAAATGCTGTAATGTTTTTTGCTAAATTCTTAAAACAATTTTTTTTTTAAATATTAAAATATTTAAAAAGTCACATATCAATACTAAACCCCATTTAAATGTTTATTTAAAAAAAAATATGAAATGATTTGAAAATATTCAAAAATATTAAGTTGAGGCCAATGTTCTAAAAAAAGAGAATATCAGGGACTTCACTATATCGCACTGAAGGGAAATACGATTGATGATAGTGGTTTCTCATAAGGTATAGATGGAAATAGAAGTACAGCAAAATATAATTTTAATATGTGAAAAAATCATAAAAAAAATAAAGACATAGTAATGTGCGTTTCCTGTAGACAAGCCGTGTATAAATATATAGATAAATCATATTATCAGCATACAGCAGCCTTTTTTTTAAATGCTTTAAGTACCAACAGTAGATCAAAACAGGAGCCTTTTGAATACCTCCAATTACTGAAAACAAACTTGCTAAAGGAGGAGAGGGATCTTCAATGTATGTCTCTATAGACCTACAAGAGGATGCAGTAATAGCTGGGCCAGAATTCCAAGAGGACATCCCTGTGACCCATAATCTTGTAGAATGAAGTGAGAGGGAGCAGGTTTTGAGCCAAAGAAGGTATGGTACATAAATATATCACCGTACTGTGAAAGCCCACATCTCATTCAGCTTGGAGGAAAAATGGAACGCTTGATTAGGCACTAGTCACTATTAAGTTATTTTATCACTTTGACCTGTCTTTCTTTGTCACTTGTTTCTTATCCATCTGTAATCTAAAAAAAAATGAATTCAGAAGTGAATATAATGGGAAATCAGCATCCTCTACAAAATGGCACAAGGTGATGAATTAGGGGTAGTTGCTCCTTTATAACCAATCCTTGTACAGATTAAGTTGGGGCAGGCTCCTGACCATCAAGAATATTAATAGTGAATACAGGTTATGAAACAGAACCAATAGCTTAACTGTAGATAATTCAGCAACTCGAATAGCTGTGCATCAACGCAGGTGGATTAATTTAAATGACTATCACTGCACTCCTCTTTGCCATGAAGGCTGGAGGTTGGGAAATGTTGTTGTTGTGAATTACAATTATCACATCATCTGTGCACATACCATACAACATTTCAGAAGGTTTTCCTCTCTACAGATCAGCTGCCGAGATAGTTGAAGACATAAAGAGAGGAAACGGGGATGCGTACAGCTCTGAGAGATTAGGTGAATTGTTGAAACACCTGCCAGAAAGGGAGGAGGTAAGGTATTTTTATTGAGTGGAAGCAATCACATCCTATGTCCACTGACGCTCTAATTAACCTAATCCTCACCTCCACTGTCAACATTTGTGAAATGAGGTTAATAGATCACTTTGTTGTTGCTGTTTCCATTTCAGGTGAAACGTCTGAAGTCATTTCAGGGGGATAAGGAAAGACTGAGCGAAGCAGACATCTTCATGTTACTGCTTCTGGACCTTCCAAGGTAAGGCAACTAGTTAAATAATATACCCCCTTTATGCTCTCCGATATGAACTACTGTCATGTTTATTATAACATTTCTCTATCGATTGTCACTTAAAATAAAGAGGTACAAAAAAGAGAAGACCACAGGCACTCCAAATTAAAGCCGTATGCAGATTTATTGGGAAAAAATGCAACGCCAAGCTTGAAAAAGACCTCTGTTGGTCGAAACGTTGCTTGGCATTGCATTTTTCCCAATAAATCTGCATACAGCTTTAATTTGGAGTGCCTGTGGTCTTCTCTTTTTTGTACATTATCCTGGGATTGCTGGTCCTGATCCGGAGCACCCTTAGCCGTTGGATTGAGTGCGATTCCCACTATCCACTCTGCGGTAAAATAAAGAGGTAACATTTCATCCACTTCCATCTAGTCCCATCACACCATCAGGATAGAGTGTCTCTTTTTCTTTTTGAGATGGCATGTGAGTGCTTAATTGTGCACCGTAGACTGGCACCCAGTTTCTTCTCCTGTGCTTTACCTATATGAATGTGCCAGGGGTACCCCTGTTTCTGATAGTAGAGGAATTATTGAATGAAGGGTTGACATTATGGACTATTTACTGGTACTGTCTTTATTGGTATTATACACCCTCCCTACCTACCATTCTAAAATACACCAAAACTTCTATAATTGTGGCTCAGCTATGCTTGATTTTAGTGATTGTTCAGTAATCTCAGTTCTTAATCCTATGAAATAAATCTGACTTAATCCTAGACTGTTAATGATCACAAACTAATAATGCAACACTTTTACTCTAAAGGGATTGTAAGTGCTTAGTGCGTGCTCTTGGATGTGACCATATCACAACTGATTAATACATGGTACTATTACCCAACATAATCCTACTAATTTAGCAACCTTTAACGTAACACTATAGCGTTAGGATTACAAACATGTCTATAGTGTCATACTCAATATTTAAATGTAACCCCTACCCCCCTTTTGACCTGTAAAAAATTTGAGAAAAAAATGTTTTTGCTAATATTTTTCCCATTACCGAGATTCGCACATCATCGCCTACATCGTCCTGTAGGCGTCGCTTCCACAATGATCATTGAATTCAATGCCAGTACTTTCTATTTAAAGTGGGGTCTGTAATTCTTCTCATACACCGACAGTCAGTGACTCCCTACACAGTGTGGTATAAACTCAACTATTGGAAGAGCATCCTCAAAGTAGGGATAACTGAAGTAGGAGCTCATTTCCAAATGTGTCTCCTACACATGGTCACATCTTGGATTGTTATCTAAGACCTGTATGTTTCTTGGAAAACAAAACTTGAAAAAAAAAAAAGAATCCAATGCTTCCCTATAAGCTACATTTGAGGACGTTCAACATCCTCGTGGACATCGAACGTTACATGAACATGAAGTAGAGGTATGTTTAACATTTCAATCAAAACATTACCGTATCTACTAAATAGAAGTGTTTCAGATAGAAGAGCTAAAACTAAAGGGCCACGTGCCCAGACCACTACGTTGAGATTGAGTGGTCTGGGTGCATTTAGTGGTCCTTTCAAGTATGAAGGCTTGAGGTGACTTTGGTGAACATAGAACCTGTGATCCTGTGGATTTTAAGTGGTTTTGTTGTTGGTGCTTTAAGCAGCTAATAGACCTAATTTGCCTTGTGTTAGCTGCCAATGAAAGGCATTCTGTCAAAGGGACATAAACTCGGTGCGAGATTTTCACATTTACTGTGGCGCTGGTGGTATTGGTGGGAGTTCATGACCAACGTGATTGGTACAGGTCACCAGTGACAGTTTGACATGATTAAAATAAGTCAATCAGAAGGATGTGTTTTGGTCTGTTTAGCTACATCTCACATGTGTTCTTTATAATCCTCTTCTTTGTCCATTGCTGAATTACGTCTTCCATCTGAGGCAAGGTGGCAAATTTTAGACAATAAGGCAAGCCAATGGACCTGAAAACATGATGCCCCACAATATTTCTGATACAGAGCAACTGCAAAATTGCAGAGAGTGACTGTACTGTTCTCTCTTCCTTACACCCACTCAGAACAAATTAGAAAAACAGGAAAACTTGAGGCAGCAGAGTACGAGGTCCTATGCCTTATTTTTGTTCCAAGAGTGGTCGCGCATTGGAGGAGAAGACAGAGATCTCCTCCCCCCCTCAAGATCAATGGCTCGCAAGCATTATTAAAAGTTTAGGTTTTATCAATGTTAGGATTTGATTAGACTCAGGTAGTCTATATATCCTGGGCCATCCGTCGTCCATGAGATCTAGATCTAAAACCCGTTCACTATCTCACCAAAAGCTGTCAGGGTTACTCGCAAAATTCAGAATTGTTGGAAACTGACCAAGAAATTTGACATTTTAGTCTAAGGTAGCCAAGTATCTTATTTTTTGCATATTTATTTTTATTTGTTTGTTAGTGTAAGCTATAGAATCTAAATTGTTTTTGTTATTTAGGTGGAAGACTCTCTGATATATATACAACTTTATAAAAGTTCCAATAGTAGACTTTCTTGCTTTAATTTGATGCACAGTTCCGTTTTGGACAAATAAAACAATCAATGTGAAAGTCCTCAAATAGGACCCTTGAGAGATATATGTTCTAGTCAAGGCCATTCATGTATCTATTCCAACGTCTAAACAATCCCACAGTACTGAATGTGCAGAGAGAGCGTAGAAGAGGTCAAGGAAGTGAGATATGAATAAAAAGCAGGAAACCAGCATTACCGGGAAATGTAATAAAGATATTAAGGGAGGAGAAATTTTACCATTTGAAGACACATTTACAGGCGTATTCACTAAACTGAGAATTCACAGATAATTTAAAACTGAAGGCAGAGTAGCTGCAATGAGAGGTCTGCTATTCTTTACCTTAAATTTACTTAGAGTTCACTTTAAATTCTCCCTTTGGTGAATAACACTTTGGAAGAGTTACCCCCAGGTGTCCGAGTTATTGGCATGGAATATTCAGTAGAAAAAACCCCAAAAGGTTTGTAAGGATAATCAACCCCGAGTTACGTGTAGTTAATAACCTGAGAATTGAATTTACATGTAGCTAGTTAAGAGCATTTTTTAAAAGTGCTCCTAGTTTGTGTTTTATTTTATTATTTAATTTTTTTGCAATATTGTATAATAGCCAATCCTTACTACTTTACTACTGTAAAACAGATAAAATGTCATTTATGGATACAAAAAAAATAACAATATATAAACCTTCACTGTAAAGCCAACGTTATATAAAATATGAATAGACCAAAAAATAATATAGTTACAATTACAATTATTTATTCCAACATATTCCGTACCGCTGAGCAATAAGAAACGAAACTCAAATTTTTTGATTTTGTGATTTAATTCTAACCAAATATTTATGACATACGAGAACAGCAGGTGAAAAGCGCCCTGCCCAACGAGTTGTCCAGATGTATCCTCTCTGCCAAAGCAAAATCTGGATCCTAATTTTGTTAATAGAATATTTTTGCGCATATTATTTCAAAAGACCTAAGGAGAATAATATCGTCTGACAGCAGATTCCGTAAGAGAGCTTTGAGTTCTTTTTTTTTAACCAGAAACAAAAAGAATGCTTAAAGTGCACTAGAGAATTCAGTAAAGCAATATTGTTTGTTAAACTGGAATTCCACTAAATGTACCATACAGCCATTAGATACGAAGTGAGAAGAGTGTGGGGAGGAGGTCGTGGTAGAGCCAGCATAAACGAAGAAAGGGCAGTTAAAATCCCAGACGATAGCGTGCACTTTCCTTTTTAGGTGTCCAGCAAAAGTCTTGAGGATAATAGGAGGAAGGAAGGGACGTGGTGGGGAAGGTCAGGGGAGACGTACAGTAATGTGAATTTGATTAGATTTCTATGAGGGTTGGGCATTGAGAAGTACTGTTTGTTAGCAGCCGAAAGTAGGACGTGATACACTTGACTCAGAAAGTTATCTAACTCAAGTGCATTCGGAATAGTCAATGGGAAAACCTAAACCGTAAATTATTCAAAAGACCTGAGTTAGGAAAGAAAAGAAAATTAGATTTGCAGCCAGATATTCCTGTAATAAGAAGCAACTGAATAAAGAATACAGGGATAAAGAGAAGAGATCTAGTTCCTTATGTCACTCCGCTCTCTGTCACCTTAGTACTTTTTGTACCCCGTTGCCGTAGCAACACATAACTGATTAAATCAGGGTCACTTGGAAAGAAATGCATGCTTTAGTCTGTAAGTAGTAAAGTAAAGTCAGCTGTCCGCAGACCTTAATTCTCCCAATGCAACAATGGAATGATGTGTCCCTGTCCCATAAAATAAACTATGTGGTTATTCTACTCCAGTGATTGCCATCCTTTCAGATGTGTAAACTACATTTCCCATGATGCTTAGCAAACCAAGTTAAAGGTATTGTGGACTACCTGAGTCCATGGTTCGATCATGACTTGTGTCAGTGTTATAAGTTGATGATGTTTTCTTATCACGTGTTAGAACTCTTTAATTCCACTTTTTGGCATTACCCTGGCAATTCCGCTTTCGTCCTCTGACACTCCACGCAAGTCCCGACATCGTGAAGTCTCGTTCTGATGCCATTCATGGTGCAAAACGCTCACACTTTGCCCCTTTATAGATTTAAAGATACAGGGCACATTTTTATGACGTTATTTTTTTACAACATCACACAGAACTGTAACTAATCACAGCATTGGGTATTTAACTACCTGATGTTCCTAGTTCCTTGGCCTTTTCTGGTTTCTGTTAACTGACTGATTCTGTTTTCTGACCTTGGCTTGATTGACCATTCTTGCTTTCTTTAACCCTGACCTTGGCTTGTTACTTGTTTCTGTGTACATCTGTTATCCCTGACTTTGGCTTGTTTCTCCTTTCTGTGTACGTCTGTTATCCCTGACCTCGGCTTGTTTCTTCTCCTTTCTGTGTACGTCTGTTATCGCTGACCTTGGCTTGTTTCTCCTTTCTGTGTACGTCTGTTATCGCTGACCTTGGCTTGTTTCTCCTTTCTGTGTACGTCTGATATCCCTGACCTTGGCTTGTTATTGTTTATTCTGTGTCTGCTTGCAGATAGCCTGACTAATTTATCAGTGCTAGCCCAGCCATTCTAAGGACTGGTACGCATACCTGCCTTGTTTCTACCTAGGTTTGTGTGTTAGGGTCAGGTCAGTCCTGACAACTACCTTTTTTTCAGTGGTTTCTGGAAGCAAAATGGCTTCCAACCTGGTGCCAGAAAATGTATCTGTTAAAGTAGGCCTGGGCTGAGTATATATTTAGGAACATCACACAGAGCATATCCAATTGTGTTCCCCATCCATGCCTTACACTGGTTTGGAACAGAAACTTGGCAAACTGCGTGAATCTTGAGGGGTTGCTTGGTCAGAACACCAATGCCTGACCTCTCATTAGTGGACCTACAATAAAAATAAACGGGCGGCACAAGCTTTTGGCGGTGGTGTATGTGGCAAACAACCACCCCACGCCCGGAATGTAATTTGTGAAATGTTCAAAATGAAGGATATTTTGATTGGAGGTATATTTGGCTTGTTGCCAGAAAAGTACTTAGTTCCACATTTTTCATGAATAGACATTTAGAATAATTACTTTCCACCTCTGTGTCTATTAAGTTTACAATCCAACAAACTGTTGACTAAACTCCAGAGTGGTTTAGAAATGTGGTCTCCGGAAAAAAAAATTCCCACAGTTCACTGCTGTTTAAATGATACTTAATTGGTAGTTTACGTATAAAATATCATATAGACACATTCCTTAAATTATTTTGGTAACATTCTGCCACCAGACACTTTGTCCAAACGTATCCTGAAATGTTTTTAGAATACAAAGAGTTATTTAGAATATTGTGTAATCCTTCAAAGAATCTTTTGCTTGGGAACAAGATGACAGTCAGACGTGTAACAGCAAACGTTGACTGGATGAATTGATGTATTTATATATATATATATATATATATATATCTTTATGGGCCTCAGATGCTGAAATGAAGTTGCCTATCTTTTTATAAGGTGGATAAATGTTATACGATAGACAAAACCACTCGGGATGGCAGGACGTTAACCAGCAGATGAGAAATTAAAGTTGTACTCGAAAGGAAGTTAGTGTCTGTTTGCGTTCCAGTAAAACAGCTACCAAACCTCTCACATTTTTGTGAGGTGACATTTTACTAGGATAAGGAAAGTACAGAATGCCTCATGTTAGTTTTTCTAGTAGCTTAACGGATCACTATAGTGTCAGGAAAACAAACTTATTTTCCTCACACTATATAACCCCTAGGTCCCCCCCACCCTCAGGCTTAAAACCACTTCAGCCACTTACCTTTATCCAGCGCTGGGCACCCTCGGCGCTGGTGACCTCTCCTCCCACTCCGACATCAGCTCTCGACTGGAGCCGAATGTGCCGAATGCCGCGCGCGCATTAAAAAATGCCCATAGGAAAGCATTACTCAATGCTTTCCTATGGACGTCCAGCGCAAGTTCAATGCGATTTTCACACTGAGAATCACGGAAGCGCCTCTACCGGCTGTCAGGAAGACAGCCACTAGTGGCTGGGTTAACCCTGCAATGTAAACATGGACGTTTCTCTGAAACTGCTGTTTACATCTGAAGGGTTAAAACCTGAGGGACCTGGCACCCAGACCACTTCATTGAGCTGAAGTGGTCTGGGTGACTATAGTGGTCCTTTAACCCAGGTATCGCTGGGAAGTAGATTCACAACTGTTGCAGAACTACAAATCCCATGATGCTTTGCCAGCCTTAAGATTGGTCAATCAACAGGATAGCTGTAGTTTCGCAACAGCTGGGGATACGTTTATGTTCTTAAATAAAGAGTGAAGCTAGTTAAACCAATGCACAGTCAGTCGGTAATAGTGTGTGGGGACTTGCAAGGTAAGCTCCTACATTTTCAGATTGTTTGCTGCAGCAATATGTAACAGAGCCCGAGAAGAGGAAAAAAAATGGGAGTTGTATGACAGATGTTTATGGTGCTAAAACTGTCCTTTTACAATTGTACAAGTTCTAATTAAAAAAATGGAAAAAAATTTGAGCTCTATGTCTGTTCAACCATAATTTACCTCTTTCATTTTAAGTGCACCCAAACTTATTATATATCATTTTATGCAGGAGAAACATGGCTTCCGTTGCACCTCAAATATTCATAATTAAAACATAATTTAATATGAATAAAATCTAACATTTGAGAAATTATTTTTCATGTTCTGCATGACGTTTTAACTGTGAATGTCATAATACTGTTAGCTTTTACGGCAATTAAATACACATATTTGTGTTCAGCAATGTCTCACGAGTAAAACGGTACCCCCCCCTTCCCGCCCCATGTACAGGTCTTACGGGGTTTTGGAAAGTTACAGGACTGTCTCCGTTTTCAGTTTTTACACATTAAATCTTGTGGATTGGTTTGTTGGGCCTGCGCTGCCTTTGAGACATGACATTTGCACAGACGTTATTCGGCATGTGCTTAAACTTTTATATAAACCTTTGTACAGACGATATTCGTCATGCACTATAACCTTAAACTGAATAAGACACGGACACAGTTAATTCTGTTGGAGTATAAAGTCCACAGCTTTTATTAATTAAATTATTAATTAAATTATCATAAATTAACATAATTTAGGGTCATTGTCCAACTATACATTAAATTACTATACCCCCCACACAGTACCCCTGACAATGACCCTACCAATTGAACAATATATAACAAATAACAATTCACTTGAAACACGGCCTACCAAAGAGGCCCCACATCATATTGTTAACTGTAGGGGTGTACCTCAGACACCCCTACACCCACATGTTCGTCGCCACCGAAGAGCTAGAACCAACCAGTCCTTAATTCCATCAGGCCTACACCTCGGCCTGTCCAGTCCAAACTCTACGCCAAATTCCAATTTCTACTATGCCCTGTTCCGCCACAGCACATGGCTTGACCTCCTTAAGCGCATGTGCGACCCCCACCACACCTAAACAGGGCCTGCTCCATACCTTCGTGGAACCCAAGGTTCAACAAGTCGTTCCCCACATCTGACAGGTGTACACCGTCCCTCCTGAAATACCCAGGTAACATGCCCTCCAACTCTCTGTGACGCACCACTACGCCCCCAGAACGTCTAATGAAAACTGACATCATCTTATTCACCTTACCCCTCGATCGAGCTATTGCAGCCGGGTCCCTGGCGTGCCGCCACGCAAAACGCGGAACCATTTCAGACCACACCACCACCACGCCAGGAACCAGCTCCCTCAGCCGATCTACATCCCTTTTCATCCTTCTCACCAATTCCCTTTGTGGAATCCCACCTAGGTCGTTCCCTCCTCCATGAATCAATACCACATCCGGGACCGACCCTCCAACCACTTTCTGAAACAAGAAATTACACAAACTCTGCCAACTTGCTCCCCTGAAACCAAACCAACATAGAGTCACTCGTTCCAAAGGAAAGCCCAGCTGTGATCCGCTTCTGCGAACTGCGGCCCTCTTCTCCGCCCAGTACACATACGAGTGGCCCAGCAACCAAACTTTCAAACCTGAAAAGAGACAAAGTTAGTGGCAGAAAAAGGCAACGTCCCCATCCCAGATACTTGCACCCTAGCAATTACACCAACATATCAGGCCTTACATACGAGCGGAATCGCACGGACTCCCACCTCCCAATTTGCTTGATCTTCTCGTCCCCCAGACCTAAACGCGCAGCCTCCGTCGCTGCCCCAATGCGAAAGGAGTGCGTCCCAAATTGACTCGGCTCCAAACCCATTCTCTGCAGACCCATTCGAAACATCCGTAGAAACTGAAATCTCGACAACGCTGAACCATCGGCATGTAAAAAGAAACAACTCTTACCTTCTGGCCGAAGCTCACAGTACCTTTTGCCACAAGCCACCGGGCAAGCCTCTGATCCTGGCAACTCATACAGTACCACCGCACGGCCCTTGCCGTACACGTCCGTTTTAGACCGGCGCAGCCATATCTGCACCTGATCAATACCCACGACCACGTCCTTGAACATCAAACCGCCGTTCCCCAACTTGTTGGCACTCACCAGCTCACTAATGCGAAAAGCCCCAAAAAACGCCCAGACAAACGCCCCGGAAAATAGTGTCACTTCGAAAGGGGAATTACACAGATCAATCAACACACTTAACAGGTTTTGCAAAACCGAAAACGACACCGGTCGCCTCGGGTCCGCGAGCTTCTTACCCTTCTTAAAGCCCTTCAAAGCCTGGCGTATTAGAAAATTCTTCGTAATGTCCTCCCACCCGTTGAACTTGAACAAAAACGCCATGGCGGACATGCACCTATCTATCACGGCCGGCGACGCTTGTTTAGCAAACCAGCGACACAGTACCCACAACAGCACGTCCACCCTCTGCCCTTGCGAACTGTCACCCCCTACCTGCTGTACCGCCTCGTCCCATTCTTTCCACACCTTGACATAGCCAGACCACGTGCTCGGCGCAAGAGAATTCTTTATACACTCCCCAAGCATGCGGTCCCGAGCTGCCACATCTCGCCAGGGCAAGCCTGCCCCTGTGCCAAAGCTTCCGGCGCCGCTTCCCGAAATCGTTCCCACTGAAAACGAGAAAGCGCATCAGCTACCACATTCAACATACCAGGGATGTGCCTAGCCCTAAACACCAAATTAGAAGACATACAAAGAAGGACAAAACGCCGCAGCAAACACAAAACAGGGGGGGACGACGCCGACAAACTATTGATCGCCTGTACGACCGCCATGTTATCTGAGTGAAATATAATATGCTTGTTGGATAACACCCGTCCCCACAAACTCACCGCTACCACTACCGGGAATAGCTCCAGAAACGCCAGATTTTTAATCAGCGAGCTTTGCCTCCAGGCCTCCGGCCATGGCTCAGCGCACCAGTGACCCCCCAGGTAAGCCCCAAAGCCTACGCTACCAGAAGCGTCGGTGTATAAACTAACAACCTCCCCTGATGCCGCCGGCTCTCGAAAAATCACCGTTCCATTAAAATCCCGCAAGAACCGGTCCCACACCATTAAATCTGCCTTCATATCCGCCGAAACCCTAATGTAATGCGCCGGCAGCCGCACCTTACTCGTAGCTTGCGCGAGGCGCCTACAGAAAACCCTCCCCATGGGTATGACCCGGCACGCGAAATTAAGGCTCCCCACCAGCGATTGGAGCCCTCGCAGTGTCACTTTCTTGGCCCTCCCTACCGTGGCCACCAGCTCCCGCAGCCGTGACAATTTGTCCCCCGGTAACCTGCATTCCCATTTACAGGAGTCAATTTCTAAGCCCAAAAAACTAAGGCACGTCGTAGGCCCCACCGTCTTGTCCTCCGCCAAGGGAACCCCTACTTTATGCGCCACCCACTGAAACACGTCCAATATCTGTTTACAGCGGTCCGAATCCCTCGGGCCCACGCAAAGAAAATCATCTAGGTAATGCACCACCGCACCCTCTGCCGATTCCGTCCGCACAACCCACTCCAAGAAGGTACTAAACTTCTCGAAATAGGCGCACGAGATCGAACACCCCATAGGCAGGCACAGATCAACAAAATATTCCCCTTCAAAACAACACCCGAGCAGATGATGGCAGTCCGGGTGTATCGGGAGCAGTCGAAATGCCGCTTCCACATCCACCTTTGCCATCAGTGCCCCATGCCCCAGCCTCCGAACCAACTCGACTGCCTTGTCAAATGACGTATAAGAGACGGAGCTAAGAGCCGTGTCGATGTCATCATTCACCGAAGCCCCTTTTGGGTACGATAAATGGTGAATCAACCTGAATTTGCCTGCCTCCTTCTTGGGGACCACGCCCAATGGGGATATTCGCAAATCGGGCAATGGCGGTGCCGAGAACGGCCCTGCCATCCTCCCCAGTTGCACTTCCTTACTTAGCTTGTCCCTCACCACCTCTGGGTGTTCCCGCACTGACTTAAGATTCCCACATAACGTACCAGGTCCCCTAACTACGTAGGGAATAAAGAACCCTTCCCGAAAACCCCGCCACAAGAAAATAGCATCTTCCCTGTTAACGTATTGCCTTAGCCAAGGCAACATCGCGTCTATTTTCACCGGAGACGCTCCCAACGGGAGCTGCGGTGGCTGCCGCCCCTGCGGGCCCGCTTCCCCCGCCAGACTTACCCTTTTTGAAACAACGGTTGACACCGTGGGACCCCCCGCAGCCTGAGCATTCGTGCCGGAACCTGCAGTTATTTCCCCATTTGCAATGTCCTTCGTTGAACATCCAACAGAAACCTTTCTTTTGCCCAGCCGACCCGGCCCCTGAGGCCGTGCCGGCTGCCCCAGGAAAGGGCGCCGCCTTCTGGGCCATCATAAGGCGCATCCATAACGGCAGGTCCATTTGGTCCCACCGCATGCTCGCATTCGCTGCCAGCCGCTGACGAAATTGTTCGTCGTACCTCCACCAAGCCAAACCTCCGTAGGTCCGGTACGCGTCACCTATCCCGTCCAAATAACAAAATAGTTCTGAGCAACGCCCCGGCGCCTTCTCCCCGATTACGCTAGCTAGAATGCAGAAGGCCCTCAACCAATTCCCAAAGGTCTTAGGTATCTTGCGATACCTCCGCCTTTTCTCCTCTTCCTCCTTTTTAGCATCCTTCTTATCCTCCTCCTTCAAGTCTAAAAACTCCTCTAGGGGAAGGAGGGAAAATATCTCCACAAACTCACCTTTCCATATCTTCTCCTTCACTTCTATTTTTAAATGACATCCGAGGGGGCCCGCGAAGGACACGTGCACATTCTGTCGCGCCGCATCCGGGACATCACCTACCTCCCGCTCTTCGCCCCCTCCTTCCAACCCAGACAAATCAGCCCCGGCTCCGGACTCACCTCCGCCATGCACGGACAGCTGTGTAACCCCGAGCCCTG
The DNA here is from genome assembly GCF_036172605.1 of Pelobates fuscus. NCBI lineage: Eukaryota > Metazoa > Chordata > Amphibia > Anura > Pelobatidae > Pelobates > Pelobates fuscus. The sequence continues at coordinate 150,269,985 of NC_086325.1, read as the reverse complement.
TAGCTATGTCCCGGCTACTCTCTCGTGCCCACACCTTCCCGAACTGCGCAGGCGACCCCTCTTTCCCAGACCAAGAATCTAAAAATGTTCTTAAATCATTCAACAACTGTCCTGGGTGTCGTGTGTGTGAGAACTCACCACTCGAACCTCTGGCCGTAACTGGCTGCAGAGGCGCTGTCCTTCTGTCCACCTTTTCAGGCACCGGAGAATCCCGTTGTCGCCGACTCCCATCCGCCTGGACTCGCCTCGAGACCGTAGGGGTATTGCTCCGAGACCTGTAGGGAGAAGGAAATCTGGGTAGTCTGTCCTGAACCTTCCTCACCCGCCTTTCCTCCCTACGTTCCTCCCAATCCTCCTCCGCAACGCTGCGTCTCGCAGGGCGACCGCCCTCACGAGATGATCCCCTCCACCGATCACTGAGCCTCTCTCCCGGCGAACCCGATCTTCTCCGCTGACTCCTCCTCATGCTATCCCTGGAATCACGCCTCCTGCAACATGAGCCTGCTAAGCTGCACCCGCTCCGCGCAGGTGATCCTTCCCTGCTCCCTGAACTCCTTGCTCTGCTCTTCGAAATGCTGCGCCTGACGCCAGAGAAGCGTCGTTCTGCTCTCCACTCACTCCCCGAGGCCTCCCTGTCATGAAGCTGACCCTGGGAGCGGCCAGATGGGCCCTCCCGCCTACCGCTGACATCCCTAACCAGCTTAGCAGTTTGAGCACCCTGTCCCTCAACTGTCAGTGCCGAGCCTGGCCTCTCCTCGGCCGTCTGCCCCATGTCCGATTCATCTCCGCTATCCTGGCAGCCTGCCGTGTGCCCAGACCTACTCGCTTCTTGTGAGGTCCCCTTGTCCCTGCATCTGTCTCCCTGACCTGCCTCAGCCTGAGACGTCCCTGCCCTCACACTGCTGTCCTGGCCTCCCCCCACAGCTTGAGGGGCCGTCATACATCCGCCATCACCATCACACCCCTGCCCTCCAGCATTCGCACTAGTGGCTGACTCACCGGGACGTGTCCGCTTCGTGCCGCCGCTCACATGACTCCCAGCCGGCCTGGCCTCCGTCCCGGCCGTCTTCCGAGATCCGCCAGGACCGTTCCTCCTGCCAGCCGCGGAACCGCGTGGCTTAGATCCATCCGCCACCATGCGCTGTGCGGCCGTCCTCGCCAGGCCGCTGCCGCGCCCACCGGAGCGAGCCGTGCGCCTGCCTGGCTCTGTTGACCGGGCCTCACCCGGACCGTCGTTCACACCACATCCCGCCGAAGGGCTCCTCCTCCGCCGCGCTGCAGGCCCAGCGCCCGAGCTCAAACGCTGAGGTGGTCTCGTCCTCCTCGCCGGTCGACGGGCCGGTACCGCAGGAGCAGGCCCGGCAGTCCCCAACTGCTGATGAAGCCAATCCAGTCCTCTGTCCTTCACAGCTGCCCGAACACCATCCAGGATCTCATCTAGCGACGCCATAATCCTGCAGAAACGACAAAGAAAAGAACCTCGCCGACCTGACACAATTTACAGGTAAGAAAGGCTCTGGTTAAAATGGCCCCTATTCTAAAATGGCTGCTCTTTATACTCCCTGTCTCCGCCCCCAAGCTCCATTAAACTAATCCAACCCCCAAACACTAGCACCTGCCCACTTCCTGGCTCTGTCAAGGCCCACTCCTCCTACTGCGTTGTTCCATGGGCTTCAGTATGGCAGCCCAGGAATGAGAATTATCCCCATCATGGCATACCATTTGTAAAACCCAGGTTATTCCAACAGAAAAACATACCCTATCCATCACAATGTCTTTATTCTCACGAGCATTACAGAATCCTGATGTTGGGTAAAATCTGAAGTTAAAGTTGTTGTTTTTTTTCTCTCTCGGCTATTTTCCCAAGTTTTGATACTTGGCATTAAACACAGTAGATATATTTCCACTAGCGTTTTCACACGCCAGTTTATTCTGCTATTCTATTTGCTTTATGGCCCAATACAGTGGCGTACATACCAGGGTCGCAGGGGTCGCGGCTGCGACCGGGCCCGGCCCACCAGGGGGCCCGGCCGCCCTGCGACCCAGGTATGTACCCACAGGGCCAGCCTCTTCTGCTGGGGGGCCCAGGAGCCGGCCACCTCCGGGCCCCCCGAGGCTGGCCCTGCTGTCACCCGGCTGGCTGGCGAGCGCGCGAGGGAGCACTGTCCCATGAGTGCTCCCTCTTCAGCTCCCTCGCGCACCGCCCTGAAACCGGAGCCGGAAGGTGACGTCATCTTCCGGCTCCGGCATCAGTACGCGACGCGCGAGGGAGCTGAAGAGGGAGCACTCAGGGGAAAGTGCTCCCTCGCGCGCCCGCCAGCCAGCCGGGTGACAGCCTGGCCAGCAACACCACTGGACCCCAGGGAATCCCCCCAGCTCTCCCACAGGTAAGGAGGCTGGGGGGATTAAATAAAAAAAAAAAAAACGTGAGTGTGTTAGTGTTAGTGAGTGTGTTAGTGAGTGTGTGTGTTAGTGAGTGTGTTAGTGTTAGTGAGTGTGTGTGTTAGTGAGTGTGTTAGTGTTAGTGAGTGTGTGTGTTAGTGAGTGTGTTAGTGTTAGTGAGTGTGTGTGTTAGTGAGTGTGTGTGTTAGTGAGTGTGTTAGTGTTAGTGAGTGTGTGTGTTAGTGAGTGTGTTAGTGTTAGTGAGTGTTAGTGAATGTGTGTGTTAGTGAGTGTGTGTGTTAGTGTTAGTGAGTGTGTTAGTGTTAGTGAGTGTGTGTGTTAGTGTTAGTGTTAGTGAGTGTGTGTGTTAGTGTTAGAGTGTGTTAGTGAGTGTGTTAGTGTTAGTGAGTGTGTGTGTTAGTGTTAGAGTGTGTGTGTTACTGAGTGTGTTAGTGTTAGTGAGTGTGTGTGTTAGTGTTAGAGTGTGTGTGTTAGTGTTAGTGTGTGTGTTAGTGTGTGTGTTAGTGTTAGAGTGTGTGTGTTAGTGAGTGTGTTAGTGAGTGTGTGTGTTAGTGTTAGAGTGTGTGTGTTAGTGAGTGTGTTAGTGTTAGTGAGTGTGTGTGTGTTAGTGTTAGAGTGTGTGTGTTAGTGTTAGTGAGTGTGTGTGTTAGTGTTAGAGTGTGTGTTAGTGTGTGTGTTAGTGTTAGAGTGTGTGTGTTAGTGTGTGTGTCTGTTACTGAGTATGTTTGTGTGCGTCTGTCACTGAGTGTGTGTCTGTCAGTAAATGTGTGCGTCTGTTCATGAGAGTGTGTGTGTGTGTGTCTTAAGCACTTACCTTTCTCCAGCGCCGGACTCCCTTAACGCTGGGGATCTCTCCGTCCCCATCCGCCTCTCAGCTCCGAACGCACATGCGTGGCAAGAGCCACGCGCGCATTCAAACCGCCCGTAGGAAAGCATTACTCAATGCTTTCCTATGGTTGTTCAGTGTCTTCTCACTGTGATTTTCACAGTGAGAATCGCAGAAAATCCTCTAGCGGCTGTCAATGAGACAGCCACTAGAGATGGATTAACCCTCAGTGAAACATAGCAGTTTCTCTGAAACTGCTATGTTTTCAGCTGCAGGGTTAAAACTAGAGACCTGGCACCCAGACCACTTCATTGAGCTGATGTGATCTGGGTGTCTGTAGTGGTCCTTTAAGTGTATGTGTTTATGCATGCACTGGCATACATACCGCGGTCGCACGGGTCGCAGCCCTGCGACCAGGTGCCCGCCGCCATGTCTTGCGGTCCCAGCCTGCGCAGAGTAAGCGCTCGGGCGGGGGGAGGGGGGGGCCCCGGATCAGTTTTCGCACCGGGGCCCCATGGGTTGTGTGTACGCCACTGGCCCAATATTTAGAACGCCTAAACTGAGATATTGTGCTTGCTCACATGTTGTAGCCCTAACCATTAATGTGCTATTGCTATATAGAGAGAAACAGTGTTTCCTTGGCCAGTGTTATGCCTCTTTTACGAGGGCAATGCAAGATACTGGATTGATGTTAGATTTGAGATCTCAGAAGAGTATGCTGCAGTTTAAAAAAATGTCTCAAAGAGGTCAATTTTAAGTATTGATTAGTTGTATAACGTTAATTGCTCCATCCTCCCTCTCCTTTCCTATGGGAAAGCACGCATTGCATTGGCTGAGATCATCAATTCTGATAATCTCAGTCAAGGAGGCGGATTGGGGGCAGAGCCAACTGGAAAAAATACAAGTTTTATACTTATTAAAGGGGGAGCCTGGAGACCCAATATGGTTTGTTAACACTATACACATTTGTTCTCCTGACCCTTTAATGTTGATAAATTACTGCAGTTTATCTCAAAATCCCCCTGATGTGGTTAAGTGGTTTTTAAACAACTTCACATACCAGATTTTTTTGTTTTTGTTTACACCAAAGATTAAAGAGTAGCATCAGGACTTACAGAGACTATTAGAAAGTTGTCTTCTCCTTAGTCCTACATTGTGTGTCCATAAAAATACCAATAGGTAGGGTTACCAGATAAACCATGTTTTCAGGGACACATATCATGGATACAGTTTGATGGGCAGCACATGAAAAGGGTTGCCCTGTAGTATGTAGTTTTCAGAAGAAGGTGTATCAGATTAAGTAATTAGACAACAACGAATCTTGCGCAAATTGCAATATACACACTGTAGGGCAACCCTTTTCATGCATTTTCATAAATATGATCAAGTTAAATAAATCACGGCACGGTGCAATATGCCATGTATTGTTCATCATCAATAAGGTTGTATTTACCTAATTGTAAGGCCTGCTAAGGAACAGATGGTAGCTATTATGCCCTGATATGTAAAACCATAGAATTCGGAGGGTGTTCTTTCTTTTTCCCATGTCTGTATATGTATCCCTGAACACATGGTAGATCGGGTAACCCTACCGATAGGTGCTGATGGAAAACAGTGCTATTCACCAAAATAGGAATTAATAATTAACGGCTATCTCTCAAGCCCATTTATTTTGGCAAATTATTCATAATTCCATTGTCAGTTCTTGACAGTTTCAGCTTAGTGAATCACATTATGTTATGTTATATATATAAAGTATGGCTTAGGGTTCTGATGTAACTAAACTGGAATTTATGGAGAATTAACAAGTTTCTGGTCAAAATAACCAAAAATGTATAAACAGCCGAATTAGAGAATTTTTACAATTTGATTATTTTGACCTACAAAAAAAGCAGTGCATTTGTCATTTATCTATAATTGTCATTTTATTGATTTAACCTCATGTACACATTTAATTTATTCACAAATATGAACTGTGGAGAAATTAATTATCTGAAAAGGCATCGTTTACAGTGCTAAGGCTGCAGGGACAGGCTATAGACACGAAAAAAACACTGTGTTAAGCTGTAGTGGTTCTGGTAACTATAGCGTCCCTTTAATTATATTGCTGCCTGTTGCTTTAACTCTGTGTATATAGAAAAAAACAAAACAAGATAAAACTAGTTATAAATGCCGCTAAATATGTTAATTTTGCAACCTTTCAGAAAAAATGATATTAGCAGCAGCTTACTGGTGTATTAGCTGCACAACACCTATTCAGCAAAAAAGCAAATATAACGTTTTTTTTAAATATAAATATATATTTTTTATTTTTTTTAATTTGACAATTTTTATTATCAGTTTAAAAAATATATAAATATTTATTAAAAAAAATACAAATAAATGAAATAAAGTGCTTCATTTTTAAATATTTTATTTGCTGGGGTTGATTGCAATACACAAAAAGTTGTTTGTGAGCCCAATCTTAAATGCACAGCGCACTTTATATTCGTTTTTTTAACCCTGTGTACACTGTGTGCTGAGAGCTAATAGTAAGTCATGAGTATCTGCAATGGTTGGAGTCTATCAGTATCTTAATGCTTTAACCCTGTTCACACTGTGTGCTGGGAGCTAATAGAGTAGCTGACATGTGACAGCAGCAATATTTAGTAGAAATCTAATGTTGTCATAGCAGGAGCTCTACTGAAGATGGGATCATGAAAGGGTGAGCTAAGAGAGTGCTTGGAAGATAGACAGAGAGAGCTGGAGCGTTATACAGAGACATGTACTGTGTGCCCCTGTCAATTAAATAAGGCTCCATTGGGACATTCTAGAGAGAAGCAATATAGATCAGACACAGAACACAGCTGTACTGGGTTGCAATGTGCATGTTTAATAATGCCTTTCGATGTCTCTCTCTTGTAGCTACGCGTTGCGTCTGGAAGCGCTGATTTTCAAGAAGGATTTCCACGCAATTGTACTCTCTCTGCTGTCTACAGCCCGAGAACTAAAGGGAGCTGCGGAAGGTGAGGGTTTAGCTTACTTACGAGTCTGTCTGTGTATAGCAATGTCACAATGTTTGCTAAACATTCCACTGTCGTAGAATGATTGCGGTATAAGGTGTTTCTGGCAATTTATATAAACCATTCGGGCATCCCTACGTGTTTCTCTGTAGGGCAACACACAGTATATATGTATCGATAGATAAATTGATTGATCCTGGTTTTAACGAATTGGAATGCTAAACCTTGTGGCGAAACCAACCTCGCCACTGGGCCCTGGAGAAGCCTGTTTGCTAGCCTCCTACCTACTGACTATGGCCCCTGGGTTATCTGGGGCATATTGTACTGTATATTGCTGCTACTGGCCCTTTTAACAGCATCTATGGACATATTGGGACTTTTGGGACTACTGTCCCTTTAAGATTGTGAAGCATATTCAAGTGTACTGCCTGTAATATTATATATGTATTTATAGATGTGTTAAGTTTATCCTGGGTGATTTGTATGCAGCATTCTGATTGTTCGGTAGAATCACTCCATTCAGTATATTGAGTGAAACTACCGAACAACCAGACCACCCAGGAATGAGTGTGCCTCCAATTACCGTTTGCAACAATGTTGCAAACAGGTAATTGGCAATCAGTGCAGTGTGGTCTTTGTCCTCTGGGTGGCCGCCATTCGGGAAACAAACACGTGGCGGCGGCCATCTTAAACTACCGAACAGCGGTGTTTTGCCGTCGAGTGTCTGGAACTAAAATCGGACACTTGACTAGGCAAACACCGCTGAGACCTCCATACTTCCAGAAATTCGTATGGAAACTACCGAATGACCCGCCGTTCGGTAGAAAGAGCCCCATAAACAAGGGAATTCATTCAAACCCTCTCCAGGCTCTATAACACAGGCAATTCGCCTGTTTTCATTCCCTTGTTTGTGACCGACCGCAGGGCCAAAATGCATGGAACTGTTTTCGGATACTTTACCCATGCGGTCGGTCAAATCTTTGGAACCCCATATCTCACGAACCATTCATCCGAATTACTTGAATTTTGAATATGTTGTCCCCCTGAATAAGGGCTATCCAGCGATGCTGGATTTAAAGGTGTACCCCCGGGTTTTGGGGTACATCCAGAACTTGGCTGAAAAAGTGTACCGGATAATTGAGTTTAATTTTATCTGAGGGGAGGGGATGTGTGGGCTGAACCATGTATGTGATTGGTTATTTTATGCCTCCCCCTGGGTGTGGCCTGTATGTGGATTATTGTAATAAAAGCCAGGCTGGATGAGCCAGTCCAGAGTTCCTGTTTTAACCTCAAAGTGATGTGTCGTCTCATTATTGGGGGAAGGATTTATTGTATGCTGTTCCAGTTGACTGCTAGGGGTACAAGCCTATTCGTATGGTTCCTATTCAATGGTCTACAGCATTCATATGCTTGGGAGAATTTAAAAGGTTTCTCGGATTCGGTGATTGTGGTGTCTGCCAGAGTGCTTGGAGTCCTCAGGAAGCACTAGGAGCATCCATTAACGGAGGTACCAAGTCGGGGTGCCAGGTGATCTGTTACAAACCTATTTAATACAACTATTTGCATTGTTTCCACTCTCCAGATGTCTTTGTTTTCAGATGGTAAGTAAGCAGCGAGGAGGAGGAGATTGTCCTCCACCCCCGTTTCCCCCCAAGACAGTGTTTTACATAGCAAGCATAGATTATGGTATAGAGTAAACCTGCCGCGCTTAGTATAAACAGACATGTCTCGTTATGGTCTGCTTCAAAATAATCATAAATCATTCCTATGGTTAGCTTCACTTTAAAGGTAACTTGTTAGGCAGGGATACATTGCTGGGCTGGCTGGTATTAAGAGGATTAAAGACAATAAATGGTAACTGCTAGAACGAGTCTTTAAATAATATGCTGAGTTGTGTCATGCTGCTTTGGGTTATCAGAAATCCATACCTCCCAATTGTCCCGTTTTAGGAGGGATAGTCACTATTTTGAGTGGAATCACTATGTCCGTCTTTTCTATCCTTATATCCCTTTTTCTGCCAGATATTTAGATATTTTTTTTATGAAATACTCACAACAATTTAAGTCATTTGTCAATTAATTTGGAAGTAGGAAATGACCAGCACCCAAGGTAAGTCTCCATTAGCAAATAGTTTGACTAAATACACTGGGGCGGCGCTGGGGCACTTTTGGCACCATAAACACCACCACACACTGTAGTAGTTATGGTGCTTGGACTGCTCATTTAACAAAATGGTTGGTTGTTTTTTTTTTTTCACTACAATGGCCCTGTTTCTGTCACTCTCCTTTTTTTCTGTTGTGATTGTATGTGAGCCTGTGTAAATACCTTAGATATAGAAACTTTTATTTTATGGGTAATGCTTAAGAATGTGGCTAGAGGGTGTGGTACTACTGGAGAATTTTTAGGTGGCTTCAAGACAGATATATGTGTAAGTTAGTAAGCCATTTACAGCAAGCATAAAATATTTTACTTAGAAAACCAGGTCTATAAACACATGCGTCGCAGTATAAACATTGGTCGTGTGAAGCTCAGTGATACACAGACTCGTTTACACTGCACTTATTTGAGGTTTGTTCATTGAACTCCAATTATTTAGCCTTTTAATTAAGTTTGTTTTTAAAAAGAAATCTGCCATTTTAGGCTAGTTCAAGGTGGCTGTTTGAGGCCTGATTCAGCTGCTGTAATGGTGATCTTAATTTAGATTTAATGTTGAGTAAAGCTTGTTGACAATCAACACCAACGATGCTGCAAAGTGAATAGGGGCCCTCAAGCCCAGGGTGAGAGAAGTGAAGGAGTTTGTGCATGCATGTGTAATAGAATTTGCAAACACCTCAACAAGTTTTCCTCCTGGATTCATATGTGGTATGTGGAAAACCACGTGTTTGTTTTTTGGGTTCAGAACAGGTGTTTTTAGTGGTCACAGATGCCCTAATTTAGCACCTGGGATGGAATGGTCTGTTGGCCACCTCCCCTAGAATTGTACGTCTTTTTATGTTCTACTCCACCACTTGTGTTTCTCTCTGCACCCCATTACCCCTTGTTTGTACCTGCTGACACCCCTCACCTTATACTGTTTCTCGAAACCCCCTTACTTGTCTGTCATAACCTTTACTCCCTCGTGTGTCTTTCCTAATCCCCTTGTGTGTTTCTCAAAACCTCCACTTACCTTCATGAGTGTCTCTCCAAGTCCACCATATTGTAACGTGGCCTAGTTAGACTGACAGGAGTCTGTCAGGAGTTCTGAACAAGCAGAGTGACTGGCTAACGTGGCAGGATATGACGTTCAATCTCCACCCACTCTGTAGACCGCAAAGTAGAATGTTCAGATCCCATGTTGTGCCCCAGCTCGGCCATGCTACAATCAGTGGAGGGGTTCTGTGAGTGTGCCTCACACGGATACCACATAAAGCGGCCTGCGCTGCACCCCCCAGTATGTTATTCAAGGTGATCAATATGGATAGCAGCAACCAGTACATGTTGTGTAATAGACATACTGGGTTAATCACTATAGTGCCTATTGACAGGTAAATTAGATATTTGAAACCAAAATGCCTGATATGGAAAAATAGTCATGTTGGATAGTTTTTCTAATTCTACTGTTTGACCTAAAATGTGTAATTCCCTGATAATTCTTCATAATCTCCAGTTAAGTGAATATCCTTTGACAAGCTGATGCCGCGATTACAAAGAATATCCTTTGACAAGTCCATTACCGTGTAATGGCTAAAATCTCAATATTTTAACAATACAGAATAAAGGGACACTCCAAGTACCATAACCACTGCAGTGCAGTTAGGAGCTTCTGTTATCTCTTCTGAGCTAAACCTGCAGCGGCATCAGCTGATTGCTCTCAGCCAATGACCTAAGCCCTGCACTGCCAGGCTTAGCTCAGACAGAGACCTTCCAGCTTTCTGAGAGTTACAAGGGGGGAGGGCATCCGTCATACACCAGGTATGAAGTCAACCCGCTCTATAACAGTTTGACTGCTTACACTGGGTGGGCGCACGTTGCAGTGGTTATGGTGCTTGGCGTGTTCCTTCAAGACAGAAAGATGGCTTACATAGATGTTGAATTAAACAGAGCCTAATCGTTATTTGTATAATGCACAGGTTATTTGTTGATTTGCTGATATACAAAGAGTCTCTATGCTCACAGTTTACTCAGACAAGTAAAACAATGTAATGATTATCTTGGGTTTCATGCGCATCCTTAGGGTATCTGTCTGCACACACTGCCTGCCTGCCTGTGCTGTCTTGTGTCATTGGCTCCGTTTGTGCGTACGTTTGGCATCTAATTTGCTGCTTGAACCCAGTAATTTAATTTTGATGTTTTCGTTGGACAATTCAGAGTAGACACAATGAGCGTTTAGAAGTCAAGAAACTTTTAGCCCACAAATCCCACAGCACAATAGGATTCATCTTCAAAGGGTTTTATTCTCGGGTACTATTTGTATTGGGGGATTTTAATTCATTTTATTTTTTAGCCATAGTTTGATAAATATCTCATTCCTTTCTTTCGCTCAGTATAATAAAATTTAATGGAGAAATTAAACATTGTATCTATTCCTCCTCTTCATTAGCCTTGGCCTTGCCTGGTCTGGAATGGATTGTGAAGTCATTTGCCACGTGCTTCAGTTACACTTAAAAGAAAACGCAGGACAAATGTTAACGCGAGTTATAGATCATTTACAAAGTTTTATTTCGTGGTGTAAGTTCCAGGAAGTGTCAGTTCTCCATCAATGAATCATGTGTTTGTAACTAGTCTTCTTTTGATCCCCGAATACTTTGGCTAATAGCTACGATTCACTGTGGCATGAAAGGTGCCCAAATCACAATTTGTGGCGGCACTGCCAGTCCCACTGCTAAAGTAGTTTGATAACATTTAGAGATCTATTAAAAAAGATTTGAGTTGGCCAGCAATATATGCAGTGATGACATTTCGTAACTAAATTAAAGGACCAAAATGTGCCGTACATTGTAGAGTCTTCCTGGGTAATTTATTTTGGATTAACTTCTAGTATCACACCAAAAAGTACACAGTTTATATTTAATAACCCAGTACTCTGTATTGTGTCATAACTGGAGGCATTTAAATACTGATTGTTAGAAAGCTAAAATAAAATGATTACATTAAGCTATGGGCTCCTGATTCCCCGAATGTCTTGGGACCTCAACAGACACCAAACTCTTAAACTAACCCTGGTGCCAGTTCTTTATCTCTGAGACACTTCGCCCAGGGAGGGATGGATAGGGGACACTTGCCCCACAGGCCACAGCCTTTAGGGTGCAGCCTCACACCATTATTCATTTACCAATTACATGCAGGGGTAAATAGGCTGGACAGTCTATTGGCCTAGTGGAATAATGCAGGAGAGAGGAAGCAAGCAAGTTTGTACAGAACTTAAACTTCCCATTTAGGTCAAAGAAAAGGCAAATTCTAGAAGGGGGCTCATGCCCATTCTTTGCTGCTGCAGACACCTTGGAACATAGAATGTGACGGCAGATAAGAACCATTCGGCCCATCTAGTCTGCCCAAGGTTCTAAATACTTTCATTAGTCACTGGCCTTATCTTAGAGTTAGGATAGCCTTATGCCTATCCCACGCATGCTTAAACTCCTTTACTGTGTTAACCTCTACCACTTAAGCTGGAAGGCTATTCCATGCATCCACTACCCTCTCAGTAAAGTAATACTTCCGGATATTATTTTTAAACCTTTTTCCCTCTTATTTAAGACTATGTCCTCTTGTTGTGGTAGTTTTTCTTCTTTTAAATATAGTCTCCTCCTTTACTGTGTTGATTCCCTTTATGTATTTAAATGTTTCTATCATATCCCCCCCTGTCTCGTCTTTCCTCCAAGCTATACATGTTAACTTTCCTTTCCTGGTAAATTTTATCCTGCAATCTATGAATCAGTTTAGTAGCCCTTTTCTGAATCAACTGGAATTACACGCTAATTTGAATTATTATATAAAACCTTTTTTTTTAAATTAGATTTTTAATATAATATTTTAATAAATACTATCCTTACATCGAGTTTGGGTGGCTTTTAGTTCAGATATCATAAAGTTCTAGCTATCACTTGTGTGACAAATTGTATGGTGGTTTAACTGTCTAGTCAAGGCAGTGTTTGACCTCAGTTTGCCAATAAATCCATTGAAGTGGACGCTAAAAACAATATGTCCAGCTGATCACCACGGGACATGATTTTTTTATTTATTTAAAACCAGCGTGTTTTTTTTTTTAATTCTTTATTTTTGCACACGATAGGCAAGGCAAGAATAATACAACTTTGAGGCTTGCGCAGAAGCCAAAATACAAAAGACCAGTCTTGTAAACACAATAATTGACATCAGCCCATATGACAAGCCACTTTATAAATTCTATACGACTTGCCTCCCATCGAGGATTTTGTGTTTTTTATATCCAGGCTATGTGACCTAAAAAGGGGCCCAAACGCTGACCCTGTATGATTGTACTTTAGGCTCCCCCAATTCTCCTCCAATATGATCAAGCCTGAGTGAGAAAAAAACCAAAAACAAAACCTAAGACATTTAAAGTAAATGAAGGCTAGTAAGAACAAGACCCTAAGATACCAAGGGTGTAGCAATCAAGGCGTGAAAAGAAAGGAAACAAGGCAGGAAAAATAGAGGGGAGAAGAGAGAAATTAGGAAAAAAGAGAAAAAGGATGCAAGAAGAGAGGGCAGGAAAAAAGGGGTGAAAGGGGTGGAGGGGAAGGCGAGCGAGGCTAACGGGGTCCACTCCGACACTAGTCCGCGCAGTGCCAGTTCACCACCCATACCAGATATCCAGCTCCTCAGCCACTACCGGAGCCCATTACGCTCATATCCCATGGTTCCCAAATCTTCTGGAAATTTGCGGTTGTTTCTCTTAATCTTGCGGTCAGGTCTTCCATGAGCCTGCCCTCCCTCACTCTGGAGATCACCCCCCTGAACTCTGGGCCTTCAGGTGAGAGCCACGCCGCTGCTACCGTTCTGCGTGCACTTAAAGTTATCGCCCGTACCAGTTTCTGCTCTCTTCTCGTCCATCCCTCAATAGTTCTGTTTAACAAGTAGATCCATGGGTCTAAAACTAGGGATTTGACGAACGTCTGTGTCAAGAGGTCTTCAACAGATTTCCAAAATCCTTGGATTTTCGGGCATTCCCACCACATATGGAGGTACGTGCCTCGCGATCCACAGCCCCTCCAGCAATCGTCCGGATCTATCTTACGCATTTGATACAAAGTTACCGGAGTAGTATACCACCTGAGCAAGGTTTACCATGCCTGCTCCTGTTACGTGACGCATATGGAAGCGCTCTTGGTTGCTTCCCAAATCTCCTGCCACTCAATCCCTTCCAGTTCCTCCCCCAGGTCCGATTCCCATCTATCAGTGTACTTTAGTCTACCCCATTCCTTAGTTTCAGTGCTGATATGAGCATATAGAAGCGTAATCATACCTTTGGGGGCAGAACCATCCCTACATAATCTCTCAAAGAAAGTAAACTGTCCCTGTGCTGCTGCTTTAATACAGGGTTTCCCGGCCGAAGTCCCTGATCTGGACATATCTGAAAAAATCGGCAGGAGTCAAGTGGTGTGTTTTATTTATTAAAGTGATGATTTTGTACTACAAAACATAAAACAATAAACTGTTTGACATATGCGGTGTTTAGCGCACATAGGATCACATTCTGGATGAAGAACGGTAGAAGGACTAAATAAACTGCAGGATGTGAATACAATATGGCAATCACAGCAAGTAAAGAATAAATATAGTTTGAAGAATACCCCAAATCATAAAGCTGCTGCTTTGGTTGTTTAGGCTTATGCAATATAAGATTTATAATGTGGAAAAGTATCAGTCAGCAAAACAGAGCGTTTAGAAAGTGGTTACAGACCGGTTAGAATCTTCAGAATGCGGTGTGGAATTAACAAAATGGAAAGTTTAATTAGAGAAGATTTAGAAAATGCACAGTATGGAAAAATTTAGTCAGAGGAGGCAGAAAAAGTTGATATTTTCTCTAAAATGAGCACTGCTACTTTACAATGTATACAACAGGGATTATCAAAGGTAAATCTCCAAATATAATATAACTACATTTCCCATGATGCTTTGCCTGACCTGTTTTGGTCTAAATCTTGTATTGCATTTATATCTGTTTATATATGATCTAATCAATACACAATCAGTCTTAATCCTTCAGTCTTAAACTTTTAAAATCGAATGTTGTAATGTATGTAAATCTTTCTTTTATTAAGGCAAATATGGGGGATACAAAATAAAGAGAGGGAAATGCATAGGTAGTACAAATCTTTGGTGGTATAACATTGAAAACATAGTCAGATACATTTCCAGGAATGTAATGCCTTGTTTTTAAATTTTGTGAGTCGCTTAGTGTATACGAGTTTTAAACAAGCTAGAGTAAGATGCAATACCGCGAGTAAGAGCTTTCCATTAGAGATTATCATGTGGGGCATCTTAAGGTTAAGTACTGTAAGTTAAGGCTGCACCGTGCAAGCCAAGATAGCAGCGATGCCAACTATGTCAGCGGTGTTAGGGCGGCTATACTGTTTGGTAACGCTAACAGATGTCAGGCTGGTCAATACAGTGTACAGTGTATAATTTAGTGTCACGAGTAGTTAAGTCATGGTATGTCGTTCAACGTCAGCCTATGTCAGCCAGACTGGGGTCTAGTGCATAAACAATTATCAGCGGCAGATTAACAGGTTGGTTCGCCTTCAAGGTGGCAGCTCGAGTAGCCCATAGTTATGTTAACATACGATGATATTTAACAGTGGGATGCATGTGGGCTATGGGTCTAACTAGTCAGTTGCGCTGGTGAAAACAATAGACAATAGACAACATTAAGATACAGCTGTTCAGTACTGGCTAAAGGGTGTTCATGAATGACTGGACACATTGTGGAGACATATGTTAGGTCGCTTAGGCAGAAAACAGTGTGCACAGCAAATACTTAGATGAACAATGTCCCGCCCGTTACTGTATGTTGCCCAGAGGAGTTTGCTTGCCGTGCTCAGGTGTGTACAGGTTCCGCCTGCTGAACCCTAAATTTAGTGTGACCAGGCAGTCGGGCAGTCCGAAGCAGTCCACAGACATGTACCTGTCGGCGGTATCAGGGGTATGCGGCCCATGACACGGGTAAGCAAGTGGGAAGTCCGGTTGGTGGCGGCCAGTGTGTCCGGTGATATTCTTAGTGCTCTTCTGCAACTCCCCCCGGGTATGCTGTTGTGTCTCAGTTGCTTGGTGTGAAGATTTCCCAGCATTGTGGCAGTACCACTGCCATGGGTCACCAGCCTGAGGCCTGAGGCCTTAGCAGGCGCTCGTGCCCTATCGCCATTGATCCCATCTGCAGGATCGTGGGCCCCGGGTTCCGCCGGATCGCGGTCTTTTCCCAGGGAGTATGGCAGGCTGTAGAGGAGTTCCTTTCGGTGAGCGCCCAGCCCAGAAGAAGGGCGTGCGGTCCCACGGGTTGCTCCGTCCACGGGAGTAGAGCGATGTGCAGGGTCTTGGTTTCGGTATGTCACCGGATTTAGGAGCTGCTGTATGTTGTGGGTCACCATATGTTGGCAGCCTTTTGCTCCATGCCAGGACCTGTCTGCTGTCTGCCTCGGGGTCTGCGGTTCTGTCTCCGCACATGTGGCCGCCGCCATCTTGACCGCGGGTCTCAGGCATGCTTGGTGGTCGAGCAATGTCTCCGAGTGTGGTCGTGGGACATGGACCGGGATCACCCCCCCGGTCCGGTGGGGGGGGAACAGGACCCGGCCAGCCGATGTACAACTTGCATGTTCGGCTCCTTCGGGCGGGATAGTGAAGCGGCGGCCGTCCGCCTCGCTCACCGCCAGGTCGGGTCCCGCTGGGTATTGCAGGGATCCCACCTCCGGGGGTCTGGAACTTCAAGAGCGAGCCTCTCCCCGGCTCCGGTAGCCCGCATACGTTGCGGGTCAGGGTTGTTGGTCGCTGGGTGCTTTATAAATTGCAGATTATATCGTATATGGGGCTGAATGTGCAGGAGCTGTTCTTCTCTGCGACCGCTCGGCTTGGCGGCCCGGCCCCGCCCCCCGTATGTTGTTGTTTTTTTGTGTCAGATTCTTACATTAAAGTGCTAGTCCAAGCACCATGATCATTTCAGTGATTTGAAGTGGTGATGGTGGTAGGAGTCTGTATGTGCAGTGTTTCTGTTTGAAACACGCATGCGCTCTGAGCCAGCAATTGGTCCAATCACAGACATCTCTATAAGAAGCGTCTGAATTGACCGCGTTGCAGGTAAGTAAAAAAACGTTTCAGGTTTTATTTCAATGGGAGTGGGAGGACCTCCTCAATAATGCCCAGTTGGGCATTTTACACAGGTAAGGACCCCCCTCTCCAAATGTTTAAAGTAACACTTTCATTTTTTTTTTTTTTTTTATGAGGCTGTCTGCTCAATGAGTGTTAACATATTGGGACTGGAAAAAGCATATCTCATGTTCTCTCCAGATCAAGATAAGGTACACCCAGTAGTGTGTGTTGTTAGCTCTGCTTAATAACCAACATTTTTTAAATTATTTTTCTGTTTTTTCTCCAGAGCTGCTGCAATGTACAGAACTGCACTACATCCTCCGGCTCATACTAAAAGCAGGAAACTTTATGAATGCGGTGAGTGACTTACACGCCTTCTGCATACTTAGACTCATACGGGTCTCTGGATCCCAGCTTTTAACACCCAGTGGCCAATAATTGGCGGCAGCACTTAGATTGGTCTGTGTGTCTTACCTGCAAATGAACCACTCTGATGAATTCCGTAGTTTTTCTGGCATGATCTTTTTGTGACGTGGGTGTGAAGTAGTTAAAGGGACACTGTAGGTCCGTTAACCATTTCATTTCATTGAGTTGGTTATAGTGCCTGCAGTCCCCTGGCGCTGTCCATTAATTAAATCTTAAACCATTTTCAAGTCGTTTAACACCAAATAAGTGTCTCTGGCCTCCCTTTGTCCAGCCCCTAACGGAGGTGCGGCTACTGTAGAAATTACACACTTCCTTCTAGTCGTACCAGTTTCTACCAGCAATAAATGGTTGTGATAGGCTGAAACTAATAATCTTCCTTCGTTTTTCCTTCTCCCTCCCTTATAGTCTTACCTTCCCTCCTCACCTTATGGTGCTTTATAGCACAGGTTCAATGATGCAGTGGTTTTATGTTACAGCTGATAGTTGTAGATGTTTTTCTGCTACTTTGTAACTATACTATTCACAAATGTATGACCCATATCTGCAATTTGATGTTTGTTACATTCCCACTTAATGTTTTTCAAATTGCATTGCTTGACGTCTACCCTTGTGTAGTAGTGAGCATACGCCATGTAACTGCTCTTCCGATCGCGCATGCTTATTTGAAATAATGAAATGGTTTTGTCTCCTACAGATACCTATCGATAAACTCTATCTACAGGTTTAGTCCCCTGTATACTTCTACCCAGAATCCATAGCTGTAGATTTAGTCGCCCCCCCCCCCCCCCTACATATATATAAGGTACCCATAATCCTTAGCTGCAGGTTGAAAAACAGGTCTGGGATTTTGTCGGGAATGTACCTGTGTGAAAACGTAAAATAACAATTCTATAAGTACTTCAAAATACTGACTGCACCCCAGGAACAAAGAAAAAAAATAGCAAACTTTGCTAGTGCGAATATTTCTTTATCAGTCTAGTAATATTTCCACCTTATACATTCTACTGCTGTTAACCCCAAACCCTCAAACCACATTCCAGTTCCCATTTGTGCGTTGCACCTTGCTGCCATTTTGTCTTTTATTTTACGGCTATCTCTTGTGTAAATTAAACATGACTTCTTGCAGGGTGGATATGCTGGTAACGCAGCCGGCTTTCGAGTTTCATCCCTTCTCAAACTCGCTGACACAAAGGCAAACAAACCTGGAATGAATTTACTGCACTTCGTTGTGATGGTAGGCTTGTGGGAGAAGCGAGATCAGAGTGGGAGGGTTGGTGGCAATGTGCTTATTTGAGCATAAACGCAGTAATAATAATAATAACCATCGATATAGTATTGTGTTACTTAGATGTACTCTAAATTCCTTCTTGTCGTCACTTATCAGACTGTGTGTGTTGTTAATTGGACCTTTTCAACACTCTGGGGTTAGTTAATAAATTGTGGAAAACTGACAAATGAATTGCAAATTATAGCCCGAAATAGCCCAAACCACACAGTACTGCATACTCTGATTATTTTTGTGTTTGGCTGTTTTGTGCTTACATGTGCAATTCTCAATTCTTCAGAATTCCTATTGTAACAGAACACTCCAAGCACCATAACCACTACAGTGTGCTGCAGTTGTCATGATACCAGTAGTGCCCTGACCACCCCTCTTTACACCCCCACATTGTAAGAAGTCAAATGTTTTAGAATAGTTTGACTTCTTAATTAGAGTCCACTGGGCACCACTCCCCATCTCCAATACAGTTCAGCGAGAGCCGGAAGCTCTCTTTACTAAACTAAGCCTGGCAGTGGAGGGCTTTGTGTATTGGCTGAGAATGATCAGCTGACACACTCAGCCAATGAGCTTTGCCCTGCACTGCACAGCTTAGCTCAGTTGAGCCAAGGATAACTCTTGAGCAGGATGAAGGCTAGGAGCTCAATGAGCTTTTGTAGAGGCAGGGAGCTGATTCCAATGTATTGCACTGAGCAGCTACTGTTTTAATGTTGTACAGGAAGTCCAGAAGAAAGAGGCAAGATATCTCTCCTTCGCAGATCGACTGAAACATGTCAGCATCTCAAGCAGGTAAAGGACATACCTCTGTTTAGCAATGCTTATGCCTTTAATGTATAGTTAAGAAATCAGTGTTTTGTGTGTATGATCTCTGTTTGTGTGTGTACCTGTATGTCTTTTACGTCATAATGTTGTAGAACATCTTAAGATATTTGAAAAAGCAGATTTTAGGTGGAAATAAATTAGATGAACACTCCACACACCATAACCACTACATAACAGTGTCAGTAGTTATAGTGGTCGTTCCCCACCACCACATCCAACAGAGAGCCTGCTTAGATCTTCTATTAGCTCTATTGAGCTAGGCCCTGCAGTGCATGGCTAGCTCATTGGCTGAGAACGTCAGATGATCACTCTTAACCATCAATCTAAGCCCTGCACCACCAGTCTTAGCTCATCTGACTCTCTGTTGGATGTGGTGGAGAGAGGCAGCAGTGCCTGACGGATCCCAGTTAAGAATTCAAACCATTCTAAACTTCTACAGCTCACTGCAGTGGTTGTGGTGCTCGGAGTGGCACTTTTTGATGACATCACATGTTCATTGTTTTTATGTGTATCCTGACACTTTCAGATTGTCAGAAGACGGGCTGCTGGAGGAGTTTTGCAAGCTGCAGTCCCGAGTCACTTCTATGCGCCAGATTCTGAGAGATCCAGAGCAGAAAGACGTTAGACAGCAGATGGATGAGTTTCTAGAGGTAAACTGAGCAGGTCAGGAATGAGTACTGGTAAAATATAGAACAGCCATAATTAAACCCTGCCATTCTAGATGCTGTTCATAACTCTTAGTAGGGACAACCCACTTTTGGACCCAAATCCTTGTTTTCTCATCTCTAGTGTCCCTCTTTTATACAAGCTCATAATTTCTGTTGTTTATATATTTATTTATTTATTTTGCAGCATGGAAGCACGTCGTAATTATTTTTCAACTATAATAAAGGGGTTTTGTTTTTTTTATCTGTAAATCCATTCGGCATCATCTAACATACATTTTTAGTCATTTTATTAGCTTTACATAGATAATTACCGTAAGTAATCTATAATATTCTGAATAGCACTAATTGTGGGCACTCTTCCAGTGACTTCTCTCAAAACAAACATGTCCCTTTCTGACCATTTGGAATATCGGAAGGTAGACTGTGACCGAAGACAAATTTCTCATTTTACACTAAAGTAAAGTCGAATTGGACAAAATCTCGTAGTCACATGTTTTCAATTTTCATTATGTGAAATATGCTTTAAATCCTTGACAATTCATACTGTACTATACAATCCTGACGGACTCTAGATTAAGAATGGATTATATATAATGATGCCAGATTTACCGTGGTTATATATAATGCGCTAGTCCCCGCTCTCATATGTAGCATTCATATATTGCTGGAAGGAGACCAAAACAACTTTAGCTCAATTAAGCAGTTTTGGTGTATAGATCGTGCCCCTGCAGTTCTAATGCTCAAATTTTCTGCCATTTAGGAGTTAAATTATTTTTGTTTCTGTTTATGCAGCCCTGGCCATCACCTCCCCTGGCTGTGACTCACACAGCCTGCGTGAGAAAATGGTTTCATTTTCAATCAGATGCAACAGCACAGTATGTTTACTTAAGAAGTTTGATTCAATTTGATTTGATTTGATTCAATTTTGACCACACGCAGGAGGCTCCTTCAGGGTCCTGCAGGCTTCTAGCAGAGTATAGGATAAGAAATTCTGAATGAAACAGAATGTGCAATAAAAAACATTTAAACATTAGATCTCTCTTTACAGGAAATGTGTAAGGAAACGGTGTAGGTCACATGCAGAGAGGTGTGACTTGGACTGTATAAACAAAGTGATTTGACTCATGAATGGCAGCGAATTGAGCAGTTAGACTGCAGGGACCTGATTTATACACCAAAACTACTTCATTAAGTTAAAGTTGATTGGTGGTTATAGTGTCTCTCTAATCAATTAAGAAAAGGTCTCAAATGATTTCCTTTGATTAGATAAAATATGTATCTCTTGCAGAATATCACTGTTATGTTCTACTGGACAGCACTTTTCATTGGTAATCTGTAGTAAAGTTCCTATGAATATGTAAAAATGTTTTCGTTTTTTCAGTACGCCGAAGATAAACTACGAGAGGTTCAAAAGGAAATTGAAGTGCTGCAAAACTCTAAGCATCTACTGATAGAATTTCTCTGTGAAGACGAAGAAACCTTTCACTTGGAAGAATGCTGTAAGATATTTAGCTGTTTCTGCCAAAGATTTCAGCTGGCCATTAAAGTAAGTAAAAGTGGATTGCTCTAAAAAAAAAAATTCTATTAACCTTAAACAATGTTTAACAAACTTGATTTTAAGTTGGGAGATACTGAGGGCAAGGCTGGCCAAAGATTGCGTTGCTTAGGTCCCAGAACAACATGGTACCCAGTACCCACTGCCTTCCTTCCAAAACCCCACCTCTTAATATTAAAGGCACATAATACACTCTGACACCCACTGAATTACAAAGACAGAGAATTAAATTCTCCTTTTGCCCCGTTCATATTTCACTTCCTGTGCTTCCTCAGCAGTTGTTCCCCATTTACTGTACTTTCACCCCTTTCTTGACTCTTTGTGCGTTCTGATATCCCCTCTGTAGCCAAGTTGATATAACCCCTTCAGCTACCCCAAATTTGATAATACAGTTTCTGCTAATCCCCTTACAGTTTTCCAATTCATCCCCTGTTGAAATATTCCCCCAATGCATTCTCTCCATTGTAATTTTCATCTCGTGCCCCAGTACCAATTCCCAAATTAAATGTCCCCATGTCATACACCATGCTTTCTCCCCTTTATTCACGTTCTTCCTATCTCTATGCTCCCCTTCTACTGTTGTTCCAATTTTTTTCTCCTTCATTGTCTAACATCTTCTACTATTTCCTCTCCATTGTGTTGTCGCCCACTGCAATCAGTTCACTATCCTCAATGTACTTACTTTCTATGCTTCATTACCTTACTTACGATTGCCACCCCCACCCCTTTTTTTTATCCACCTTCAACTCCTTTCCTTCTTTAGCCTCCACATTACCACATTTCCTCCTTAATCACCAGTTACTGCTCCAATTTTCACAAAAATTTACTTCTACTCAAGCCACTGCCTTACTTTTTCTTTGGGGTCACCTCCCAGTACTTCACCACCCACTGCTCACTGCTTCTTCATTCCTTCGCCTACCTATATTCCATGCATTACCTTTAAAATATGTTTTTTGGGTTAGATAACAGCATAAGTATTATATTCTGTAACCATAATGGTGATTTATTTGTAAACTGCTGTTTTACATAAATAAGCAATAACTGTCTAATATACATGAAAAATACTTATGAATGGAGGGTGACTAATGTACACAAATTATTATACAAAGACCTCTCCTGCACTTGGAATTAAGGTTCATTGAGTAACTGGAGTTTTTTTTTTTTTTTCACACCTTAGTAGACAAAACCATTAACTGATGTTTTAAAAACGCGCCATTAAATCGCAGAACACCGTACTCCAACCCGAACATACACTGATATGTCCGTGTTCGGGTCCGGGGTCCAAAAAACGTTCAGTACAAACCCGAACTTTACAGTCCGGGTTCGCTCAACTCTAATCATGATGATTGTTTGAGAGATTAGTCTTATCCAATTATTTGGAATGGGATATAGACCTAACTTGTAAACGTTGTTCTTGCAGGAAAATAAGATCCGTGAGCTAGAAGAACAGCGACAGCAACAATGGGAGAAGAAACGTTTAGAAAAGAGGCATTCCATGGCTTCCTGCAGTTCTCTGGAGCTTTTGCGTGAAGAAGATGAGTTAGAACTCACCTTGGAGAGGAACCTACGAAATTCACGTAAAACTGGCAGTTTCCGTCTGTGCAGAATGCGCTCCTTGGGATCGAGCTATATCTCCACTCAGATGTCTCGCAAAAGTCAGAGTGAAAGAATCCAGTATTATTGCGACCAGCAAAATGCTGTCCAGATGCGTGAGGTCTCTGAACGAGTGTTGAGGCAGCAGATGGGATATGCAGCTTACAAGGATTTCTACAAGTCAAATGCTGTCAATGTTTGTAATGTACATTCCATTGATACAAGGAATTCTGTTACAACAAAGCAGTCTCCAACCCAAACAGATCTTCAAATTCCCAATCAATCACCAGACCAGACTAAATTGAGGATTTCAAGACAATTACTTGTGCTCAAGGTGGCGGATACCACCAGTCCGTTATTAAGTCAGTCTTGTCCTGATTCTCTTGGATATCTACAAAATAAGTCTCAATCTGGAACATCAAAACATTCTCTGTTGCAATCTGAAACTGAAGCTTTTAGGCCGTCAAATGCCCTCTCTGAACTTAAGTCTTCTCAATATTCCCTTGCCAAGTCTGAGGGAACTTCAGGTAGTACATTGCTAAAGCAAGATGCACCTCTGGTCCTCAACCAAACAGTAGACAATTCAAAACTTGAAATAACAGAACCATTACCAGTGAAGGCTGAGCTGGGTCTCCCCCATGACTTAATTGACCACACTGGAATTGATTTTTATAACAAATCACTAACTCAGCCTACAGAACACAACTGTCAACTATTAACATCACAGTCTGCATCAATTAACCCCCAAGAGATAGCATGCCAGTCTGCATCTGATAGGTGCCAACAGGTAGTATGCCAGTCTGCATCTGATAACCCCGAACAGATAGTATGCCAGTCTGGAAATGATAACCCGAAACATGAACTATGCCACGGCCAGTCTGCAACAAATAACCCACAACAGATAGTATGCCAATCTGTGTCTAGTAACTCTCAGCAGATAATGTGCCAGTCAAAGACAGTATATCAGTCTGCGATTGATCATCCGAAACAGCTAGAAGCACAGATTGAAATTGATAATCAAAAACTATTCGTAGTCCAGTTTGAAACTGATAATCCCATACAGTTTGTAGATCAGCCTGGAATTGACAATCAGAAACCGTTAGAAGCCCAGTTTGAAACTGATAATCTCAAAATGTTAGCAGCCCAGTCTAAAACTGATGATCTCAAAACGTTAGTAGCCCAGTATGACATTGATAATTCCAAACAGTTCATTGTCCAGTCTTCAGATGAACCTCACAGACAATACAAAACCAATCATGCACCTGATATTCCAAGTCATTTATCCACTCAGTCAGTATCAAAATTTCCCTTTCAACCAATGAGCCAGAAAGAGACTAAACATTTATCACCTGAAACAGAGACTCAGAGACATTCTGTCCAGGACATACAGGAGTCACTCAGGCACACGCAACCTGAGCCTCAAACTAAAAAAAATAGCCACGTGCATTCCCAGTCTGTACTTGTTACCTCAATAAAATCAAAAGCACAATCAGGACCTGAGACTCAAAATGTTTTACTTCAGTCTCGACTAAAGATTTATAGACGATCCCTGGCTAAGTCTGAAACTGACACTCCTGATTCATCACTCTTTAAATCCGAACAAGACCAATCACTAGGCCAGCCTGGTGAGGAGATGTCCTGGACAAAATTAGGAAATTCTGCAAAATGTCAATTGCAAAATAATTCTGGGATTAGGTCAACCAGACGTTTAACGTCCCATTCTTGGTCTAAGATTCCAAAACATTCTGGAGAGTATGATGCCTCAATACTAGAGCCTACATATATGGCCAGTAACCAAATGTCTCAGAATCTCAAACCGATATTTTCCCAGCCTGAAACTGACACCACACAATGTTTAGATCAGTCTCGGTCTGACCATTCAATATGCCAGGTGGCAAATGATGTAACCCCGCAGTCATTAACCCAGGATATGCAAGGGTCTGACTTTGACAGACAATCAACAGACCAGCTAGAACTTGGGACAGCCACAGATTCCTCAGCACAGTCTCGACCTGTTCCTTCCATATCCTCAATGCCCCAAACACCAAAGGATGCTGCCTCTCAGTCATTAAGCCAGGATAAACAAGAGACTCAAGGACAATCATCAGAGCAATTAAGACAAGATACTAGCAAGAAATCACTTGCCCAGTCATATCAGAAAACCTCCAAACAATCACTACACCAGTCTACGACCAAAATTTCAAGGCAATCTATACCAAAACCTTCACCCAAGAATCCCAGAAAATCTCTAGATCAGGTTGACTCAGAGACCAGCATTCCGTCTACATCGGATATTCCCAAACATACTCTAGCAAAACCCGGTAGTTTCAACAGTAGAATAAAACTGACAGAGCCAGTGTCTGTCCGACACGATATTAAAGCAAAAGAAATAAATGTTCAGATACCAACCACAGAAGACAAGTTGAGGGAATCACAGAATGGGACTGCACAAACATCAAAGGTAGGGGAAGATTTTGAATGCAAGTCATTAACAAAGGTTCTAAAAGATGTATGCACATCCGTACATACAGATAGTCCTGACCCATGCTCCAAATGGAAGAAAGAGTTACAAAATACGTGTGATAGAGACGATTGTGTGAAACGAGAATTGAAAACAGAAAGAAATAGTTCAAAAGCAGACTGGGAAGATTTGGGACAAAGAAGTGGTAACAATCCAAAGAACTCCTTACTAGGAAGAGCTGGAAGTAATACTTGTAAAAAGTCAAAAACCAATGAATTTGGGTATAGAGTAAGAAGAGTCCACTCAGACAAAGAGGTGCCTTCAGTCAGCATACAAGGTGTGGGAAATGACACCAAACAAAGGATGCCCACTTTCAAACAGACACAAAATGTGAGCCGAGACAGCAAGCTACCCCAGAAACTTTCTCAGCATGGTGGTGGGACATTGAAACCATGCTCCGGCAAGATAATGGCGAGTGCCAAGGTACAAAAAGAGATTCCTCATCTAAATACTAATGAATATAGTAAAGTTTCCGATCGTAAATGTAGCCCGTCGGTAACTGTCGGTAAATCTGTAGATGGTTCATTGCATAACGGTGAGCCCAGTAGGGAATCCGATTGGCCTTCACAAGTGACATCTAAAAAAACAAATTCCACAGCTCGGTTGGCAATTCGTGTTATCAAAAATTGCGAGTTAAGCTCCTCATTACCCCGTGGGTCAAGGAACCTGCATGTGGACCCTCAGAAAATCTGGAGGTGAGATTGAGAACTTACAGTCACTTTTCTAACTTGTGAACCTCTTTAGAACCTCACATTATATTGCCACCTTCTGTACAATCAGACAGACATGATCTTAGTATGGAGACAGTTGTCAAGCAACTCTGGACAAAACCTCAAAAAGAGAAGTGCCTTTACTCTGATACTTTTTTATAAGCGCAGACAAGCTCGTGGGATAGGTTCTCGAAACCTCATTTATTGGTTTGTTTCTGCCTGTCAACTGTGTTTTATGCCCTTTTCTCTGAATATCTAGCCCTGCAGTTTGTTTTAGCACTATTTAAATAAAAGATAATAATTAATGTATCCTCTGTATAATGAAATGTGACCAGCTACAATCGCGACAACGATCATAACTAGCTTGACAAGCGATACAGTTTGGATATTAATGGCAAAGAGGAACTGATTGGTGTAAAGGGAAACTTGCATTGTGTTGGTTTTAAAAACAGTCGTCTGTTCCTCTGGCTGTGACACACAAACGGTTCTGGTTTTAAATCTAACACAAGGTACTCAATGTTATAACACTATATTTGTGTGTGTGTGTGTGTGTGTATATATATATATGTATATGTTAATTTTTGTATGTATTTAAAATCTAGCAAATTAGCAAAATATAGAATGTTATTTATTTAACTCAAGTTTCAAACATGCAGACGGAGCTAGAATTATCCACTTTTTGACACTTTAGTGTGTTACTGGGATATTTTCAGGAGCACGAACGTTAACCAGTATTGTTGCATTTTGATATTTTTGTATGCAAAATAAATGGCCTTTTTTTTCCATAGGAATGCCATAGTTTACACTAATGGAGAGGAGGAATAATACTGGCTAAAATTTTGTAATGCAGTTTTTTTGTAAAAAGATTCTAAGTATTGTCACAGAGTTTAATTGACCAGTTGCACTGCTTAACATGGTAAAAAAAAATAATACATTTTAGAAAAACACAACTTTCATTATTTCTTTTTTTTAAAGCTTATTCCTAATTGTAAAGCAATTTGATATTTACGTGTCATGGTGCTTTTTTTGTTACATTAACCAGAACAGTGAATTGTGGTGAATCGATTAGGGAGTTGCAAACTTTAGACAAAAACACCTAATTTATATTTTTTTTCCCCAAGACTTTATTCCCTTTTTTTTTATATATATATTTTTTTTTTTTTACATTTTTTTGTTTTTCACCCCAGTTGACTGTTTCATGAAATAACCTGCATTCTCTTTGTAATTTACAGTGTCTAAGATGAAATATTTGAAATAGTTATGAGGAGTTGCTATGAGAAAATGGCAAAAAAAAAAAAGACCAAATAAAAAAGTCCTCTCTTGGGATCCCTGTAAAACCGCTTGTTTTTATAACAAAATATTCCCCCTTATATGATAGTGTCTTGGTATGCAAAATAATAATGTGGATAATTTTTTATCATTACTGTTATTATTTCTATTGCAATGCAGTATGTGCTAAATAAATAATTCAAATGTACTTAGAGAAGGAATGGACAACCCTGGCAGTTTCTAACACTTTTAGAATCATTATTTTCTATTTCTGAAAACATTTACATCTTGTGTTTCATCCATCCAATAAATATTGGTTATAAAACAGAGCAGGAGCATGTTATTTTTACAAGTAACCAACTGAAAATGAGTGATTGCAGAACTTCACAGAGAAACATAGAAACATAGAATGTGACGGCAGATAAGAACCATTCGGCCCATCTAGTCTGCCCAATTTTCTAAATACTTTCATTAGTCTTTGGCCTTATCTTATAGCTAGGATAGCCTTATGCCTATCCCACGCATGCTTAAACTCCTTTACTGTGTTAACCTCTACCACTTCAGCTGGAAGGCTATTACATGCATCCACTACCCTCTCAGTAAAGTAATACTTCCTGATATTATTTTGAAACCTTTGTCCCTCAAATTTACGGCTATGTCCTCTTGTTGTGGTAGTTTTTCTTCTTTTAAATATAGTCTCCTCCTTTACTGTGTTGATTCCCTTTATGTATTCACATCTGTGATACATTTGTATTAGGCAGTTAAAGTAAAATTGCCGTGCCCCCTACAGCCCCACACTGCAATCGTATAAAGACCGTATAATGGCAAGTCAAGTGTTACTTTGGCATTAAAATAGTTTAGCAGAGATTCTTCTACTAAACCCGTAGGACATTCACACTCACAGAGTCATGTAATCACCCACAGACTTATACATACAAGCACACATTCAAATACACAGACAGAATATATACACACAAATTGAATTTTCATTTAATTTAATCTGGGGTCTTTAAAGTGAGCTCCTCCTATCCTCAATTTTCTTACATTTAAAGGGACCTGGAGGGCAACTGGTGATTTCTGCTGGGATTAGTCTGTGATTGCCCAGCTCATTACGGATGCACGCGAGAAAGCGGAAAATTCGAAACAAGTAAGAGCAAGGTGGGGTACTTTAAGAAAATATTCAGCAGATGAAGATGTGGTGAAGTGTCAGAAGGTACATCAGACATTGTGAGAGCCTGTGGTGGAAGTAGTTCTTTACACACATGTTTCAATATGACAAGTAGACATGTTCAAATGTTTCTCTTTGAATACAATTTGGGAAGAATTCAGCAATTTGGAAGCATCCAAAATTCCGAATTCCTTTACAAACTGAAACAAAACGAAAACAAACGAATCCAGAACATATTAAAACAAATGTTTTCAGATCCATTTGTTTCATAAGGATAGCGAATTAGTGACTTATCTACTAAGCAACTGAAAAAACAAACTTAAGAAAATGTTTATTTTCCTTCATTTTGACCTTATAGCTGTTTAGTACAAAGCTCCCTAACTTGGTATCCTTACGTGGGTTTGTCATAATTAAGGGCAATTAATTGATGCATTGAAACAAAATAAAATGAGTTTTTCGGCCGTGTACATCTCGAATGACAATATCTAAATCATGTGGAAAGTTGGACCAAAACTGAAATAGAACAAAAAACGGTGTATTATTGGATATAATACCATTGATAAGCTCTGGAGACATAATAAAACACAAGATCATGAGTCAAAAACAAAGTCTGATGACTGATTATAATTGTCTTAATTCATAAATTCTGTATTTGATTTCCTAATGGCATCATGAAATGGCAGAAAAGCCATTTCAACGTGTTTTGTAAGAATTCGTTATACTTTGTCAAGATCTTGACATTGTATACCTTTTATATGAAACGCGTACATTTGTGCCTGTTCTGTGGAAGACATGAAGTGTTGGGGCCTCACGGAATATTTGTCTATTTTTTTAATACCTTAAACAGTTTGATAAATGTTTTTATTACTTTTATTGAAGAAGCTGACGCCGCTATATTTATTGCTGAGATTTGTAGTCACCATTGATGTTGGCTTTCATGTGACGTTCCTAAGAAGGGATTGACGACCCCATTACTCCACCAGCGAGCGAGTTGTCTATTGATAATAACTTAAACACCGTGCTCAGCATTGCTCCACTTGAGACTGCTGCATCGTGTGGAAAGTCAACTTTTTTTACTTGTTCGTGTCATCACAGCTAAAGTGGTTCTCTCCCAAAACGGAGCCTCTGACGTTAGGTTCAGGGGTATTTTACGGTGCGAAACAGGTTTGTTTATTTGTATTGGTTAATGTGTGCGCAAACTTGGGTGTTCTTGTGTGCATTGTACACATGCAGTGGAGTGTGGATATTTCTGTCTGCGTGTTTCACACAAAGAAATTCTGCAGACAAAAAAAAAGAAAACTTAATAAAAATTACAAGGTCACTTTAAATGAGAAAAGATTAGTGTTGAAGCACACAGCTGGTAAATCTTCCCACAGTGTAAACACAGCCATTTAACACTCTGTCTTGATGTTTTTGTTCTAGTGATTGTCTCTCTGTGTTTTTCAAAGCCCTCGAATGCTTGCACAGGAATAACTATTTTAAGTGATGCTTCGGGCCCCACCTTATCTGTTTACTTTAGTTTCGGCCTTTTTGGCTGTGTGTGGGAAATAGCTGGTCGTGGTTTTTGTTAAGGAAACACAACGATTTGAGTCTTCCTCTCCATAGAAATAGAGATCTGGGTTCACTGATTTCTCCGTGCATTAACTTGTGGGCTTTTTTTTTGTCTATGGATAAACAAATGGGCGAGAACAGGTACGGATAAAAAAAAGTCTAATCCTTTAGCCTATACGCACACATCCTGCTTTAGTTTTTTCAATTATCATCTTATCTTCATCATTGTGTGCACTTCACCTACTTCCAACACAAATGGCCAATTCCTAGCTAATGTCACACTTTGACCCTACGACGTGCTAAATCGCCTATATGGCCAGGCAGAACAAATTTGTCTTATTGGAATTCATCTTCATCTCCAGTTGTTTGGAACAATCTATCAATTTATTATTCGTTTTTTCACCGTTGATTTCCCATGGAAAACAAATTAACGGTCTACGGTACCATACTGGTATTGTCATAAAAGTCCTATAGACTGTAAGCCCGTTTGAGCAGGGCCCTCTTCAACCTATTGTTCCTGAAAGTTTTTGTAATTGTCTCATTTATTGTTAAATCTCCCTCTTTGAAAATATTGTAAAGCGCTATGGACTATGCTGGCGCGATATAAATACCAGTATTAATAATAATAATAATAATAATAAAATGGGCAGTAAACGCCCTTTTCTTTAGAGAAGGGCATCTGTGCAGTTAATTCCGTATTTGCTATGGAGGTCGGATATATCACTGAATTAAAAATACACAATTTTGATAGGTCACGATGTCATAGGACAGTGATGGGGCAGGGTCCACATTATGTTTTAACACCTTATTGTTCCTTTGTTCATGCATTTATTTTGGAAGGAGTTTTAAAGCAGGAGCATTTACTAAGGAATGAATTCCTAATAACCCAAACTTTTAAGGATATTTCCTATGTATTACCCATTGTACAGCGCTACGGAATTTGCTGGCGCTATATAAATAATAAATAATAATAACGTGTTATGTCTTATGGAAGAATATTAGTTTATCTTCATCTTTTATATACCATATTATTAAAGGGACACTATAGGCACCCAGGCCACTTCATCCCATGGAATTCAGTAAATTTGACTTCCTCTCACATGGAATTTGATCCAATTCCTGTTTGGTGCCATTTTCCCAATTTGCAGTTTTGCACCCTTATTTTTTGTTTGTTTTCGGTTGATAGTCCTTTCACAGAGATTTCTAATGGTAGATGGAGCAACAGTACTTCTCACACACTCCCAATACAATCTGATGTTATTCTCGTACAAACTTCAGCATCATATAATTTTTCTGGCCATGTTCCATTGTTTCAGATTTAATGATATATGGTAGATGGTGGAGAAAACTAATGGTAAAATAAACCTAAGCTAAAATATTAAAGGGACACTATAGGCCCCTAGACCACTTCAGTTCATTGAAGTGGTCTGGGTGCTGTGTCCCAGGTCCCTTAACCCTGCAAAGATAATTATTGCAGTTTTTATTTAACTGCAATTATTACTTTTGAGGGTAAACTACACCTCTACAGCCACTAGAGGGACTTTCGGCTGGAGACAAATGGATATAGCCGAGTATAACAAAGCCATGGGTTAGGGATGCCAGAATACAGAATAAACTATTAAACAAAGCCAGTCAGTTACCAGAATACCGAGAACATAGGAACGTACTCTCGTGTTACTAAGACAATGACACGGCAAGGAAGTGATGTCTCTTCTTCATCCCTATACATACTCAGAAACACACAATGCATCCCTACACACACAGAAACACAACATGCTTCCCTTACACACAGAGAAACACACAATGCATCCATTACACACACACTGCAACCCTTACACATAAAGACAATGCATCCTTTGCACACATACACAGAAACACACAATGCATCCCTTACACACACATGCAAACACACACTGCTTCTCTTACACACACACAGAAACACAATGCATCTCTTACACACACTCAACGCACCCCTTACAGACACACACACTGCATCCCTTACATACATAGAAACACACTTTGCATCCCTTATGCATACAAACACAGATTCACACAATGCATCCCTTACACACAACGAGAAACACACAATACATCCCTTATACACAAACACACACTGCTTTCTATCCCTTACACAAATACACACTGCTTCCACTACACACAAACACACTGTATCACCTACACAAACTGGTATCCCTATACACTACATTCCATAAGCACACACATTAGATCCTCTACCATAACACATCTCCTACACACTCCACTTCCTGTGAGCGAACATATAGTTGGACTTATGGGTGGGCCTTATGGGCATACTCACCGTCAGGTCCTGGGACCCAGACCTTGAGCTGCGTAAGGGGCCCAAAAAAATTGAGCTGCTTCCCGTTCTCCCAGAACATTGAATTTTGTGACCACAGTTACAAACAGCCTCCAGAGAGCCTGTTCTATATCAGAACAGTGGAGCCAGACTGCAGCCAGAGCCCATCACCATCCTCATCTGGTTGTAAGTAGGCAATCTAGTATATTATTAGTGACACTAATCTCTAATTTACCTCACATTAAAGGGACACTATAGTCCCCAGAACCACTGCAGCTTAATGAAATGGTTCTGGTGTCTATAGCCGATCCCTGCACTGTGTGCAGCACTGGCGTTAGTTCATATGGCAGATCATACGGCTGGGGCATTGTGGTGTCACGTGGGGGGGGGTGTCTTTATTTTGCCTAGGGCGGCAAAAATCCTTGCACCGGCCCTGGTTAGGGTATTTAATTATATAAATATGTGTTTTAAGCCCACAAGTGATCTGGGCTGCTGTCACGTTAAATTTAGGATCCAAACAGGCAGTGTTATATTTAAAAAGAATATTGAATAAAGAAACTGTTCATAGAATTCTGTGAACACTCTATTATAGTGGCTCTGTCACGTCCAAGTATTCTGTAAAGATAAACGTTTTATGAAATACTCATAACTGACTGCATTGGAATCTCCCTGAAAGTCCCGTATTTAAAAGCTATATTAAGAAAAGGTAGAGACTACTTTGTCTTACAGGCAAACGCGAGTTTGACACGAGTTGACAAAAGGCGTAGCTTCCCCTACCAGCTTTTGTCATTCATGCTAGAATAAAGGTATTTATTTAGTTATCTTTATCGTCGAATCGAGGTATGTTTTCTTCTATATGGAAGAGACACTGCAATCCAGTTTTTCAGTGCTTCCCGCAGAGACAGAACCTTTACGTATGCCTCTCCTGGATACAGGTACATTTTGCTTTGCGTTATATATTTTTTTTAAAGATGCCATAAGCAATCGGTGCTAATGTCCAATGCTGCAAAAAGATGATGAGCTAAAATTAAGTTAAAAAAAAAAATAAAAAAAATCACTGTGCAAATTAAAGGTACACTCGACTGGAGTATCCCTTTAAATATACCTTTAAAGGGGAATTAAATGTAAACTATATAGGGCTCATAATTTCATGCCCTATGCCAGGCATAGGCAACCTTTGGCACTCCAGATGTTTTGGACTACACCTCCCATGATGCGTTGCCTGCATTATAGGTGTAAGAGCATTATGGGGGATGTAGTCCACAACATCTGGAGTGCCGAAGGTTGCCTATCCCTGCCCTATGCTACTAGACGAGCGTAAGAGTTACAAGCCACTGCAAGCCTGGAAGGTCCATGGCTCAACAGGGCTGAATTTTCACTTGCAAGCTGGCTACAGCAGGAGTGAAAAATTTTAAACCAGGAGATCAAAGAATAATTAACTAATTGTATCACTGATCAACACGCTCTAATTTGTTATAGCAATCTGGACTTTATGTGGGGTTTATTGTGCAAGCTTGTATTATTTCGTATTGGAGGCTTTTCCGTGGAATGTGGTACGATATTGTTTTATTAGAAATCCCTTAAAATCTGTTCTGATTTTGAGATGAGTATTTTATTTATTTTCTTCTCTTTGGAATATAAAGCTTCTCATTTAAATATTTTAAGAGCCCCTTTAAATATTAGAAAGAAAAAAAAAAAGGTAATTTTGTAAAAAAAAAAAGAAAAAAAAGAATTACCTCAAAGTATACAATTTCACTTTTTTTTAAAACTAAATATCCTCTCTATTCATCTATCCTTGTGGGTGAGTTTGACTGACCTCCAAGGTTTATGGCTTTAACCCCTTAAGGACCAAACGTCTGGAATAAAAGGGAATCATGACATGTCACACATGTCATGTGTCCTTAAGGGGTTAAATGGCTTCAATGTTGCCCAATTGCATGTGATGGCCAGGGGGTGGATGACAAGCTATCTTTAGAACGGCAATAAATCACCAGTCTTCGTTTTTTAGAGAACTTCTATAGCCGTAGTTAACCAGATGAACAAAAATAAATAAATAAAGTGTAGCTAATTAAATAATATAGAAATAATACATACTTGTACATTGTAGGTTGTACATGCTTTAGAACATGTGTACAAAATGACGGCCTTGCTCCCAAAGAAGGCTGAAAACCATGAAAATGATGTTGTAGGGTTCTGGTGCTTAGAGCGAACATTTAATTAAAAAAAGGTTTACAATTGCAAATATTGTCACCAGTACAGCGGGATTAAAAGATTAAATTTTTACAACCACATAGATGTGTTCATCGGATTGCCCACTTTTCAAAAACGTATAAAGTACAATGTCTGATTTGTATTCTTTCAACGTTATTAATGATACTCAATTTAAAAACACAGTCTAAAATTAAAAGGGGACTGGACTGTCTGTCACTTCATTGTAAATGACACTCTTAAATAAAACAATGAAAATCGCCTATAACTTTTGATGCTTCATGTTCCTTTAAATCTGTATTAAAGATGTAGCACATGACATCAGAAACCAGATCAGTCCAGGCACAGCCAGGGCATGCATTGCTGATAAACAATATGGAATCATTGTTTGATTTCAATTCCTTCTCTCTATGCTGACTGCCTGGCTGCCAGATGCCTAGGACACAGCTTATTACGAGGATTTGCATGGTGCTACCATGGAGGCCCCCAGTTCCAGGGAAAAGAGATGCAGATGAATACATTTTTAAAATCTTTTCAGGCCTTACAATCACATATTTGTTAAAGATAGAGGATAGGTAAAAAAAAAAAATTGGCTTTGTAATTGTCACAGGGGACAGCATATGGGTTATGTGCAAAATTAGAATAAATGTATTTTAGGGTATTTTGCGTGCTATTAATTCGAAAATATATGTGTAAAAATTTAGACCCCTTCCCATTTTTGTGTATATTTATATGGTTTTTGCCCTACATTAAGACCTTGTCAGTCCACTGTACCCAGGCAACACTTGGAAATCATCTCTTGACAGGGAAACATTATAAGGGATACGATGGTCACTAAAACAACTTTAGCTTAATTAAGCAGTTTTGGTGTAGAGATCACGCCTCTGAAGTCTCACTGCTCAGTTATCTTCTATTGAGGAGTAAAATCAATTTTGTTTCTGTTTATGCAGCCCTAGCCACACCTCCCTTGGCTGTGACTGACATCGCCTTCAAGAAAACAAAATGGTTTCATTTTCAATCAGAGGTTAACTCACCTTAAAAGTTTTTCACACACAGGAGGCTCCTGCATGGTCTAGCAACTATTAACAGAGCAGAAGATAAGAAATTCTAAATTAAACAGAATTTGGAATGAAGGAAGCACAAACATTAGGTGTCTCTTTATAGGAAGTGTTTAGGATGGCTGTGTAAGTCACATGCAGGGAGGTGTGACTAGGGCTACATAAACAAATTTATTTAACTCCTAAACGGCAGTAATTTGAGCAGTGAGACTGCAGGTGCATGATCTATATGCCAAAACTGCTTCATTAAACTAAAGTTGTTTTGGTGGCTATAGTGTCCTTTTCATCTTTGGAACCAGGTAGCTCAATGTCCACACACTGTGGGAAAGAAAGGGTAAAGATAACTACAGACTCCAACCTCATTTATCTTTAAAGGAATACTGTAGTATTAAGAATACAAAGCAATATTCCTAACACTATAGTGTCTCCCTTCCCCTGCCCTCCATTTCAATCAAAGTCCCTCGGCGATGGCTCTGTCTCCTCCGATGTCATCATAGAAAAGCATTAAATAGTAGACCGCCACTATAAGCAGTCTTAATCCTGCAATTAAAACATTGCAGTTTCACTGTTCTGAGTTAATTTTATTTGTCACAATGACTTTATAGCGAGACAGCAATACATTCCCCACTACGGCAACTACCCCCCCTCCCCGCCCAGACACACACACAACTGTAAGGGCTATCATGGCAGTATATCACCCTCTCTTAATTACCTTGATGGCAGGCTTGTAAACCCCCTATATCCTACCGACCACCATTTCCCCTCATGGTATCGAAGTTATAGCCACTCAACGTTTCTGCAGGCTGAGACACCGGCAGTTCGGCACAGGATATAAGCCCAGGTCCCTAAGTTCTTTCCAGGGAGATAAACCCATCCCTAATCAGAGGGCATGCAGCTACCTACCTACTCCAGCATATAGATAAACCCTTATATAAACGCAAAAGCTCTGGCCCCAATGCCAATCGTGTGACACGATGCCTCTGTTAACCCTGTTATTATCCAATGATGTCTCTTTAAACCCAAGACATCTGGGCGCAAGAAATACATAAAATAACCAATAACTTAGAATAAACGTTGAGACCACTTACTCACACAGACAGGCCTATCATGCACGTACTTACCCATTAGCTTATCTT
Source organism: Pelobates fuscus (assembly GCF_036172605.1). Lineage (NCBI taxonomy): Eukaryota > Metazoa > Chordata > Amphibia > Anura > Pelobatidae > Pelobates > Pelobates fuscus. Next base: position 150,233,180 of record NC_086325.1, on the reverse strand, counting down.
TAACACCAACAACACAGAAGAAGGAACAGAGGCAGTAATGTTCTGTTATTAACAGGTCACAATAGCAAGAGGACGGTTTTCCGCTTAGCTTAGCTAACTTGGCTAGGGTACTCTTGTACCACCTAGACTAATAGCCTACCACTCACCCTCTCCAGGCTATATTGAGATGCTAAGTTCGTGCGGTGTCTCAGCCTGATGCTATGTTGAGCTTGATTTTATGTATAATTTATACGTACGCTTAGTGAGATATATCTCCCCCATTGAGATTAAGGATTTTAGTCTATAAATTCTTATAAATAAAATGTGCACTGTTTTCGGAGCCACACCAATGTTATACTATGCCGGTTTCTCAGTTTGCACCAGCTGTTGTGGCAGTGCAAACCTGCTTGTTTAACCTATGCACAATTAAAATAAAGAATTAAAAAATAAAAAACACAGCATTTTCTCAAAAACAGCAAATTTCAGCTGCATGGTTAAGGGGACAGGGACACTGCACCCAAACTACTTCAATAAGATGAAGTGGCCTGGGTGCCTATAGTGTCCATTTAGCTAACTGTTCACGAGATGGAAGAAGAGGTAGAGGTATTCACTGAGTCCCCTGGCAAAGGTAAGGAGGAGGGGGCAAAAAATATTACACAACATTCAATATCCCCTCGAATAAAACATTTGCACCTCCCACAAACAGCCTTCCGATCCACACGCATAACCTCCCCACCCACACAAAATGCAACCCTCAAACACAAAAAAAACATTTCCACGTACAGTTTCTCCATACACTACCCAACCTCGCAACATTTCAAATGGACAAAGAGGGATACTTTAATATTAGGGGTGTGACTAGGGGCGATGCTGTTCCGAGAAATTTTCGGTGACTTATTAAAAACACTTTATGCAACTAAATTGTAATTTAGAAGTACAATATATGTTATTTAGGCAGACTTATTGCCAAACAAATTTATTGTATTTTATTATTGCTGTGGAGCTCTGTTATAAACTCAGACAGAGCAACAATATGGAGCTCCTACAAAAGAAGGACATTATGATAGAAAAGAGGGACAGAGGGATTTGGGCCCACAATAAGGACTGTCCCGCCTAAATAGGGCTGCTTGGGAGGTATGCATCCCCAACACACAGCCTTCTAACATACAAAATACACACAGCTACCCCACAACATCCCCCCCCCCACACACACACAGATACCACACACCCCACAACATTCCCATACACACACACAACAAATACACAGCAACCCCACAACATTCCCATACACACACACAACAAATACACAGCTAACCCACAACATTCCCATACACACACAACAAATACACAGCAACCCCACAACATTCCCATACACACACACAACAAATACACAGCTAACCCACAACATTCCCATACACACACAACAAATACACAGCAACCCCACAACATTCCCATACACACACACAACAAATACACAGCTAACCCACAACATTTCCATATACACACACACACACACCAAATACACTTCACACAACATTCCCATATACACACACACACACAACAAATACACTCCACACAACATTCCCATATACACACACACACACAACAAATATACTCCACACAACATTCCCATATACACACACACACCAAATACACTCCACACAACATTCCCATATACACACACACACACAACAAATATACTCCACACAACATTCCCATATACATACACACACACACACACACACACACAAAACACACACTCCAGCCTCCCCACACAAACACTAGGATTGCATTCAGTGTGGACACTGCGGCATCTGCTGGCTGTTTCGGGAATTACAACGCCAGTCTTACAAGACAAGTAAAACAGGAACTACATTTCCGACAATGCTTTGCGGCGGGTGTGGCTGTAAGCTCAGGTTCCCGGATGTTAGGGCTGTAAGGAACTTCCCACGGCCGGTACAGGAAGTGAAGCGGCGCGAGTCAGACCAGGAAGTGGCTGGGAGGCGGTAAGCGAGAGCTCTGGGGTCCCTCAGACGGTGGGGGAGAGTCCATGAGATTTATGGCCAATGGACAATGTATGGGGGGGCTGGGGGGCGGGGGTCACCTGGAGCTCACTGTATACACAGAGCAGATAATGGGGGGGCTCAGTGATAATGAGGGGGGGGGGGGGTCGGTCAGTGATAAAGGGGGGGTCGGTCAGTGATAAAGGGGGGGTCGGTCAGTGATAAAGGGGGGGTCGGTCAGTGATAAAGGGGGGGTCGGTCAGTGATAAAGGGGGGGTCGGTCAGTGATAATATGTGGGGGGCTCAGTGATAATGAGGGGGGGGTCGGTCAGTGATAAAGGGGGGGTCGGTCAGTGATAATATGGGGGGGGGTCAGTGATAATATGGGGGGGGGGTCAGTGATAATATGGGGGGGTCAGTGATAATATGGGGGGGTCAGTGATAATTGGGGGGGGGGGGGGTCAGTGATAATATTGGGGGGGGTCAGTGATAATATGGGGGGGGGTCAGTGATAATATGGGGGGGCCGGTCAGTGATAATGGAGGGGGGGCTGAGTGATAATGGAGGGGGGGCTGAGTGATAATGGAGGGGGGGCTGAGTGATAATGGAGGGGGGGCTGAGTGATAATGGAGGGGGGCTGAGTGATAATGGGGGGGGGGGGGGGGGATTTAACAAAGGGTCCAGGGTGCAGAAAATCAATGCTCCCCAATTTTCTATGTGTGTGGTTTTTTTTTTGGTTTTTTTTATCATTAACCCCCTCTGACTCATCCCCATAGGCAGCAAAGAATTATGGTTTGGGAATTTTTCTGTATGGTCCTGGGAGGGAGGGGGGAGGGAGATTTAATTAGTTTGATCATATCTCCTGATATACTATTCTTGGGGCCTTATGTATAGCTGCATGTACATAATTTCTTTCACTTAATTTGAATTACTCTGCGAGCTGTAAACAAAGATTGTTCTTATCCCCCCCCACACACATACACCCTCAAGATTCAGAGCTTATCTCCCCCCTCAAGATTCAGAGCTTATCTCCCCCCCTCAAGATTCAGAGCTTATCTCCCCCCCTCAAGATTCAGAGCTTATCTCCCCCCCTCAAGATTCAGAGCTTATCTCCCCCCCTCAAGATTCAGAGCTTATCTCCCCCCCTCAAGATTCAGAGCTTATCTCCCCCCCTCAAGATTCAGAGCTTATCTCCCCCCCTCAAGATTCAGAGCTTATCTCCCCCCCTCAAGATTCAGAGCTTATCTCCCCCCCTCAAGATTCAGAGCTTATCTCCCCCCCTCAAGATTCAGAGCTTATCTCCCCCCCTCAAGATTCAGAGCTTATCTCCCCCCCTCAAGATTCAGAGCTTATCTCCCCCCCTCAAGATTCAGAGCTTATCTCCCCCCCTCAAGATTCAGAGCTTATCTCCCCCCCTCAAGATTCAGAGCTTATCTCCCCCCCTCAAGATTCAGAGCTTATCTCCCCCCCTCAAGATTCAGAGCTTATCTCCCCCCCTCAAGATTCAGAGCTTATCTCCCCCCCTCAAGATTCAGAGCTTATCTCCCCCCCTCAAGATTCAGAGCTTATCTCCCCCCCTCAAGATTCAGAGCTTATCTCCCCCCCTCAAGATTCAGAGCTTATCTCCCCCCCTCAAGATTCAGAGCTTATCTCCCCCCCTCAAGATTCAGAGCTTATCTCCCCCCCTCAAGATTCAGAGCTTATCTCCCCCCCTCAAGATTCAGAGCTTATCTCCCCCCCTCAAGATTCAGAGCTTATCTCCCCCCCTCAAGATTCAGAGCTTATCTCCCCCCCTCAAGATTCAGAGCTTATCTCCCCCCCTCAAGATTCAGAGCTTATCTCCCCCCCTCAAGATTCAGAGCTTATCTCCCCCCTCAAGATTCAGAGCTTATCTCCCCCCCTCAAGATTCAGAGCTTATCTCCCCCCCTCAAGATTCAGAGCTTATCTCCCCCCCTCAAGATTCAGAGCTTATCTCCCCCCCTCAAGATTCAGAGCTTATCTCCCCCCCTCAAGATTCAGAGCTTATCTCCCCCCCTCAAGATTCAGAGCTTATCTCCCCCCCTCAAGATTCAGAGCTTATCTCCCCCCCTCAAGATTCAGAGCTTATCTCCCCCCCTCAAGATTCAGAGCTTATCTCCCCCCCTCAAGATTCAGAGCTTATCTCCCCCCCTCAAGATTCAGAGCTTATCTCCCCCCCTCAAGATTCAGAGCTTATCTCCCCCCCTCAAGATTCAGAGCTTATCTCCCCCCTCAAGATTCAGAGCTTATCTCCCCCCTCAAGATTCAGAGCTTATCTCCCCCCTCAAGATTCAGAGCTTATCTCCCCCCTCAAGATTCAGAGCTTATCTCCCCCCTCAAGATTCAGAGCTTATCTCCCCCCTCAAGATTCAGAGCTTATCTCCCCCCTCAAGATTCAGAGCTTATCTCCCCCCTCAAGATTCAGAGCTTATCTCCCCCCCCCACCCTCAAGATTCAGAGCTTATCTCCCCCCCCCACCCTCAAGATTCAGAGCTTATCCCCCCCCCACCCTCAAGATTCAGAGCTTATCCCCCCCCACCCCCAAGATTCAAAGTTTATCCCTTTCCCCCCACCCCCAAGATTCAAAGTTTATCCCTCCCCCCCCAACCCCCCCTACTCCCAAGAATCAGAGCTTAACCCAAAGTGGGAGATGTGTTAATGTAATTTAACAATATACCTAATGTATATTGCATGATAAGCTGGGGGGTGGGGTTTTACATTTGCACTGAAACTGCTTTTATTTTTGCAAGATAATCCAGGGCAGGCATGGGCATCCTTTGCACTCCAGATGTTTCCCAGCTGAGACTTTGCTAGGATAAGAGCATTATGGGAGATGTAGTCCACAACATCTGGAGTGCAACAATTGCCCACCCCTGCCCTAGGGGAACAACTCCATTCTTTTAAATGTTTATAATTCCTTGCATATAGGTCAAAAGCAAGTCTGTTTAGTTATTTATTGAGGATGATAAAATGACTACCACTGAGTAAAGTTAATGTCTTGACAGAAGTTACTGTTGCCACTTTGGTTGTTTTCCCAAACAGCTAGAATTTCCAGATTCTGTTGTGGTTACTAACCCAAAGTTCCACATTCTGACAGCGGTGAATGAATAATTATGTGACTTCCTCTGGCTGCGTGTAATTATTAAACGCTGGCAACTAAGACCATCTATAGCTTTTAAAATAGTATTATGGCCAGGGTTAAAGTTTCCATTAGCCATTGACGTGCGACAATTTAGCCGTGGCGAGTAGAAATTTATCCCGCTCTCTAAGCTTTACGTAGCAAGTAAGTTTTAAGCTCTGGCTAGTATCATAGTACCTGAAATGTTAAAGGAACACTATAGTGTCAGGAATACAAATGTGTATTTCTGACGGTATAGTGCTGGTGTGGCTGTTTAGGCATTTGGCCCCACTCCGATCACCCCAGAGAAGGTGACTTTACTCACTCTCACTCTTTGCTGGTGCTAGACCCACCTCCATGGTGGATGTCATCAATTTTGATTATCTCAACAAATCCAATGCTTTCACATAGGACAGTGTTGGGAGGCTATTGCGCATGCGCAGCAAAACGCAGTGCTGCAACAATCAGCATATCCTCATAGAGAGGCATTGAATATACGTTGTCTATGAAGAACTTGCAGTGTCTCCATGCAGAGCACGGAGACACTGAACGCTAATGCTGCACAGGCAGTGCTTACATTAAAAAGCCTGCAGGGACATACTATACACACCAGAGCCACTACATTAAGCTGTAATTGTTCTGGTGACTATAGTGTCCCTTTAAACCCTGTTATAACTACTCTGGAAAACATGCCAAAGCTTGCATGTCTACTCGCAGGTAATATAGCTTAAAGGAACACTCTGACATTAGACACTTGTTCCTAATGTTAGTGTTGTACTAGTAAGTGGAATTATTGACCCCTCCCCAGAAGCAACAAAATTAGGTTGTTTAAATCCACCTTTGACTGAGAATCATTACTGGTGACCTTCCAGGGAAGCATTGGGTGGCCAGTGCCCATGCGTGGCAGTCACTGTGCTTTTCCTTAGATAGCTTGACTTAAGGCGTCTGCATGCACGCTGAACGTCGGTCCTGCAAAGATTGCAGGACTGCAACCAGGAAACCCCTCTAGTGGCTGTCCGAGTGCCAGCCACTAGAGGTTCACTTGGGCAAAAATTTAAACACCTCTCTTGCTTTTTTTGAAAAGTCAGTGTTTACACTGCTGAAACTACAGAAACCGTCTCTTTGCACTAGAATCACTACATTAAGCTGTAGTGGTTCTGGTGTATGTAGTATCCCTTTAAAGGGGAACTCTAAGCACTAAAACAACTTTACTGTAAGCAGTTTTGGTGTATAGATCATGCCCTTGCAGTCTCACTGCTCTATTCCCTGCCTGTTGTGAGTTTAATTGCTATTTTATGCAGCGCTAGTCACTCACCCCTTAGCTGTGACTCACACCGCCTCAATACACACTTTTTAAATTTATTTTTCTGCTTGTCTTATTGCAAAGTGTCTTTAATTTCGAATTTCTTATCTCTTACTCTCATAATAGCCTACTATAGCCTGCAACAGCCTCCTGTGTATATTTGAAGTTTAATTACCAGCAGGAGACAAAAACTTCAAAAGTAAACACACTGTGCCTTTAAGATCTGTTTGAAAATAAAACCTTTTTTTTCCTGGAGGCCATGTGAGTCACAGCCAGGGGAGTGGTAGCTAGGACAGCATTAACATAAACAAATGTTTTTTAATTCCTAATTGACGTCAAACTATGCAGTGAAACAGTAGGAGCATGATCTATACACCAAAACTGCTTCAAATAAAGGGATACAAATCTGTGTTCCTAGTACTATAGTTCCTTCTGCATGGGGTAAACCTGTGTAGTCTCTTTAGCTAAAAATTGCCCAACCTGAAAGCTAGACTGACTGAACCTTATAATGATGTGAACAGATAATACATTTTTGTTCATATTACTAAGCCTGAAGCAGTCTTACTCTCCACTTGGACACCTCTAATTTCACCAGAGTTTGAGTCTGGAGTTAGTTCCCAGCTAGATCAATGGAAAGCTCTGTAAATGTGGCGACTATGACCTAAATGAATACATATTTGGGACATTAGAAAAGCTTTACCTGACATTCTAACCAGAACTCTGTGTCATGTTTATAAACAACTTCGGAATTAATGTGCAAAACCCAAATTCTACTGAATTTAAGTAAATATGGTCAAAAATTGCACAGCTATGAGTATAGCCAAAATGGCGCATGTTTCCAGATCAGAGATTTTACCCTCCATTTTGCCCTCTGGGATTTAATTCAATACAATTTTGGCGTTTAGTCAGTAACACTGTATTGCTTGTAAAGAGGATGATGTCTTGGTGTCTTAAGGTTTATGAAACCACAAAAAGGTTAACGAAACTATTGTCATTTGTTCACTGTTGTCACGTTTTGACATTTTATTTCCTTTCTTTTGCTTTTCACCATGAAATACAGTTTAACTTCATGAAGAATGCAGACCATCAAGTGCGTTGTAGTTGGTGATGGAGCAGTTGGAAAGACGTGCCTTCTTATCAGTTATACCACCAATGCCTTTCCAGAGGAGTACATCCCTACAGTATTTGACAATTACAGTGCTCAGATGACAGTGGACAGCAGAACGGTTAGCCTGAACCTATGGGACACTGCGGGCCAGGAAGAGTACGATCGCCTGCGTACTCTCTCCTATCCTCAGACCAACGTTTTTATCATATGCTTTTCTATTGGCAGTCCGTCTTCTCATGCCAACGTACGACACAAGTGGCACCCTGAAGTGTCCCATCATTGTCCTAATGTGCCAATATTACTTGTGGGTACCAAAAAAGATCTTCGGAATGATGCAGAAACCATAAAGAAGTTGAAAGAACAGAGCCTTGCTCCCACCACACATCAGCAAGGATCATCACTGGCAAAGCAGATAGGGGCGGTGAAATATCTTGAATGCTCTGCACTGCATCAGGAGGGGGTCAGAGTTGTATTTGAAGAAGCCGTTCGAGCAGTTTTATATCCCGTGACAAAGAAACACATCAAGAAGTGCGTCCTCCTATAGTGCTGTGTGCTGACCATAGAAATGTTGATTTTAAAGAAAATATATATATTGGTTTTTAGCACAAGATTTTCGGTGGTATCCCTTTTATCCTCAGCTTGCACTAACAGCTCGTAACTGGGTTGCGTGGAGTAGAATCATGCCGCTTATAGCTTTTCCTAAAATGAATATGGCAGCAAACTAACGCAATGTAGCAGTCAAGAGGAGAAGACACAAGATGCCACCATGTTCTTGGATACAAATCTCCTAGCTCTTACACACGCCAGCCTTGCACTTCTGACTGTAATTATCTGTGCATCCTTTTGCTTACCAGGGATTAACATCCTGCTATGAAAAATATCTTCAAATAATATTTTATACTTTTCTTACTTTTGCCACTATTAAAGCTTATCAGTGCAATTTTGAACATTTTTTTTCCATACCTGCAGAAAATTCTCCAAAAAGGAAAGGACTTGAAAGACTTTATTAAACAGATCAGCATTTTTTTTTTTTTCCTGTGTTGCTGGATTACAGATTTTGACTCCAGTAAATTCTGGTAAAACACTGTAACCGTAAGGGGGGGGGGGGGAGGTGTTTTTATCCCTTTGAGTGCATGAGGCCCCTGTCTCCTGCCTCTGGAATTAAAGGTTAAACGAGCTTCATATATCTCTGTATCACAGGTTAAACTCTTATTATTATAATTATTTTTATTTTACCGTAAAACTCAGGGCTGATAAATGTGGTTGTAAGACAGTTCTTATTTTCCTTGTGAAAATTAGAATGTGTTTAGAGAGAGGGGAGATCTATAATTAATCTACTATTCAAAGATAATTAAAACTATTTGTATTTAAGACATAAATATGCTAATTTTCTCCCAGATATTGATGAACATCAAAAGATGGTATTGCTTACTGTATTCTGTGCACCTACAGGGCTGTTTTGCCTAGTGCCATCTGTGTATACTGACATATAACTGTTACAATGCCACCTCTTTCTCGAATGATGCTAATGGCTCGAAGTTTGATTCGGCCATGTACATTGACATCCTTTTCAACTTGATATCTTTGGTTTCAGCCTGTGTTTTGGCATCGTATTAGCTGCGGAGCATTTGTCTCGAGTCTCGGGTGGATGGGACAGAACCATCCCAAAGCAGAATATAATTCTGCTGACGATTTAAGTCGGGAAATAAAGGAGGCTTCGATATGAAATGTCACTGTGGTCCAGCGCGACCAAACGTTCATACGTTTTAGGTATGGCATTCAAAGCATACTTTAAACGTACAGAGCAGAGACTGTGCTTCTCTTTGTGCTAATACTGCCTCTTAAATCTCTGTTCTCCAAAAATGATTTTTGTATATCACACGGTGACTTAAACACAATTATAAAGAGGCCATACATTTCAAAACAGAGTGACTTCATAGTATGCTAAAATCCATCCAAGTCAACATACTCTGCAAAGTACCTAAAAGTGCCTTTTGGGTTTGAAGATATGTACGTAAGACCTTTTTTATACCTTAATAAATACAGCAGTTTAATCAGCTGTGATATTTTATATTTTGCGCAAATACTGTACTCCATAATTAAATAATGGTACTTTCTAGTTAAATATCTGTTATTCTTCTTCCTTACCAAAGAGCAATCCACTAAGGATGTAGACCACAAATGCAGGAGTCATTCTTACCCAAGCCCCTCCTCCTCCTCTCACCTGCCCCTCTTTCAATAAGTTTCTCTGAAATATGAAAGCGCAGGGGTATTACACAACTGACGAGACGTACAATGTGAATAGGGCTTGTCAGAAGCTCTTCTATGTCTGTGAGTAAATGAAAGATTTAATGCCAGCACAATGTGTATTGTCTCCAGTGATTGAAAAACCACTCTAATGCTTTGGAAATTATAAAGCATTTTCTTTGATTTTTTTATCCTTTTTTTCAAATTTCAGGAATGTATATTTTATGCAGTTAAGAACTAAATTTTCTAATCTAACTCGTATCTCATGGTTCGATTTTCATATAACAATTATATTTATTTAAAGGACTCCTAATAAATGGTACTTTGAATACAGTCTCTTTAGATATTTGTTTCTCCTCTTATTTTCTATTTTTTGCAAACAGAAGCACTAACAACACTTGCTATTTTAAGGCAATTCAGATCTTTGGCTGGGCAAGGACATTCATCTAATAATTACATGATCCTTAAAGTGATGCTTCTTCTTTTACTGGTGACCTCTCCTCCCCCTCCGACATCTGCTCCCGAGTGGAGCCGCATGCACTGCCAGAGCCGCGCACACATTAAAAACGCCCATAGGAAAGCATTTCTCATGCTTTCCTATGGACGCTCTACGAGTTCAATGCAATTTTTGCATTAATCGTCGCAGAGGCGCCTCTAGCGGCTGTCAGGAAAGCAGCCACTAGAGGCTGGATTAACCCTGCTATGTTAACATAGCAGTATCTGAAGGGTTAAAACCTGGGGGACCTGGCAACCAGACCACTTTATTGAGCTGAAGTGGTCTGGATGACTATAGTAGTCCTTTAACACTTGGGCTTAGCATAAGATTGAGAACTGGATGTTGCAGAAGTACTCAGTTATTTATGGAAGAATATTCTCAGTTTATCAAATGTAGGGTTTTGCAATAAATGCGATATTAGCATTTGAATAGCCACAACATATTCCACAGCAGGTAACAATTATATCTTACAATAAGTAATTGATGGACAAAATCTTGAAAGAGACCGAAGGGAATAAAAATAAAGCCTTGCTCAAAGAAGCTTGCAATCTGAGAGATGTACTGTGATGAGCTAAAATTCTTCAGTCAGCATGATTTCAGAGATTATGGCATTGAAAGAACATTTTTGCTTTATTCCAGCTATATTTAGGAATGCAGGCCGTGGTAGGGCGCTCTATGCAACATAACCACTGCAGTTAGCGCTGATGGTTATGTTGTGAGAATTCAGAGTTTAAGGTCAGAGTAGCCAAACTGAAAGTATAGAATTGTAAAGAATCCTTTAAGGCTATTTTGACCTTAAATTTACAATTCACTTGGAATTCTAACCCTGTTAATCCTCTTCCTAATCTCCAATGTATATACAGGGATATAGGAAGTGTACTCAATGTGTTCATGGAATGGTTCCAGAATAAATAGTGGAGATTTCGTAAAAAAAATACGCATGGAAAGTCTATTAGAACATTTTCAGCAATCTTATACTTTAGCTGTTGTAAGCAAACATAATACTTTAAATTCTGCACACATTCAAGATATTTTCATAAATGAAGTGTAAACCTAATACAGTATTTCAGAAACTGTTAAATGACAACTTTTAAGATCTCCTCTAAGCCATGCGCTGGAGCGAATTAAGAACACATCCGTCTGCATGTAAACACCTCACCTAGTACTTTAGCAGCCAATGAAGGCATCTTTTTATTTTTGTAGCTGAAATTATTTTTGTTGTGCCAGTTTTGCCCTAATATGGGCTAGCTGCATTTCAAATGAATGGTGGAGTTATATTTTATGACACAATGCAATCCTGGTTCTAGTCTGGTGGTTTGTTAAAAGGGTTACAAGCTCAATCTATGCACAAGATAAATGAAGAATATAAAAAAAAAGGGTTACAAACTGTGGATACTACTAGTTGCGTAGGCCGATTTATTTACCTGGGCACCCAAAAATCATCACCTGGAGGAAGGTGACTGGTGTGCTGACGACAAACTTCCAATATCCACAATGTACAATTACCATCCACAAGACGCCTCCTATGTGTGCTGCTTGGCACATGGATTTTATACTAGTATTCAAATGTGGGAATTAAAGGGACACTCCACTGCCCAAATACATAAAAATTGCTGTCCAGTTGGTATACCCCAAATGAAAATCCGGTATGGAAAAATCCTGAGACAAAGTCGGTTGTCTTATGCCTTATTTTGGATAGAAATAAATTAAAACAGATGCAAAGAAGCGGAAGTGATTTGAAATAGGTAAGTATGGCGTGACACTGCCGCTTTAATATGCTGTATTTTTTGGCATGCTCAAATCTTTATTGGTTTTTGCATACAATAGATGTTTTTCAAAATGCTGCATTTTTTTTGCACAAAAATAAAAAAAATTCAGAATGCTGCACAATAAGCCGGCCTCTTTAACCACACCCCCTCACTCCAGAAAACGACTTCCTTATCAAAGATATGCGCACAGCTTAGCCTATGATAGTACTGAATAACGGAAGCTGGCTTAAGGTGCAGAATTAGGCAAAACTTTTTTTGGTGTGCAAAAAATTTATTTTAAAGGGACACTGTAGGCACCCAGACCACTTTAGCCCAATGGAGTGGTCTGGATACCAACTCCCATCACCCTTAACCCTGAGCATGAAGTTATTGCAGTTTTTATAAACTGTAATAATTATCTTGCAGGGTTACGTCCTCCTCTAGTTGCCGTCTACCAGACAGCCACTAGAGGGACTTCCGGGTTCTTAGACGACTTTTGGTTACCTAACTGACGCTGGACGTCCTCCCGCTATGCATGAGGACATCCAGCGTCGCCGGAATCCCCATAGGAAAGCATTAAATAATGCTTTCCTATGGGGAGATCCTAATGCGAGCAGGGCCAATGCTGTGCATGCGCATTAGGCCGGGGGGAGGAGCGTGGGCAGAGCCAGCGCCGAGGGACATCGGCACTGTACCCCGATAGGTGACAGGGTTATTAACCCCTTGTTGCCCATGGGGGTGGGCCTTGACAGAAGGGGAAGCTACAGCGCCAGGAAAACAAGTTTGTTTTCATGGCTCTATAGTTTCCCTTTAATGATATCTAAATCCATCCATTTTTTTAACCACTTGGGTAGTAAAACAGGACTCTTCCAGAGACTATTCAGAATTGTAATTAAAATTCGTTGAGAAAGTTTAACACTGACCTTGAAAATATCAGTATGCGGAAACCAGATGACTTTTTAACTTTTTTTAAAAAAATTTAAAACATGAAAAATTCAGTTTTCCCAGGTGTCCGAAACACGCTTTTCCGACACTTTACTTTTACAGTCTGTACATAAAAATTTTTTGTGAGATAATAGTTCTTAAAGGGGCAGTCCGGGCACCAAAACATCTTAAAAACATTTGATAGATTTTGACCTTGTTAATATGCTGTACTTTATTGAATGCTCAAAATCTTTATAGGTATCTGATGTTCGGCCCCAGCCTACAGACATACAGGATCTTTTACTAAGGTGAGAACTGCTGGGAATTCAAAGTGAATTTAAAATTTAAGGCCAATGCAACTGATCTGAAAGCACAACTCACTTGGAGAATTTTTCTGGTTTGGCTACTTTGACTTCAAATTTGAAATTCACTTTGAAATCACTTAAAATTCACAATTCTTACTTTAATAAATAACTCTGACAGAGTGCAAACTGCTTACACAGTATCTGTCCTTCAATGATTTGCTATTGAGACAGATAAGACTTGATGAATTACATGGATTAAGCCTGTGTGAACTACTCGTTCGTGGCAAAACTACGCGTTCACTAGTGTAACGGATCACCTGGCACCCCGACCGGATACCTTCCGTTGATGGATGCTCCTAGTGCTTCCCGAGGACTCCAAGCACTCCGCCAGACACTACAACCACTGCAGACCCCACGAACCACCGCAGCTTGGTTGGGGTCTCGCCGTCTCCACCCACCCTGGACCCAAGACCAGGGTCCAGCTCCAGTAGGTCAACCTCTCCAATTCCAGAGAGCAGGAACAAGAACTAGCTCTTAGCAGAGCTTAGTGATTATACCCTGGTGAGTATAGTGATTATAGCAATCCCCAGAGTGTAGTTCTCCAATCCCCCAAATATGAGCCGAAACTTCATGAAGGTCCAAGATGATCTGACACACACAGACTTTTATGCAAGTCCCCATGCAAGGGGACATCCCACAGGGAGGGACAACATGTAACCAATCATGTACAGTAAAACAGAAGGCACACCCAGCACAAACACATACAATCCCTCCCCTCTGCCTGTGATATAATTACTGAACACAATGGGTTAATGTAATTTATCACAGGCAGAAAAAATAAACTTTTATACATATACTATAACTTTAAAAATGTGCATCATATTCACATACATATTCGGAATCAGCATACTTTAAATACAGACATAACCAAAAATCAGACAAACCCCCCCCCCCAGTACATAAAAAGTTAAGTTGAAGTCCTTTATGACCGACCGCAAGCACAAGCACATTTCCCTGCCCAAAACAGTTCCATAGATTTGGGCTGTGCGGTCGGTCAATTTCCTACAGAAAAACGTCTAAGTCCCCTTTGAATACACGAACGGTCCGTTCGTGCAAATAGCACATTGCAACCGGCTGTTCGAATTGACTTTGTCGAAGTGGAGGTGACGGTAAGGGTCAGCGGTGTTCGTATATTTACGCAGCCGATTTTAGTTCCATAGATTCTTTAGCTTACACCGCTGACCTCATTCGACTAAATTAAAATGGCGACGACTTCGGCAAACTTCGGCGGAATCCGAAGTGCCATATAAAAAGTACCAATCCTTCCCCATAGTTCTTAAAGCAGCAACATAATAAAAATCCATTAGCCCAAATAAGGTTTGTAACGGGCTGTACAATCTGGGCCATAGTCATGAGGCAGGAGGCTGACACTCAGGCTCCTCCAACAGCCATGGGAAAAGGGCCGCTTGTCACCTAACCATCCAGGGACAAAAGGCGTTTTGTCACATATCTCCCCTTTGGGGGGGAGACTAACCAGGTACCTGACCTGTCGGTTAGTGCCTGAGTTAGTCGATAAACCCACCCACAGTGAACAAGTACATAAGCCCGCCCACAACACACATTTACTGCACCTGGTGGTTCCTCTGGTGGTACTGGGCAACATGCTGTGGGGACTTGGGGGGCAGAGGCCAACTGCGCTCTGCCCCGATGCCAGCGCTTCTGCTGGGGTAACCTGGACGCAACTTGGCTGGGGAGGGGAGACATCTCTTACCTCCTCCTCCTGGTAATCCTGTAAGGGTAGTTTGGGATCTGGACAGGCCATCCAGTATCCCTGTAGGTCGGGTGCAGAGACCACGGTCCCATCTGCACGGGTGTGGGGTTTATCATCTCCCCTTGGTGGGCTAGGCTGCCGTTGGGGAGAGGGGGTAACAAGATCCTCTCCCTTATACACTTTCAGTCGCTTGGGAGAGGAGGTGACAAGCTCCCCTCCCTGACTCTCTCTCTGCTGGTGGAGGGGGGGGGGACCGACTGTCTCCCCTTTCAATATATTATTTCCTGCTGCTGGGGGCCGAGACCGACTGCCTCATCTGCCCCATCTGGGAGAATAGGGTCTCCCCTTTGTAAAATAAGCTGCCGCTGAGGAGAGGTGGCCACCGACTCCTCTCCCTGGAACACTTTCAGCCGCTGGGGAGAGGGGGTAGCCGGCTCCTCTCCCTGACACTCCCTCTGCTGGTGGAGGGGGGAACCGACGGTCTCCCCTTTCAATATTTTGTCCTGTTGCTGGGGTGCGAGCCCGACGGTCTCTGCTCCCTGCAGGCCACTCTGCCGCTGGGGAGGAAGGGCGGCACCTTCAGCTCCCTGTAACACATACTGCCGCTGGGGAGGAAGGACGACACCTTCAGCTCCCTGTAACACACACTGCCGCTGGGGAGGAAGGATGACATCTTCAGCTCCCTGTAACAAACACTGCCGCTGGGGAGGGGGGGCCCTTCAGCTCCCTGTAACTCACACTGCCGCTGGGGAGGAAGGATGGCCCCTTCAGCTCCCTGTTACTCACACTGCCGCTGGGGAGGAAGGATGGCACCTTCAGTTCCCTGGTACTCACACTGCTGCTGGGGAGGAAGGACGGCACCTTCAGCTCCCTGTAACTCACACTGCCGCTGGGGAGGAAGGATGGCACCTTCAGCTCCCTGGGACTCACACTGCCGCTGGGGATGAAGGACGGCACCTTCAGCTCCCTGTAACTCACACTGCCGCTGGGGAGGAAGGACGGCACCTTCAGCTCCCTGTAACTCACACTGCCGCTGGGGAGGAACGATGGCACCTTCTGCTCCCTGTAACTCATACTGCCGCTGGGGAGGAAGGATGGCACCTTCAGTTCCCTGGTACTCACACTGCCGCTGGGGAGGTTGGGGCCGAATGGAGCTAAGGAAGCGTTTGTAGTCCTGCTCCAATGCTCACTCCCGAGTAACTTGGTAAGCGAGGTCTCGTCCCAACTCAACAGCTGAAGGAAAGGGCAGCATCTTTTTCCGGTACCGATAAATAGCCCAGAACCGCGACACCTCTGGACTCCCAAAGTCATCATCTTCCTGCATGGATTTGAGCAACAGGCCAGGGCCATAGTATCCCTCCCCCTCTGGCTGGACCTCCTCTGTCACCCAAGTGTCTCGCTGGACTGCGTACCACCGCAGCGCCCAGTACGAGTTATCCCGTATCACCTCTCTCTGAACTAGGAACTCAAGTTATCTTACCCACTCCGTCAAGGGTTGTTCTCCCAGGATTCCCATCCGCTGAGCCACTTGTTGCTGCCAGCGCTGTGCTTTATTTGGAAGCTTCTTTCTTCGCCGAAGCTGTGCGACCTCCAGGGACTCCTGCCAGAGCTCTTGCATTATAGTCTCTCTATAACTCAGTTCCACCTCGTCTGACACAAGACCACATTTTTTCAGTGTCCCTTGCAATCTCCACTGGAACTCCTCCACGTATGGGGTCGCTGCGTAGGGGCTCCCATACTCCATGCTGCTGTGAACAGGGGCGCTTTACGGATACTAGCGTTGCCCTCAATTGTAATTCCAACTGCTACCGGTGTCTTCGAGCTGCTTCTCCTCGCACTAGGACGCCATCCCACCGCTTGCCACCAATGTAACGGATCACCTGGCACCCCGACCAGATGCCTTCTGTTGATGGATGCTCCTAGTGCTTCCCGAGGACTCCAAGCACTCCGCCAGACACTATAACCACTGCTTGACCCTCAACACGGAGCCTTGTCTCGTTCTTGGGGGGAGTTACTGTATGCTGTTAGAGACTGATTGCCAGGAGTGTAAGCTGATTGTCTGCTTTTCCTGTTCGTCTGCTAGCAGCTATTTGTGAGGTTCCAGATCGGGAGGTGGAGTGCTATTTTGTATCCAGTTCGGGAGTTTGGTGTTCTGCAGTAGCTGTGCCTGTATCTTTGGAAGGGGAAGATCTCCTAAACGGCGGTTTAACCCCTTTATGCCTGGAGGTGCCGTTACAACTAGCCATTTGGCTACCACAATGTATGCATGAAATTATCAGAAGGAGGCTTGTAGTTTTTTCTATTTTGATTGTATATTTTCATTGTATTGTAGGAATACAACCACAATGAATGCTTTGCACTGCACTGAATGGCCGCACGCCGTCTAAGCTCCGATCCAAACGGCCACTTCTACCCCGAATACACCGGCTACCCTCGACTTACCGGACTCAAAACGGGTGCCAGGGCAGCTGGAGCAGAGATGGGGCGGAAAATGAAAAAATCCAAACCCGACAAGCCGCGGCAACAAGCGAGTATTGGCGACCTCTGGAAACAGGCACAGGACGCTATGGGCACAAACATGGCCGCCCTTCAGGATGACGACTCCGACTTCTCGGACGATTTTACGCCAAGTCTTGAGGTAGAGCCTACACCAGCATTAACAAAACCCCACAAGTCGCCCCCACAAACTGACTCAGCCCCAGTCACGGCGACGGTACTGAAGGACCTACTCGCTGGGGTCCAGCGCGCACTTCAGACCGACATAGCCCAGATACGAACGGACCTGCAGGGCCTGACAGGCCGCATGGGCGCCTTGGGACATGGCGCGAACCAGAACGCCAAACAAACACAGCAGCTGCAGCAACAAGTTACCGAGCTGCAACGGCAAAATTTAAAATTCGAACACCAGTTGGCGGCACTGGAGGACCAGAGGAGAAGCAGGAATATAAAGATAAGGGGCATAGCAGAGGAAACGCCAGAGACTGAGCTGCCCCACCTTGTACGGAGGCTCCTCTCAGCCCTCCTGACACCTAAACATGCCAAACAGATGATCCCTGAGGGGATGTTTCGTCCCCCACGGCCTGCTAAAGCATCAAGTACCTTACCCAGGGACCTATTGGTTCGCTTCCCTAATAATAGGGATAAAATGGCGGTGATGAATGCTACAAGAAACCAGACCCCCTATGTGTTTTAAAATATGTCACTCTCATTCTACACAGATTTGTCACGGCCCACGATGGCCTGGCGCCGCTCTTTCCAACCCTTTACGTCTTTACTACGGGCACAAAACATCACCTATAAATGGAAGGGTCCACAAGTGCTACAAATCCTCCACGGCAATTCCCAGCACATGGTCCAAGACATGCAGGGCGCACAAGACCTCCTCCCTACTCTAGGCATACGCCAGGAACTCCTACCTTCGAGAGGATCACAGACAACCACCGCATCGCCTGAGATGGGAGACCCGGCAACGTCCATTCCATTTGTCCCCCGATCACGCGAAGCCGCACACTATGCAGCTGTTACGACCTGACGAGACGTGAGGAACATAGGGGTAGAAGGGACGAACCCTGCATCCCTACGGACTGTAAAGCCCAAAACAGTTTAAAACAATCGGACTTCCTTTGAAGTGTTCTATATATCTATATTTTTTTATTTTCTTTGTTTCTCTTGTTTTAGCTGTTAAAGTTTATTTCTTGTCAGACAGGATAGAGCTGATCCATCACCATACTCCCATAAGGGTACTCCATAAGGGTACACTCCTTAACACACGGCAGTACGGCCATAGATTATGGTAGACCTGACTTAACCGGCACCCCTTTTCTCTCAACATGGGGGGCTGTAAAATACTAACATCCCCAAGGCACCCACGGCACCCGAGACCACATGGCGCCACTCACAACCAACACACAGAAGCCAGGCCACTAAGGCACCAACCCCCCCCCCCCCCCCCCGCCCCTCCCCTGGGTTACGGGGCAGTTTAATTCATCCAAAGTGTCATGAGACACGAGTTCCTAGCTCCATGTGAAGCACATACCACCATTTCCAATGCCACCGTCCGCGCTAGACACGCAGCGAGCTGACCTACCACAACATGGCAGCGCAGGTAGGCATCAGCGGAACACCAAGCACACCTACAGTAACATGAACCCAGCCCACACACCACGAACTACATATCCACATTACAGATAGGTAAGCAGGATACTCAATAAATAAATATAAAATTGCAGTTCAAACATAGGCCATGTAATTGATATACTGCTGCTCTGTGTAGTGGTTATGGTGCCAGGAGGGCCAGGACCCCCTCCCAGAGTAAGTAGTCAAACCGTTTAAGAACAGTTTGAAAACTTACCTGGGGTCTGCTGGGATATGGGGCTGTAGTAGGGTATAGGAGCAGTGGTGCAATGTGTGAGGGGTGCAGTGTGTGTGAAAGGTTCAGTGTGTGTGTGTGTGTGTGTGTGTGTGTGTGTGAACATATAGGGTGTGTGTGGCAATGTTAGTATGGGGGGCTGTGTATGGGGGTCTGTGTATGTGTGTGTGTGAGGCAATGTGTGTAAATGTGTAGGGTGTGTGTGGGGACAGTGTGTGTGTATGGGGGGCAGTGAGTGAATGTGTATGGTGTGTGTGTGGGGGGGCAGTGTTTGTATGGGGCTAGAGTTCACTCTCACTACTACGACCACCAGGAATCCCTGGTGGTCGCAGTGTTGAGAGTGAACTCTAGCCCGTAGCTCCAGGGCTAGAGTTCACTCTTGCGAGAGCCGGAGCGTTGCCGTGGTAACTGCGGCAACGCTCTGTGCTTGCGTGAGAAGGACCCAGAGAAGCTGCAGGCTAAGCTCCCGGGTCCTCTCTTCTTCCCTCCCTGCCAGCTGCCCGCACGGTGCCTGCAGACCGGGGAGAGAGATCGGCTGGGGCGATCCACCAATTATATATACAGCCCTACTGTGTGCCTTTTTGTCTCCCCCAGTCCCTCTGTATGTTTCTTTCTCCCCCTCACTGCTCCTCTGTGTCCATGTCTCCCCTCTCCTTCCCAGTCTCTCTTCCCCCTCTGCCTCTTTCTCCCCCTCCCCTTGTGGGTCTCTCTCCTTTCTCCCTGTGTCTCTCGTCCCCTCTGTCTCTTTCTCCCCCCTTTCCCTGTGTCTCTCTCTACCCCACATCTCTAGTCCCCTCTGTCTCTTTCTCCTCCCTTTCCCTGTGTCTCTCTCTACCCCACATCTCTCGTCCCTTCTGTCTCTTTCTCCTCCCTTTCCCTGTGTCTCTCTCTACCCCACATCTCTCGTCCCCTCTCTCTTTCTCCCCCTTTCCCTGTGTCTCTCTCTACCCCACATCTCTCGTCCCCTCTGTCTCTTTCTCCCCCTTTCCCTGTGTCTCTCTCTACCCCACATCTCTCGTCCCCTCTGTCTCTTTCTCCCCCTTTCCCTGTGTCTCTCTCTACCCCACATCTCTCGTCCCCTCTGTCTCTTTCTCCCCCTTTCCCTGTGTCTCTCTCTACCCCACATCTCTCGTCCCCTGTCTCTTTCTCCCCCCTTTCCCTGTGTCTCTCTCTACCCCACATCTCTCGTCCCCTGTCTCTTTCTCCCCCTTTCCCTGTGTCTCTCTCTACCCCACATATCTCTTCCCCTCTGTCTCTTTCTCCCCCCTTTCCCTGTGGCTCTCTCTACCCTACATCTCTCATCCCCTGTCTTTTTCTCCCCCCTTTCCCTGTGTCTCTCTCTACCCCACATCTCTCTTCCCCTCTGTCTCTTTCTCCCCCCTCCACCATCTCTCTATTCCCCTTCTTTCTCCCCCTGTGTCTCACTCTCCCCCCCTGTCTATTTCTCCCTCCTTTCCCTGTGTCACTCTCTCCCCCCCCTCTGTCTCTTTCCTTCCCCTCCCCCTGTCTCTCTATTTTCCCACTGTCTGTTTCTTCCCCTGCCTCTATCTTTTCCCCCTCTCTGTTTTATTTTTCCCCCTCCCATTTACCAAGAGAAGACTGAAGGGGCCGGGTACATGCTGGAGCCGCCGGGCCGGGTGGCAGCCTCGCCGGTCCGGCGGCACTCCTGTCAGGCTGTCAGTAACGCTGAGGACGGAAGGAGGGGAGGAGCATGTCTCTCTCACATGCTCCTTTGCGGTTCCCACATCCTGTGCTGGGAATTGTGGGAACCGCAAAGGAGCATGTGAGAGAGACATGCTCCTCCCCTCCTCCCCTCCTCCCCTCCTCCCCTCCTCCCCTCCTCCCCTCCTCCCCTCCTCCCCTCCTCCCCTCCTCCCCTCCTCCCCTCCTTCCCTCCTTCCCTCCTTCCCTCCTTCCGTCCTCAGCGTTACTGACAGCCTGACAGGAGTGCCGCCGGACCGGCGAGGCTGCCACCCGGCCCGGCGGCTCCAGCATGTACCCGGCCCCTTCAGTGTGCCACCGGACCGGCCACCCGGTGGCACTTACATGCACAGATGCCGAGGCCGCGGTGGGGCAATCCGGCCCTGCCGCCGGGCCCCCTGATGGCGGCTCTGGCGGCGGGCCCCCCTCCCAGCCGGGCCCTCGGACCATGTCCGAAGTGCCCGACTGGTCAGTCCGCCCCTGCTTCCGACCCATGTATTGCAACCCAACTACTGCTAACGTCCACCCGTGCAGATACCATTGGCTTCTTAGGAGTCACCAACAGCATAGCAAACAAAACTGGAAGTATTCGGGTTATGTGAGGCCGTCTTTTCACTTACAATAACATTGAATTAGCCTTACTACCCTATCAAAACTTATAGTAGACTTGCCTCTCCTACAGTCCTGGCGAGGAATTGGTAAGTCAAAAAATGGGTGGGATGTTCTATCCCTGGGGTCAGGACAAAGGTTTGGTTTGCCGAGAGGATAGCGGCTATGAATCAGGTGGTTTTGGTTTTGGTGTCAGTCTGCTCGGGCTATTTTCAAGCTTTTACTGGCGATGGTGTTGAATGGACAAAATAAAATTTTACCACAGAAGGCTTCATATTTTGTATAAGCCGCAGACATCCTGCTATGTGAAGGAGTTCCTGCCGTATAAGAGGGGCCTGATCCACAGCTGGGCTGGTCTGTGTTTCTTGTTATTACATGCATTAGTCTTGGTTGTTCCTATTAGAGTGGGTTTATGTCCCCAATCAAATTGCTGGACAATTTTCTGTGTATGCAGGAAGCTAGATGGGCCCCATTGTATGTCACATGCTATTAACGGTGCATTGTCGGTGATCCCAAATTAATTTTACTGTTATGGGCATGTTAAAGTACCTGTTGCCAGCCTCTGCCCTTGGCGAGCCCCTGTATTACTGATTGAACAGTCTTACTGTTCCCCTATTGGACCTTGTCCTTACAGCCTCTGTATGTACCTACACCTTAACTTTTTTTATGCAAATCTGATTTCCTTAAAAGGATTACTCCAAGCACCATGACCACTTCAGTGATGTGAAGTGGTTATGGTACCTGGAGTCTTCATGTGCAGTGTTACAGACAGAATTTAATCCCTTTGCTGCCCGAGGTGTAACTCCATGCCTAGCAGCTTCAATGAGACATTGAAACAGCCAGGAACAAAATCTGGCTAATGCCAGTTCTGTGCAAATTTCCCAGCACTGTGCGCCAGTCATTGGTTGAGAGCAGTCATCGACTTGATTGGCATTTGGTTTCTACAGCTTTGCAGAAACCAGAACCGCGTCACCAGACATAGAAACAGCCTTAAAACCCAGCGGGGACCCAAGCAAACCATCACTAAATCGGGCCACGGAACTCCTGGCACCATAACCACTACATTGTTCTGTAGTGGTTATCATGTTGGAGTTACTCTATAGATGAGCAGTTTTGATATTGTATAATGACCTGAACTAACACCTTGTTTTAAAACCTCATATAGGCAAAGTCTGCATAACATATTATATTTCCATATCTTTTGTATAACTCTTTTACAGGCTACGACGACACACAGCTCAAAGGGAAAATATCTGATTTCATGAATGTGAGCAATGTAAATCTGTTCATACTCAGAGTCCATGTGGTTATTTTTTTAAAATATCTTTCTCTTGGCAGAGGCTCAAATGCACAAACCTTTCAGTAGGAAAAGTAAACTACATTATCGGGCCGTATTAATTCCATCACTTTATGATGGAATAAAAAGGCACATGATTTTTAAGATTATGGCTGATCAGAGTTAAAGGAATCTTTGACTTCCTCGTTACTTGCACAACCCAATAAGGAACTAAAAGTTTTGAGGAGATGGGGTTTCACATCAAATGCAAGGCTGTCAAGGCACAACCTGGCATATGATGCAAATCATTTGCTTCCCATAATGCTATTTGAGTAAAACCATGATAAAGAATGTTTTTATTCTGCACTGTGGATGGAATGACTAAGAATAGATGTGCTCTACAAGGTTTATGAAGACGATGTCTGAGCATCAAGGAAAGTAGGTGGAATCAGCACCTGGAAATGCTGTGAATTTAACCCCTTAAGGACACATTACATGTGTGACATGTCATGATTCACTTTTATTCCAGAAGTTTGGTCCTTAAGGGGTTAAAGGGACACTATAGTCACCAGAACCAATACAGCTTTATGTAGTTGTTCTGGTGAGTATAATAGCTACCTTCAGGCATTTTCATGTAAACACTGCCTTCTCAGAGAAAATGCAGTGTTTACATTGCCCCTAGGGACACCTCAAGTGGCCACTCCTTAGATGGCTACTGGAGGAGCTACCTGGGTCAGTGCTGCACAGTAGGCAGCCCTGCCGTTCAGCGTCCCCACCAGGGGAGGGCTGGCAGCCTTAGGCCTGCGGGGCAAAACCAGTCAAGTGGCCCATTGCACCACCAAATCAGTTCACCATCCATGCCCACCTTTTCCTGGTTTTATAACGGATATTGATATTATGCTAATACCTGCTCCTTCACGGCTCTGACTTTCAATGTTGTCAGAGCGCAGGCTGAGAATCTCTGAGCCTGTGCTCCGACTCACTAACTGAGCACCGGAACCACGAGGGAGAGGATATAATCTGACTGCACCTACTGCTGGTGCGCACCTGTGGACCACCAGCGAATCGTTTAAATTAAATATGCTGGTGTACCCAACTTGTGAGCTGTGTTGGCCGCCGGGTGCCTCTGTTGTCATGGCACCCTGCGTGACCGCACAGCTTGCACACCCCAATAGCTGGCCCTGCTGACACACACTGACGTTACTACTTAGACATCCCTCAATATTAATACAGACATCAGAGTAAACACCAATAAACTGTGGAAACAGAGCTGATCCCCCCCAAATTAATAAAGATTTGCTTACTGGATTTGCTGTAAGATTAAATCATGCCGCCTCCTCTCTCTCTCCCATGCGCTGCTCTGTAGGCTGGGAGGACACTCTCCCAGCAAAGCGGCACCTGTGGCTGCACGGGGAACAGCTGGTTAATGTAATGCTTGCAGGATGGCCAGCTGCCGCAGAACCTCTTTGTTCCCGTCTCTGCAAAGGGCTCCAGGCACTGCTTGCTGTGAGTGTAAATTAGGGGCAGAGGGCACTTGCACTGCGGTAAAGACGGGTCTGGGCAGGAGGAGAGTGCTGTGCAATCAGTGCACTCTCCTCCTGTGGGTCACCAGTAGATTGGTGCACCTGCCCAGGATCAGAGCCGGTGCAAGTATTTTTGCCGCCCTGGACAAAAGAAAAATTTGCCGCCCATATGATCTGCCATATGAACTAACGCCAGTGCTGCACACAGTGTGTGTTTACATTAAAAAGCCTGCAGGGATTGACTATAGACACCAGAACCACTTCATTAAGCTGAAGTGGTTCTTGGGACTATAGTGTCCCTTTAATGTGAGGTAAATTATAAATTAGTGTCACTAATAATATACTAGATTGCCTACTTACAACCAGATGAGGATGGTGATGGGCTGCAGTTTGGCTCCACTGGTCTGGTGTAGAACAGGATCTCTGGAGGCTGTTTGTAACTGTGGTCACAAAATTCAATGTTCTGGGAGAATGGGAGGCAGCTACATTTTTTGGGGGCCCCTTACACAGCTCAAGGTCTGGGCCCCAGGGCCTGACGGTGAGTATGCCCATAAGGCCCACCCATAAGTCCACCTATATGTTCCACCCATGAGTTCGCTCACAGGGAGTGGAGTGTGTAGGGGATGTGTTGTGTGTTATTGTAGAGGATCTAATGTGTGTGCTTATGGAATGTAGTGTATAGGGATACCAGTTTGTGTAGGTGATGCAGTGTGTGTGTAGTGGAAGCAGTGTGTGTTTGTGTATTGTGTGTTTCTGGTTGTGTGTAAGGGATGCATTGTGTGTTTCTGGTTGTGTGTAAGGGATGCATTGTGTGAATCTGTGTTTGTATGCATAAGGGATGCAAGGTGTGTGTCTGTAAGTGTGTGCATTGTGTTTCTGTGTGTATGTAAAAGAAGCAGTGTGTGTTTGCATGTGTGTGTAGGGATGCATTGTGTGTTTCTGTGTATGTATAGGGATGCATTGTGTGTGTGTAATGGATGCATCGTGTGTTTCTGTGTATGTGTGCAAAGGATGCATTGGCTTTGTGTGTAAGGGTTGCATTTTGTGTGTGTGTGTGTGTGTAGTGGATGCATTGTGTGTTTCTCTGTGTGTAAGGGAAGCATGTTGTGTTTCTGTGTGTGTAGGGATGCATTGTGTGTTTCTGTGTATGTATAGGGATGCAATGTGTGAGTGTGTGCGCGTGTCACGTCTAAACATTTGATATGAAGGAACACAACAGTAGATTTCGTATAGTTTGAAGTTTTTATTATAAAAGGTAAAAGATAATGGGACGTTAGTCCAATTCACAGGCACTGTAGCTTTAATTAGAAAACGATAACTGAAGTCCACAATTACAGACACTGTAGCCTTAAGGAATAAACAATAACTGAAGTCCACAATTATAGGCACTGTAGCTTTAAGGAGTAAACGATAACTGAAGTCCACAATTATAGGCACTGTAGCTTTAAGGAGTAAACGATAACTGAAGTCCACAATTATAGGCACTGTAGCTTTAAGGAGTAAACGATAACTGAAGTCAACAATTATAGGCACTGTAGCTTTAAGGAGTAAATGATAACTGAAGTCCACAATTATAGGCACTGTAGCTTTAAGGAGTAAACGATAACTGAAGTCCACAATTATAGGCACTGTAGCTTTAAGGAGTAAACGATAACTGAAGTCCACAATTATAGGCACTGTAGCTTTAAGGAGTAAACGATAACTGAAGTCCACAATTATAGGCACTGTAGCTTTAAGGAGTAAACGATAACTGAAGTCCACAATTATAGGCACTGTAGCTTTAAGGAGTAAACGATAACTGAAGTCCACAATTATAGGCACTGTAGCTTTAAGGAGTAAACGATAACTGAAGTCCACAATTATAGGCACTGTAGCTTTAAGGAGTAAACGATAACTGAAGTCCACAATTATAGGCACTGTAGCTTTAAGGAGTAAACGATAACTGAAGTCCACAATTATAGGCACTGTAGCTTTAAGGAGTAAACGATAACTGAAGTTCACAATTATAGGCACTGTAGCTTTAAGGAGTAAACGATAGTAAATTGCAGATACTGAATCAAATAAAGTCTCTTAGTAGAATTAACGGTTTAGGTGATAAGTAGTTACAATAGCTGTTCCATAACTTTAACTGAAGCAAGACTGATGCAGATAACTGATATGAAGTATGAGTTGAAGTTAGCTGTAATGGGGTTGGTTTTACCGAAGGACTTTGGAGACAGGTAATTACAGCTTTTAGATGCAACGCTTATCACATTGGTTTTACTTAGCTTCCGGCACATAGAACACTGGTTCCCGAGATCTCCTCAGAGGCGGATGAAGAGTGTTTAAGCTTTAGTCGTGGATGAGGAGAGGTGAAGGGAACTTTGCAGAGTCTTTCAGTCCGGTCTGGTAGCAGAGGCTTTCACAACGAAGTTGTACCGGTTGGTAGGTACGGAACGTAGTTTAATAATCCAGCGTCGATCAGCTGGTGCGGTCAGATTAAATAGGCAGACCGTGTCATAAAGAGGTGTGGCTAGGCTCCGTGGAACCAGGAAGTAAGGGAATACCGTAATTAAGGCATGACAGTATCCCCTCCTTAATGAGCAACCTCTGGGTGCTATTGACTTGGTTTAACAGGGTAACGTTTGTGGAATTTAATTTGTCAGCATGAACGACAGAGGAGTTTTCCCATGTATCTTCATCAATTCCATATCCTTTCCATCTGATGAGGTATTGTAAGGAGCCACGATGGATCCTTGAATCCAGTACACCTTGAATTTCGTATTCTTCTTCATCTTGGATCAATATGGGATTAGGAGAAGTAGAGACATTTCTGTGGAAAGGGTCAGGATGATGAGGCTTCAGCAAGGATACATGAAAAACAGGATGTAGCTTCACTGTAGGTGGAAGTTTCAATTTAACAACATTACGGTTGATAACCGCTGTAATTGGAAAAGGACCAAGAAAAGGAGAACTTAGCTTCTTTGATGGATGGTTTGTAGAGATATTCTTTGAGGAAAGCCAGACAAGATCACAGTTTTTATATGAGGGTGAAGGTTGTCTTTTTGAATCAAAAAACTTCTTTTGATTGGAGGCCAATTCTAGATTTTCATGCAATTTCTCGAATAAAGAGGACATTTGAGAGATTCGATTCGATTCGAAGAGATTAGATGAAGAAACTGATGGTTGATGATGGACATGTTTCGATTTTTGACATGTAGAACAAGATTTGACATAAGATTCAATGGTTTGATCTTGACGAGGCCACCAATAGTATCTTTTAGACAATTTAAGGGTCTTTTCCATACCTGGATGACCTGCCAGAGGAGAATCATGAATAGTTTTGAGTACTTTGATTCTGAAGGAGGGAGGAACGTAAATCCGGTCTTTAAAATAGTAGAGATCGTTTTTCTTGGATAATTTAATTGATTTTGGAAGTTCAAGAGCATTTTCACTGAGATCCTTAATGTCGTCAATAAGAGAAGATAAGAATTCAATAAATGGAGGCAAAGGAGGTTCAATTTTAGTGTCCTTATGAACCCTGGAAAGGGCATAAGCCTTTTTGTTTCTAGACCCAGGTCTAAAGACGATGTGGAAATTGAATCGAGAAGAAAAAAGATTCCATTTTACTTGTCGAAACAGACAGTGTTTTATTGGAGTGAAGGTTTTCGAGATATTTATGGTCAGTATATACGATTAAAGAGTTCTGAGCACCTTCAAGAAGGTGTCTCCAGGTTTCTAAAGCCACTTTGATACTTAGTAATTCTTTTTCCTTTGCAGGATAATTCTTTTCGGCAGGAGATAATGTTCGTGAGAAGAAGGCGACAGGATGAAGAGGTTCTTGAGGATTTTTCTGTTGAGAGAGGACAGCTCCAATTGCAATTTCCGAAGCATCCGTTTCAAGGACATAAAAATATGAAGGATTTGGAAGTTGAAGAACAGGAGCTGTTGTAAACTTTCTCTTCAGTTCATTAAAGGCAGTTTGAGCCTTCTCGTTCCAATTAAAGGGATGTTTTTTACTGTTAAGTAAATTGAGTGGTTGAGCTATCTCAGAGTAGTTCTTAATACATTTTCGTTGTAACTCTTTTACTGTAGAGGGAATAGGCCAGTTAATAATACAATCGACTTTTGAGTTATCCATACTTGAGGCATCAGGTATGAGGTTTATAGGACAATCGGAAGAACGATGAGGTGGAAGCGTTTCAGCTTCTTTTTTACTGGATATGTCTGAAAAGTCGGAATAACAAGAAGGTATAGTTGGTTCTTTGGAGATCTGAAGAATAGGAATTTGCTGTAAACATGTTTCTTTGCAATAATGTGAGTTAAAGGTGAGAGAGAATGGAGACCAAGAAATTTGGGGGTTGTGGTTCCTTAACCAGTTGATCCCTATTATAACGGGATATAAAGGTGATGGAATAACATCAAATACTAGAAATTCGGTATGAATATGATTGGTGGTTACCTTTAGAGGGATGGTTTCATGAAGAATCGGTCCCGATGAGATAAGGGAGCCGTCAATCACTTTGATAGGAACAGAAAAGGTTTTTCGAACACAAGGAATTCTGTTTTTTGCTACAAGAGTTGAATCGATGAATACTCCATTTGCACCAGAATCGATGATAGCTTCAGTAATAATTCTCACTTTGTCCCACTGTAGTACAAGGGATATAGGAGTGAACTGAGCAATTGGTGTAGAAGGGAGTGCACTGAAGATCGCAGAGGTATAGGCTTGTCTGCCGGCCTTTGTCCGTTTTAATAAGGGACAATCAGAAACCAAATGATCTTGAGAAGCACAATACATGCATAGGTTTAATTGACGTCTTCGGTTCTTTTCTTCAGGAGTGAGAGGACTTCTTATTACCCCTATTTCCATAGGTTCACTTGGTAAGGAAGTCTTTTCAGGAGCTTTTGAGGGAGTGAAAGGTTTGCGGTCTTTAGAATGTAAGAAGGCTTTTTCGGCCTTTCTTTCTCTTAATCTTCTATCAATGCTAATTGATAAGTGAATTAGAGCGTTCAAAGTAGTAGGGAGTTCTGTTCTAGACAGTTCGTCTTTTACAGCTTCAGATAAACCAATTCGAAATTGGTTGCGCAATGTGATGTCATTCCATTGCGTTTCTACAGCCCATCTTTTAAATTCAGCAATGTAATCTTCAACAGGTCTATTTCTTTGCTGTAGTGTTCTGATTGTTAAATCAGCTGTAGCTTGTTTGTTAGGATCTTCATAGAGAAGAGACATGGCTTCAAAAAATTCATCCAGTGAGCCTAAGATGGGGTCATCATTGTCCAAAAAGGTATGGGCCCAGAACATAGGTTCACCTCTTAGAAAGGAAATAACTGAAAAAACCTTAGATCTTTCTGTGGGATAAGATCTAGGTTTTAAAGCAATCAATAGTTTGCAGGAATAAAAAAACTCCTTATATTTGGAACGATCACCGTAGAATTTTTCAGGGTTACATACAGCAGGATCGCTAGCCGAGAGCAGAGTAGTATGAGGAGTATGAGTTTGTAAATCTCTAACATAAGTGAGAATTCTTTCGTTAGTGACTTGCAGGTCTTGCACACCTTGGGTTAATGTATCAACTCTTTGATTTAGCGAAGTTATCGTGGAATCGAAATCTACTGGATCCATTACAATGGCTGGATTATTCTGTCACGTCTAAACATTTGATATGAAGGAACACAACTGTAGATTTCGTATAGTTTGAAGTTTTTATTATAAAAGGTAAAAGATAATGGGACGTTAGTCCAATTCACAGGTACTGTAACTTTAATTAGAAAACGATAACTGAAGTCCACAATTACAGACACTGTAGCCTTAAGGAATAAACAATAACTGAAGTCCACAATTATAGGCACTGTAGCTTTAAGGAGTAAACGATAACTGAAGTCCACAATTATAGGCACTGTAGCTTTAAGGAGTAAACGATAACTGAAGTCCACAATTATAGGCACTGTAGCTTTAAGGAGTAAACGATAACTGAAGTCAACAATTATAGGCACTGTAGCTTTAAGGAGTAAATGATAACTGAAGTCCACAATTATAGGCACTGTAGCTTTAAGGAGTAAACGATAACTGAAGTCCACAATTATAGGCACTGTAGCTTTAAGGAGTAAACGATAACTGAAGTCCACAATTATAGGCACTGTAGCTTTAAGGAGTAAACGATAACTGAAGTCCACAATTATAGGCACTGTAGCTTTAAGGAGTAAACGATAACTGAAGTCCACAATTATAGGCACTGTAGCTTTAAGGAGTAAACGATAACTGAAGTCCACAATTATAGGCACTGTAGCTTTAAGGAGTAAACGATAACTGAAGTTCACAATTATAGGCACTGTAGCTTTAAGGAGTAAACGATAGTAAATTGCAGATACTGAATCAAATAAAGTCTCTTAGTAGAATTAACGGTTTAGGTGATAAGTAGTTACAATAGCTGTTCCATAACTTTAACTGAAGCAAGACTGATGCAGATAACTGATATGAAGTATGAGTTGAAGTTAGCTGTAATGGGGTTGGTTTTACCGAAGGACTTTGGAGACAGGTAATTACAGCTTTTAGATGCAACGCTTATCACATTGGTTTTACTTAGCTTCCGGCACATAGAACACTGGTTCCCGAGATCTCCTCAGAGGCGGATGAAGAGTGTTTAAGCTTTAGTCGTGGATGAGGAGAGGTGAAGGGAACTTTGCAGAGTCTTTCAGTCCGGTCTGGTAGCAGAGGCTTTCACAACGAAGTTGTACCGGTTGGTAGGTACGGAACGTAGTTTAATAATCCAGCGTCGATCAGCTGGTGCGGTCAGATTAAATAGGCAGACCGTGTCATAAAGAGGTGTGGCTAGGCTCCGTGGAACCAGGAAGTAAGGGAATACCGTAATTAAGGCATGACAGCGCGTAGTGTGAAAGAGCTCCCTGTCTTGCCCCCTGTCCTATAGCGCTCTCCCTTCTGTCCCTTAGAGCTCTCCCCTGCCCCTTAGTGGTCTCGCCTCTCCCCCACCCTCCCCTAGCGGTTTCTTCTCACACTCACCCACCCTCCTTGTGTTCTCCTCACACCCACCCACCCTCCCTCCCCGTGTTCTTCTCACTCCCCCCCTCCATGTGTTCTCCTCACTCACCCCCCCGTGTTCTTCTCACTCCCCACCCACCATGTTCTTCTCACTCCCCCGTTTTCTTCTCACCCCCCACCCTCCTTTGGTTCTCCTCATCTCCCCTTCTCCTCACCCCCCTCCCTGTGTTCTTCTTACCCCCCTCCCTGTGTCCTCCTCACCTTCCCCTCCCTGTGTTCTTCTCAGTCCCCCCTCTGTTCTCCTCATCTCCTCTCCCTTACTCTCCCCCCTCCTCCCTGTGTTCTTCTTACTCTCCCCCCTCCTCTCTGTGTTCTTCTTACTCCCCCCCCCTCCTCTCTGTGTTCTTCTTACTCCACCCCCTCCTCCCGGTGTTCTTCTTACTCTCCCCCCCTCCTCCCTGTGTTCTTCTTACTGCCCCGTTCTCCTCATCTCCCCTTCTCCTCACCCTTACTCTCCCCCCTCCTCCCTGTGTTCTTCTTACTCTCCCCCTCCTCTCTGTGTTCTTCTTACTTCCCCCCTCCTCACTGTGTTCTTCTTACCCCCCTATTCCCTGTGTTCTTCTTACTCCGCTTTGTTCTTCTTACTCACCCCTATTCTTCTTACTTCCCCCTGTTCTTCTTACTCCCCCCGTTCTTCTTACTTCCCCCACCTGTTCTTCTTACTCCCCCCTGTTCTTCTTACTCCCCCCGGTTCTTCTTACTCCCCCCCATTCTTTTTGCTCCCACTCCTTTTCTTCTTACTCCCCCCCGTAATTCTTACTCCCCCCTGTTCTTCTTACTCACCCCGTTATTCTTACTCATCCCCGTTATTCTTACTCATCCCTGTTCTTCTTACTCCCCCCACCTGTTCTTCTTACTCCCCCCCCTTTCTTCTTACTCGCCTCCCCTGTTCTGTTACTCCCCCTGTGTTCTTCTCACTCCCCCTTCCATGTGTTCACCTCACTCACCCCTACATGTGTTCTCCTCATCTCCCCTTCTCCTCAGCCCCCTCCCTGTGTTCTTCTTACCCCCTCCTCTCTGTGTCCTCCTCACCTCCCCCTCCCTGTGTTCTTCTTAGTCCCCCCCTGTTCTCCTCATCTCCCCTTCTCCTCACCCTTACTCTCCCCCCCTCCACCCTTACATCTTCATTCTCCCCTTCCCTGTGTTCTTCTTACCCCCCTCCTCCCTCCCTTCCCCTTCCCTGTAGCGTGGCCGAGCTCCTCTCCGGTCCGTGGTACCCGGCGGACTGATAGGAAAGTGCACACTCAGTGTGCACTTCCTGTCAGTCCGGCCGGGTACAGGAAATAGAAACTGCAGCGTTTCTGTTTCCTGTACCCGGCCGAACTGACAGGAAGTGCACACTGAGTATCCACCTTCCTATCACTCCGGCCGGGGCACCGCAGACCGGAGAGGAGCTCGGCCACGCTACAGGGAAGGGGAGGGGAGGAGACAAGCAGTGCTGCAGCCGCCTGAGGCTCTTTACAGAGCGCTCAGGCGGCTGTAGCATTAGGATCAGCCCTGCAGTGGCCGGTTTTAAAATGATTTAGGGCGGCCTGGGAACCTTGTTACACACCCCTGAATGTCCATCAGACAACCGGTCCGGTGACTTTCTGGTTTGTTTAGCTCAGTGGATCTAAATTCAAGAAGCAGGCATTTGACCAGAGCACCTACCATTGCGCTATATTGGGAAGTCTGTGATTGGACAGCCACAGAAAGTCTGGGAGGAGTTAGAAGAGGAGGGCTTACAAATGCTGCAGATAAGAGATCTGCAGGTTTTGCATGCTGTGTTTTTATATGCCCCCATTAAAAAACAAAATAATTTATTGGTGGTAAAATCTACTAAACAGTTATTTAAAAAATATATATTTTTTTTTATTTAAGTTTTTTGGGGGGAGAGGAGAGCAGTCGAGTGTCCCTTTAACTCTTGCTATATTCCTGTATAGGTGAAAGATGTTAAGGACTTAAATATCATTAAAGAGGAACTGTCACTTCCTCAAAAGTGAAAGTTCCTTGTTCTTTCACCCCTTTACATGTGATTGCAGTATTTACTGAATGAATAAAGCAACGGAGTTTAAAAAAAAAAAAAAAAAACAACAACAAAAAAACATCCTTACCTTCTTAGCATTTCCACGTTTGTGCTTGGGTGGCTAACAATGGAATGCTGTTCGCACATGCATGCTTAGCATATTCTCGAGCAGTACCATACACTCGCATGCCCAATGTGTATGGTACTGCAAGATTACCTAATTGATATATTTTGCCAACCCATGTTAACGAAAAGAAAAGAAAAAAAAATGAGCAAGAACAATCACTAACTTTTTGCTAAGTTATTGGGTTGTTCTAAAATTGAGGAAGTGATAGTTCCTCTTTAAATGTGACTTTTATTAGAATCTCTTCAAAGTAGAAAAAAGCTATTCTGTTCAAAGCAATGTAACAAAATATTTATAGGTGAAATATCCTTTACAG
Organism: Pelobates fuscus; assembly: GCF_036172605.1. Classification (NCBI taxonomy): domain Eukaryota; kingdom Metazoa; phylum Chordata; class Amphibia; order Anura; family Pelobatidae; genus Pelobates; species Pelobates fuscus. The sequence goes on along the minus strand of NC_086325.1, from coordinate 150,199,194 downwards.
ATATAAACAATTACCTTCTTATGCTTATAGTAACATTTGGTGGACTGGCCCTTACAGTTCAATTCCAGTAGCTCTAAGAAATAATGAGTAATTAACAAAACTGCTATTAATTATACTGTATGTGCAATGTACATAGATATGAATTTTGTCAAACAAGTCCATCGGGTTACTAAAGCCCATAGCTGCCTAATTGAATTCTTATATCCTTTGCTAATTAGGTCTTTGTATCTTGTTTCTTTATACGTTTTTTTCCATAACAGTCTATTAAAAATTGGCACTGTGTTTGGAGCGTAGCCGTGGAGCAGCATGATGTAGTTTTAAAAGGATGAAACTCTGAACTCACTGGCATGCCAGCTTGGATAGTCTTTGGGTGTTCTTCATACTTAGGGACATGGACAACTGATTGGTATCTCTGATCAGGAGCCTGGTAGGGCGCTGCGGCCCTTTAACTGAGCAACCGGGTCCCTGTCAGATCGCAGTGCTGGGCAGAAGTTAGTTAGTTAGAATGTGAGTAGGGGGAGGGAAGAGCCATGACCAGACTCCCATAAGCCTCAGCCAGCAGTCAGATCTGGCTTCCAGTGAAGCTAACTTCCTGCACCCAAAATGTACGGAACCAGGGGGGGGTGGCGAAAATATGTTATGACCTGTGTGTGTTTTTATCAGTGTGTGTGTCGGTGTGTATGTGTATCTGTGTGTGTCAGTGTGTGTTTGTTTATCTGTGTCAGTATGTGTGTATGGCAGTGTATGTGTATATGTCCACACATCCTAGCATTCAAAAGCCAACACAAAAGGCTTAACTAGAAATAACCGGGCCTCGGTGCGAATGTTGCCCTGGGCCCCTCCATGGGTCTAATCCTCCCCAGTCCCTTCATGTGTCTCATTCCCTCCCAGCCCCTCCATTTGTCTCGATCCCTGCCCCCCCAGGCCCTCCATGTGCCTCATTCCCTCCCAGTCCCTCCATTTGTCTCGATCCCTGCCCCCCCAGGCCCTCCATGTGCCTCATTCCCTCCCAGTCCCTCCATGTGTCTCATTCCCTCCCCTTTCCTGCCCAGTCCATGTGTTTCATTCCCTTCCCCCCACACACTTTATGTGTCTCCAACCCTCCACCCACCCATGTGTCTCATTTCCCCCCCTCCTAGACCTTCCAAGTGTCTCATTCCCCCCCAGCCAATCTATTCGTCTCATTTCCTCCCCCCAGGCCCACTATGTGCCTAATTCCCTCCCCACCAGTCCCTCTGTGTATGTCACCATCCCACCCCCCTAACCCCTCCATGTGTCTCATTCCCTCCTCCCAAGCTCTCCATGTGTCTAAGTCCCTCCCCCCAACCCCTCAATGTCTCTCATTCAACTACAAGCCCCTCCATATCACCATTAGCTCCCCCCTAGCCCCTCCATGTCTCAGTCTTTTCTCCCGAGCCCACACCTCCATGTGTCTCATTTCCTTTTTCAAGTCTCTCCATTTGTCTCATTCCCTTCCCCCAGCCCTTCCATGGGTCTCATTCTCTTCCTCCCAAACCATTCATGTTTCTCCATCCCTACCCACAGCCCCTCCATGTCTCATTCTTTCCCCCCAAGCCCACACCTCCATGTGTCTCATTTCCTTTTTCAAGTCTCTCCATTTGTCTCATTCCCTTCCCCCAGTCCCCCAGTCCCCCCATGTGTCTCTTTCCTTTCCCCCACACCCTTTATGTGTCTCCATCCCTCCCCCTCCCAGACCCTCCAAGTGTCTCATTCCCTCCCCCCAGCCCAACCATTTGTCTCATTTCCTCCCCCCAGGCCCACCATGTGCCTCATTCCCCCTCCCCCCCAGCCCATCCATTTGTCTCATTTAATCCCCCCAGGCCCACTATGTGCCTTATTTCCTCCCCACCAGTCCCTCTGTGTGTGTTTCTATCCACCCCCCTAACCGTTACAGGATCTCATTCCTTCCCCCCCAAACACCATATGCCTCCATCCCTCCCCCTAGTCCCAACATGTGTCTCATACCCTCCCTGCAACCTGGTTCACAGCCCCTCCTGTGAACCAGCACTGAAGATATGCCAGTGGCGCACGGTTGCAGGGTTCGCAGCGGTGGCTGGGCTCTCTGGTGTGATGGGCAAGTCGCAGCTGCGTCCTGTGTGACCGTGGTATTTACGCCACAGGCCAACACTTTACACAAATACACCCCTGCTTTCAAATGAGAACACCTGCGGAATAGGTTTGATCTATTTAAATAATAAGAATTAAATCATAATTGAAGTTTCTCAGAGGAAAAGGACGGTATCTATGACAAAAACAACCACATTAAGATTCAGTGGTTATGGTGTTTACAGTTTAATTGGGCTAAATTACAAGCAATTCTAAAATATAAAACCAAAGTCAGCAGGGCAAACTGCTAATGACTACCTGCGCAACATGTAATGTATTATCTAACATGTTAAACTAACCAGGAAATAAAATGCATAACTGCACTAAATAAAGGGAACAACATAGTTTCCAGGCATTAAGGGGCAAACAGAGAAATAAGTGAAAATGTGAGTCAATATTTGCATTGCGCACGAGAACACAAAGAAAGGGTGAAATTATTTTGATCTATTTAAAATGTTAAGAACAAGAGCTGACCAAGGTCACTCTCACAAGTAGTGGTAGAGGAGTTAATCAATCACTAAGGCTGGGAGTCATTGCAACCTGTACTTCTCAATATCGCACCCTCTAACCTTAAGGTGTCAAACTGTTTTTTGAATGGCTTACCACCAAAGTTGTGTCATGTCATGCTGTGCAGCCTATCAGGCCAATAAATGACCATACTGCCAACCAAAGCTTCGCTATTATTATAGTAGCTGAGGACAGGAAAGGGGAGGCAGCATGACCGGCACCCAGAGACTCAACTTGAGTGTTAAACTAATCGAAAAGTTTAATACCGTCAGGCAAAATGTCCGATGGGGACTCCAGCCCCCATAACCTTAATTTAGATGACATTGAAATGGGAACAGAGTGACCCATTAATGATGACCTGTTCAACTCCATTAAGTAAATCATATATCGTAATGCATTTTCTATGGTTTGCTGCAGAACAGTTTTGCTCCAATCAAAGTCTATTTTATTATGGTGCTGCATATATACACGAGCTATTAAATAGCAAAGTATTGGTGAAAAAAAAAAATCAATGCAACCATAGTTGTTGTTCGCGACTCCAATAGGCACATTGACGTGAAGGCTTCCCGGAGAGATCAGCTACGTCCACAGGAAATTAACTAAATTGCAGTTTTATGAAACGCGTGGTGTTCGGCACTTTGCTGAAGTCTCTCAAAATCTTTACTAAAAGAACTGTAGTCATTTAATAATATTTTTTTCCACAAAGTAGGCTTATGTTACGTGAATTCTATATACAAGCCGGCAGCACAATTCATGCAACTCGTAACAGGACGTTTAATTTATTTATATGGCCAGAATGACATGACTGAAGTGGGAACTCTACTGTCATGACGCCTATGTCACTCCGGTTTTATTAAAATGGCTTTTATAATCCTTGTACACCGCGGTGAATAAAATGGTTAGTTGACCTGGTCCACGTATACACGTACTATTTTAAATGATTAATTTCAAGTGAATTGAAAGGGGAATTTCAAATTTAAGGGCAGAGCAGCCAAAACAAAAATCATAGTTGACTTAGATATTTTTAGAGTCCAGTTGGGCTAGTTTGGCCTTAAATGAAATTCGCCGTCTCAATTTAATGAATAGCACATGGGAGATTTTATGGCCACTGTTGGACAGTTGTGTTCAGTAAACTCATAAATTAAAAAGAGAACTATGTATGAAACCAGAAGCAGGGACACCAACATGGCGGCGAGAGCCCGACGTGCGTCCCGGCACGGAAGTAGCTGCACGTCATGTAGCTCGCGTCTTGCTCTGGCCCCACTTCCGGTTGTACCAGTGTTTACTTCCGGTTCGCCATGTCGGACTCAGAGAGTGATGAGGATCGCCCTTTCTCCCTCACTGGATTCCTTTTCGGAAATATCAATGAAGATGGCCAGCTGGAGGATGATTCTGTGCTGGATAAGGTGAACCAAGGATCATCTAGGGAGCTGGCTCTGCAGGAGACACAGGGCAGGACCCATAGCCATGGAGTCTATATTATTCTTATTTAATATTTATAACATGTGAAGAGGGGGCAGGAGGGATATAATCAGAATAGCAGTGCAGTGATGTGACTGCTGACCTTTTCCATTCCACTGTTTCCAGTTTGGCTGGCAAAGCATCATGGGAATTGTAGTCCTAAACAGCTACCCACAGTTTCCAGTTTGGCTGGCAAAGCATCATGGGAATTGTAGTCCTAAACAGCTACCCACAGTTTCCAGTTTGGCTGGCAAAGCATCATGGGAATTGTAGTCCTAAACAGCTATCCACAGTTTCCAGTTTGGCTGGCAAAGCATCATGGGAATTGTAGTCCTAAACAGCTATCCACAGTTTCCAATTTGGCTGGCAAAGCATCATGGGAATTGTAGTCCTAAACAGCTATCCACAGTTTCCAGTTTGGCTGGCAAAGCATCATGGGAATTGTAGTCCTAAACAGCAATGCTAAATGATAGCCATTACTGATATAGTACAAGTAGATAGAACAGGGCTGCAGCTATGCAATAAATGAATGTGAAGGATTAAACTTGATGCACTGGAGTTGTTGTGTGGTTCTCCCCCTCCTCCCCCCACCCCTGTAATAATAAAGCAACTAGCAGCCAACTCTGCTGTTCATATTTATCTACAAACACCCACTGTTTCACACAACACACAAGTTAAAGGACCACTATAGTGCCAGGAAAACATACTTGTTTTCCTGGCTCTATAGGGTCTTTGGGCCCCCCTCCCGTCGGGCTCTAGGGTGAGGAAGGGGTTAATCCCTTACCTTTTTTCCAGCGCCAGGCTCCCTCGGCGCTGAGGACTCTCCTCCTCCTTTCCCCATCATCGCCTGAATGCGCATGCGCGGCACGAGCCGCGTGCGCATTCAGCCAGTCCATAGGAAAGCATTCTTAATGCTTTCCTATGGACGCTGGCGTCTTCTCACTGTGAAAATCACAGTGAGAAGCGCGGAAGCGCCTCTAGCAGCTGTCAATGAGACAGCCACTAGAGGCTGGATTAACCCATAGGTAAACATAGCAGTTTATCTGAAACTGCTATGTTTACAGCAGAAAGGGTTAATCCTAGATGGACCTGGCACCCAGACCACTTAATTAAGCTGAAGTGGTCCTTTAATCGGTTTGAAGTATGAAGTATTGTCACAATGCTACATGCATTTACAGGTTCGGTTATATTTGAAATGGAAAGTAAGTAGATTTCCGATACTGATATTGTATAAGAACATGTACTTTTCTGTGAGCTGTCCACAAGAAAAGTAAAAGGATCGTGTTGTTATTATTATTACTGGTATTTATATAGCGCCAGCATATTCTTTAGCGCTTTTCAATATTCATTGAAGGAACACTTGAAGCATCATACCCACCATAGTGCGCTGTAGTGGTTATGGTGTCAGGAGTGCCATGGTGCTGTCCCAGTATTATCTGTCTAACAATTGGAGCACAGTTTTCCAAGTACCTGTTTCCTGCAGGTGCCTGGGCTGCTTCCAGTCTTTTCAAACAAGAGAAGCCGATACCAATCTAGGTGCTCATTTATTAAAAGAAGACTCCATTAGTATTTTTGCAACTATTTAGTAGATTTCCCCCTCCAAAAAACATGAATATATGGGGGAAAAAACACTTGTAAAAGCTGCAGACCTACTGCTCTCCCCTCCTGAAAGTCTGTGCCAGGGAATTGATCAATCATAGGCTTCTCATTGAGCCAATCAGCTGCTGTGATCATGGTTTTCCAATGCTTCTCAATGAGCAGTACTATACATTTTGTCCAGGTTTTGTGTGTGTAAGACTGGGCTCTCTATCCTCCCTGCATGCATTGCCTGCAGCGCTGCCAATAACTACATGCAGCCAAGTTCACTAACTAGTAAACTAGGCTGTGTGTAAATTGACTGCGTGTATACCATACCACAGCTCCTATCAGTTTATAGAGCAGTTTCGCTCATGTGATGAGTGTAACTGATGCATAAACTATATATCCCATAAACCACTGCTGAGTAGGTCTTTATAGTATAAGAGCAGACCCTACAGATAAAAATTTGTGTAACAGTTCTTTTGTAGTGCATGAATGTATAGCACATTACAAAATATTGAATATATTTACAATAGGTGTGGAATATGTGGCGCTGAATAGTTATTGTGAACAGTGAATTATAGCTGCTGTATACACTCTATGGGTACTCCTCACAACCCACCATACAAAGATAATCACCAAGATACAGAAAAAAGACTTCAGGCCCAATGGGTGTTGCCACCCCTTGGGTCTTCTATCTTTAAGAGTGCAGCGCTGTATTGAGTGTGAGAACACAGTGAATTACCTGTGATTCCAAGACAATTATCCTCTGTATTCTCCAATGTAGTGTACATACAAAAGAAAACAGAAATATATACAGATAATTGTGTAGTATATTAAATACTGTAGTGAAGACTTAAGTGAGTAACAGATATGTCTAAACTCACATTTTCTAGAGCCTTTTCAAGTAAATTAGGCTCTAAACTTCCGCACGTCTGTGTCTTTAAAGGTAGACCACACGACCCCTCTCTCCAAGGTAAAGTGTGTATTTTCCTTTCCACAGCGTATATAAAAGACACAGAATTATCGAACTAAGTGTAGCATCCTTTGTAATGTCTCCATATATTTAGATAATAAGTTAAAGTGCTCACCTTGTTTAGAGCCTTTTAGTAACTGGCTCTAAGTATGTAGGCCCAGTGTCAGTTTGTGGGGTGACACTGCCCCTTCCCTGGAATCACTGGTGCTGGATACAGTGGATTGTGTAAAATAAAGGCATTTTATTACAGAATATATAAAATCAGTATAAAAGTATATTTCTAGAAAATAAAAAAATGAATAAGAACAAAGTATTTTCAAGTATTGGTGGTTTAAGAAAAAATAGTGAGTCCACTTTAAGACACAGACGTGACTGCAGTGTCAGGAGTACATGTTTGTGTTTTTTTAATACATTGGAGTTAACAGAAGCTTCTGCGTTGGCTCTGTTAGTAACTCCAACAGAGTTAACCCTCTTTCATCCTTTCATTGCTACTTAAAGTGGAACAAGATACCAAATTGCTCCAAACTGGTTTGACACAAACTGGGGAATGACACCCACAGACTCCTTGCTTCATAATCATTACTATGAGCTGCAGTGGTTTTAGTGCCACCATCACCACTGCAGCCAGGAGTGCTCTGTCACCATCACATCATAATCTGTCAAACTGTTTTAGCACAGTTTGAAACTTACCTGAGTCTCACCGTGCACCATGCTGCTTCTGGCTTTTTCAAGATGTGGAAGCTGGTTGTCCCTATGTTCCAAACATGTATTCATTCATTGTCTCAGTGAGCTCAGCTGGTGCTCTCGGTTCATACACAAACACCCATATCAGCATCTGGCTTCTCCTCCTAGAAAAGACAGCAAGCAGCTACATGTCATACTGGGCTATATGGTTTGTAAGATTACGGTGGAACAACATACGGGCTGGAGTAAGCACCATAATCACTGCAAAACACTATAGTGTTATGGTGCTTGCAGTGGGCCTTGAAGGGACCCCTATAGGCAGCCAGACCACTTCATCTCATTGAAGTAGTCTGGGTGCACTGTCCCTGTCACACTTAGGTCTGCAATGGAAATCATTCTAGTTTTTCGAGAAACGGCAATGATTACTTTGCAGGACTAAGACTGCCTCTAGTGACTGTCAATCAGACAGCCACTAGAGGCACTTCCTGCTTGTTAGGTGTCTTTTGGTGGCCTAACTGATGCTGGACGTCCTCACGTTCTGCGTTAGGACATCCAGTGTCATTTAAATCCCCATAAGAAATCATTGCAGCAATGCTTTCCATGTGGAGGGCCTAATGCAGCATGACTTATTATATAGTAATTTCTTAAGTCACTGTAAACAAGGAAATTAAAACTAATGACATGTCACTTCCAAAACTTTTTTCCATTTTGAAAGTTTTTTATGACAGAAAATGATGGCATATTGTAATGTTTTTGATATTTTGTTTTTCATGCTAACTATTCTTCATTATTCTGTCTGTCAGGAATCAAAGAAACATCTGGCCGGGTTGGGTGCCCTAGGACTTGGCAATCTGATTACAGAGATCACATCCAGTGTAGATGAAGCAGCAGAGACTGAAGGAGTCAGCCTGGATGAGGATGGTATGAAACGCAACAGAACGGATGTATGCCTACATAAAATTAGAGCCCTAATTTTTGTAAAACCACTCAAAGCTTGGCTCTTCAGCTGCCTCCAAGATCATGACAATTTCACTACCCTATCTGTATTAATTTAGACAGCAGTGATAGGGTGGGGAGAAGTTTATCACAGACTGACAGGAGAGAAATGACCAGTGCTCAAACTGAGCCCTGCTCATAGCTCTTTAAATCCCTTTAACTACCGCGGCTCACAGAGCTCTCTGTTCAGCGTGAGAGAAAATCTCTCTGCTGATGTCAGTACTGACATCAGCAGAGGGACTTCCTTGGGAGGTGGTATTAGGACTGAGATTATAGATATGATTATGGGTCAGATTATGGTTGGATTGGGGGAAGATGGGTTGGATTAGGGATTTTATTAAGGATTGGATTACAGGCAGGTTTAGGGGAAAAGGTATACATGTGGGGTATAATTGTATTCGAGAACAGTAGCAGAATATAAATATGTATGTGTTTGCAGTAGTGGGACATGCGTGGTCTTTGAATTCTCCAAAAATGAAACATGTGAAAAAAAGAAACCACTATAAAATAGACCTAGGTTTCTGATAAAATGGTTAAATGAAAAGTGTCAAAATGATCTTAGTGACAGCCTGGGGAATGTAGTTTCTACCAATCTTTACTTTTGTGTAGCGATTTTGCATTCTGAGACTACTATTTAAATTGTAATCTCAGCATGTCAAATATTGCAAAGTTTTAGCTTCAAGACCATAATTTCACTCCTTGCCGTCTTGTTTATTTTTATTTACCCCCCACGCACGCTTTCTTTATACTTTCTTCCCATTTAATATTGTGTTATTGATGTATATAGGGTATCAGAAAAAAAGGCCCCATTTCTTCTTTAAAAAAAGTATATGTAATATTTATGGGTGCACTTAAATAGAAACTGGGGAAGTTGTGATGGAATGAATGCATGGCAAAAAAACCTTGGTCCTTAAGGGGTTAAGCCACCAGAACAGTTATAAACACCCTTCCCCACCCCACAAAATAGTATAGCTTTTCATCATAGTAGCACTGTATCCTGATGACTTCTTTGATTTTCTTCTCTCCCAATGTAGGCTGGGTCAAAAGTACCGATGACGCAGTTGATTACTCTGATATTAATGAGGTTGCTGAGGATGAGTCGCGCAGATACAAACAAGCCATGGGGACATTGCACCTTAATCGCCGAGCAGGTACATATAATAAACCATTGAAGGAAAAACATCCTTAAAGGATCACTATAGTGTCAGGAAAACAAAGCGGTTTTCCTGACACCATATAATCCTTGGGGGACCCTCACCCTTCAGCAGCTTACCTTAATCCAGCACCGGTCTCCCTCGGCACTGGTGACCTCCCCTCCCCCGCCGATGTCAGCTCCCGAGTGGAGCGGAATGTGCATGCGCGGCAAGTGCAGTGCGCGCATTCAAAGAGTCCGTAGGAAAGCATTTCTCAATGCTCACTTATGGACGCTCTGAAACTGCTATGTTTACATCTGAAGGGTTAAAACCTGAGGGACCTGGCACCCAGACCACTTCATTGAGCTGAAGTGGTCTGGGTGGCTATAGTGTCCCTTTAAAGCAAGACTATTTGTATCAAACTTTACAGAGAAGATGACACTACCCAGCATTTTGTTATATTAAGTTTTCTTACGTTTGTATTTTTGTTTGTGTTTTTTAATGGAATTAACATGGTCTATTTGAAGTTTTAAACTGATTTGTAATTGGCTGATTGTGTTGGGATTTAAATCCTGGTCTGTGTCCAGATATTTTATTGCTGATATTAATCTAAAGGCAGCCCTCACCAGACTTCCTGAGACGATAAAACTAAAAATAGCCACATTCCTTGACTTACATTCCACTTCGTTATATTTTCCCTTTTTATGGAAGCTGGATTGGGTTTAAAACATGGAAGTGTTTTCACCAATTATGCTGGCAGTGAATAATACTTTTCTCGGTTCTTGTTGTTCACCATGCCTTTGTTTTTGGTGTAGATGATGATGACGACGATGATTATGACGCTGACTGTGAAGATATTGATTCCAAATTGATGCCACCGCCTCCACCTCCTCCAGTAACTGGGAAAAAGGACGAAGACAAAGGTGCAACATCTACCGGTAAAAAGGGGTTTAGCTCCGTTCGCATTCACAACAATTCGCAGAAGAAAGCTCTGTGTGATGGTGTGCATGAGAACACCACGGTTCACTGTTAACCATAAACTCAGTTTCCCAATACATGCTCATGATAAATAATGACTTTTTTTTCCCATTTTTGATAAAGACTATTTAGAAACCAAAAGTAATTTGAAATGTCACGGTTTTTAGTGAACATTTGCTGGTTTCTCCTCAACTGGTAAATCATCTTCTTTATATCAAATTGTATCCACTTCTGACCCCATTTTTTATTCTTTATGTATTACTGCACAATAAATCCCGTCATAGTCAATATAAAACTGACAGAGCAATATCATTTCTCAGTGAGCACAAAACAAGTGCTAATAGCCCGAACGAAATAGAAATACAAAGAAGCAACAAAATGAACTATTCTAGTGGTATGTTCTAGTACCGCAGTATATTCCACATTGGCCCCGTGTAAGAGCCTTAGCACCCACCCTACCTTGTTAAATCTTAAAGGACCACTATAGTGTCAGGAAAACAAACTCGTTTTCCTGACACTTTATAATCCTTAGGTCCCCCCCCCTCCCGCTGGGCTGCAGGGGTTTTAACCACTGACCTTTATCCAGCACCGGTGACCTCTCCTCCCTCTCCGACGTCAGCTCCCGAGTGGAGCCGAATGCACATGCGCGTCCAGAGCCGCACGCGCATTAAAAATGCCCATGGGAAAGCATTACTTAATGCTTTCCTATGGACGTTCTGCATGCTCAATGCGATTTTTCGCATTGAGCGTCGGGGAAGCGGCTCTCAGGAAGACAGCCACTAGAGGCTGGATTAACCCTGCTATGTAAACATAGCAGTTTCTCTGAAACTGCTATGTTTACAGCTGCAGGGTTAAAACCTGGGGGACCTGGCACCCAGACCATTTCATTGGTCTGGGTGCCTATAGTGGTGCTTTAATATTTAGCGCTTCTGTTATATTTGTGCTTTAATATGAATCCGGGCGATGGTGCAGAGAAACATGCTGCTGTCTACTACTTTAAGGACCATTTTAAATGGGAGCTCCTATCACAATGAATTATTTTACGTTCTGGGTCTCTGAGAATAGAAATGGAATTGGTCCATGGGACTCTTACTCAGGTCTAAATATACATTCAGTAGTGGATGAGTGGAAATCTTAAGCCCTGGTCAGTTAACCCACTGCACATTTTTTGTGAAAATCTGAGTGAGATCTTAATCACAGCTTGTTTTGGGGTTTTTGAACCCCACATTTTTAATGAATCGTTTAATTTATCTGAAATTGAAGTCTTTCTTTATTCTCATTACGAGACTGCCAGGACTTATCGTCTCTTTATCATTATTGTAGACCAAATTTCAAGTTAATCTAAAAAAAAAAAAAAAAATTCACGTAAACAAGGTGAACGTAACAGTACATGCTCTTTTTAAAAACTGATAAGGTGTACGTTTGCTCCATACCTCTAAAAATTCCCATACCTCCACTTATGATTCAACGGTTTAATGATTAGCTCTGTAACCTCAAATGGTATCCTATTACTTTTATAACATCTTAATTGCTTATAATTTATCAGCACTGACTTTACAAGTATCTTAGCAACAATTTTATATAGATAGTTATGTTTCTCTATTTATATTTTTGTCTTTCAAATATTTGATTTGATATAAATAAATATATACAGTGTATAAAAACTTAATAATCCATAATAATTAAGGCAGAGTAAATAAAGTTAAATGTATGTTCTTGCAATACAAGTAACAAAATGAATACCCTCCTGATCGTTGCAAGTTAATCTCTCATTATTGTGTTAATGCAGCTGCAAAAACATGCTCTCCCATTTTTGTGTTCAACAAACTAATAATTGGTGTTTTATATAGATTTTTAGATAGCAATACTAAAAATAACACAATACATTAAAACAGGTAACTGCAATTTACTTAGGGGTAAACCACGGTCAATCAACACACAAATTAATTAACCTTAAGTCTTGATTTCTTGGCACAAAGACAAGGTCATGACAAGGAACTTGACCTGGCGTAGCAAAACAAAATGGTGTCTATAGTCTAAACATTTTACTTACAAAGCTGGGCGTCAAGCCAGTTTGATAACAAACAGAACACAGTTGAAGCTATAAAATTTTCCATTGAAAGTAACGGGGGGGGGGGGGGGGGGGAACCTGTCAGTTTTGCAAGTGGCCATAACAGTTCTTCTGTATTGTGTGGCAATCCATGACTCCAGATTACTGCAGAGGCACTTCCCATTTTTGAATCCTGGGACTCGTAAGTAAAATGTTCTAGTCCGGTGATTCCCATCCCTTTTAAAATCTGCTCGAGGGCTTGGTCTATAGATAACCGTGGCTGCCTTTTAAGAATGCTCCATTGGTGACTCTGTTCGTTATAATCCGATCCAGCTCACATTTGGTTTTATTGGATGCAGTCACGTTCAAGTCACACTTCTTACAAAATGTATTTCTATAATAGAATATTGAAAAGCTGTTTATGTTGTTCCAATCCCAGAGGAGGAAAATAGACAAAGATTTTGTGGATGGGAAATAAATAGTTGAATTTCTGTGATTCGCATACTAATCATCTTTTCTGAAACAATAATGAAACTTTCTTTGTTTTTGTTTTTTTTCTTCTTCCAGCTCCAGAGGAAGGAGATGGGATTATTCTCCCTTCCATTATTGCACCATCATCTGCTGCTATGGATAAGGTAGATTTCAGCAGTTCCTCAGATTCTGAATCTGAAATAGGTCCACAAGATAGAGGACAAGATGAGGGAAAGGAGAGAAAGTTGACATTGCCCCTTGCTGGCATTATGCAGAGGGACGCCACCAAAGAACTGCCCAGCGTTACACAGCTTTTCCCAGAGTTCAGGCCTGGCAAGGTATTCAACTGTTTGATGTCTACTGCAGCTTTGTCTTCACCACTTTTCACTTGTATGGGGAGGAAGGAACTAGACCTCAGTTGGTAATTTGTCCCTTTTGCTGTATGTGAGGATTTCTGATCACTTCTTTTGAGGATGCTCACAACTCCTTTGTGTCTACGTCATGCATTATGTCCTTAACACCCCGTTGCCTTATATTGTATGGTAGACAACAGTCTGAGGATTATAATAAACTGGAAGGTTGATCATCAATCTAGGCATTGCCAGTGCCTGTATAGAAATAAAAAGTTTAGAGAGAGCGGTTCTAGGTTCCCCTTTTCTGTTCATAGATTAGCGCCTTCGTTTTCAGATGACCAGTCAGGTTATTTTTGCTTCCACAGGTCTTGCGATTCCTTCGGCTTTTTGGACCTGGAAAGAATGTCCTGTCCGTGTGGCGCAGTGCTCGGAGGAAACGGAGGAAAAAACATAGAGAAATGACGCAGGACATACAAGCTAAAGAGGGTGAAGAGCCAGAAGCTGTGCCGGAAAAAAAAACTTGTTGGGAAAGTGAATACGCTCCTCCACCTCCCCCAGAGCAGTGCCTGTCTGATGATGAGGTTTGAATTCACAATATTCTTAAACTTATTTTGTTCTTACTGAGAAATCAAAGCATTCAGTGTGGATCCAGTTCCTTTGCTCAGGGACACATTCCATGTCACATGTCTTCTGCAATCTCCAATGTTTTTTTTTTGTGTGTGTGTTTAACAGATTACCATGATGGCTCCAGTAGAGTCCAAATTCTCGCAGTCCACTGGTGACACCGATAAAGTGGCGGACACCAAACCCAAAGTTGCGGAGTGGCGGTATGGGCCAGCGCAGTTGTGGTATGATATGCTTGGAGTCCCAGAAGATGGAAGTGGATTTGACTATGGATTTAAGTTAAAGGAGACGGGTGATGATGGTGATGATGATGATGAAATGAAGGTTGAGGAGGAGATTGAGGAAAAAGTAAGTTGGCATTTAGTCTTGTGTATAAAGTTCTCTCTTTTGAGGTTTTATAACTTGCAACAGGTCTGTCTTAATCAAGGAGACCCATTAGACGGATGTAACGCTAGCTACCTTTGTATCTACTATAGATCACATGCAGGGTTGGTGTGGCTAGGACTGCATAAACAAAGTAAGCCAACTTCTAAATGGCAGATATTTGAGCAGTTGGACTGCAGGGGCATGACCTATACACCAAAGCCACTCCATTCACCTAGATTTGTTGTGGTAATATTTTACTATCACATTGTACCACAGTGTGTCACCAAATGTAAGGTTTAAAGCAGGTATGGACCCCTAAAGCACATTAGCTTGCTGAGGTTCTAGATGTGTGAAGAGTGTGTCTTTTTTTTTTTTTTTTTTTCATTTTACAAAGCGTCAAATGAAGCACACAATAGGTTGTTACTTCCTGATTGTTTAGCTGATTGGATCTAAACTCAAGGGGCAGCAATTGCCCAGAGCACCTGCCTTGCTAAGACTACTCATTCAGCTACATTGCCAAGCCTGTGATTGGACAGCCACAGAAAGTATAGGCTGGGTTAGAAGGATAAGCCTTGTAAAGGCTGCACACAAGAAATCTGCAGCTTTTCCAAGCTTTTTTAGATCTACCTCAATGATAAATTGTATAATTAAATTAATGCATGTTTTCATTTGGGATATGTCTACTAAACAGATTTTTTTTTTTTATTCTGACAGTGAAGCATCTGTCCCTTTCAGGTTTTTAAAGGTTTACTTAAAAAAAAAAAAAGTTACCATTTTAGATTACTAGATCTCCCCTCCGCCCCCCCCCAAATAAATCACTTTAACCCCTTAAGGACACATGACATGTGTGACATGTCATTATTCCCTTTTATTCCAGAAGTTTGGTCCTTAAGGGGTTAAAAATACTTTGAAAGTTACGTGCAATCCAATGCCAGATTGACAGACTCCTCACTCCTGGTGTTCCTGATGTGATTATTCATTAATATTACTTTCAATCTTTTCCCACAGAAGACAGAAACAGCAGAAGACACCCCAGCAGTAGACAACCAGTTTCAGGATGAACACTTCCTCATGGTGACACAGCTGCAATGGGAAGATGACGTCATCTGGAATGGGGAAGATGTGAAGCACAAAGTGACTAAAACGCAGAGGGCCAGCTTAGCTGGATGGCTTCCTTCCAGCATGACCAGAAATGCCACCGCTTACAATGCACAGCAAGGCAAGCCACCAATAATACATTTTTTTTTTTTTTAAATATTGATTGGTGAAGTATCTCTTTCTTTTATCAAAAGTTCTATCTTTTATCAATGCTCGCGTGTTACTTTATTTTATTTTTTTCTTGCCAGGGCTGAATCGAAGTGGATCTTTGTTAAACCTGCAGACACCTCTCGTGCAAAAACCAAATCTGCCGGGTGTACTGATCCCCCCTAAAGGGAAAGAAAAACACCCTCCAGAGCAGCAGGGTAGGCTTAAACCGGAAGTCAAGCACTTATTTTTAAAACATTATATTTAAATCCACTTTTCGCCCTCTCCATTGTTTAGCTTATTTCTTCTTGGCTTAGAGGTAGAGTAGTTACCTCTGTGTCAACTTGACATTCTATCTGCAAGTTTCACAGGTGTACTGGAGGCAGTGAGCAGAGGCCAGGGACGCCATTGATCGACATAAAAGGAGATTGTGCTTTTATCTCGTAGCATTTTTTTCTTAAACTGTATGTGTTCTACATATCATCATCTCCTTTTAATCTACTGCGAAAGTCCTTTCAGATTTATCAAGAAGTCCAAGCCAAGATTCATTGGCCGGCGAATCATCATGAATTGTGGGTCTGTTCATTTAGTAGCTGCTCTAACACAGCACCTGTTTAAACGTGTAGATTGTATCTTCAGTTCCTTGCCATATCGACTCAGTTTTTTTTCTTTACATTTAACACCTGTGGTATGTTCTGTTCTGTTGCAGCATCTGTAGAAGACGGCCGGCCGTGGTTTTCCATTTTCCCCATTGATAATGAAGAATTGGTCTATGGGCGATGGGAAGATTATATCATCTGGGACGACCAAGCAATGGACATGATCCTGGAACCTCCTGTGTTAACTCTAGACCCCAATGATGAAAACATTATTTTGGGTTTGTGTATTTTTTTT
Source organism: Pelobates fuscus (assembly GCF_036172605.1). Classification (NCBI taxonomy): domain Eukaryota; kingdom Metazoa; phylum Chordata; class Amphibia; order Anura; family Pelobatidae; genus Pelobates; species Pelobates fuscus. Next base: position 150,182,751 of record NC_086325.1, on the reverse strand, counting down.
TTTTACACTTCCTCTTCTACAACTTCTCTTCATTCTGACTCTCCAGTAATGCGACTTCTTTGTAATGCTTCATGGCAATGTTGCATAGAAAATACATGTACTTCTACCAGCTTTGCTTGTCAAAGGGTCACTCTAAGCAAATGTGACAGTCCGTTCTCCACTCTGAGAGCGGCTTAAAATTGCAGCATCTGTAACCCAGCCCACCTGAGTTGTCAATCAGGCAGCCAGAACACACTTGTCAATTTTGTCCAAGTTATGTATGTGGCTTTAGCTAAACTCTCTCTCCTCTCCAGAGAGAGAGCAGAGCTGTGAACCGTGACTGATAATCACAGCACACAGCTGTGATGCACAAAACTGTGAACTGTGCTGTTTGTAAATCTATAGCAGTCCCGGTACTATGAGTTTCCTGGCCAGTTCCTCTCATCCTGTGTGATAAGGGAAACTGCTCCTGGCTGTGGTGTTTACTACTTATCCCATAAATGTCTGCTGGTCTTGTTTCATGGACCATAGACCGAAGTGAGACAGCCCTAATCGGTTTGGGATGGTCTTGTAGCTGTCAGAGGTGGATAATCTAGGTAACTGTACGTAATATTTATGAAATGGAACCTCCTGCCTCTTTAAATCTCTTGGCCGAAATTTTTTTTTTTGGTATGGACAGATGAAATGATGAGCTAAATTCTCCCTGAATTTAGCAAATGGTGTAGTGTTTGGAAGATATTGACAGATAGTATTCATGAGCAACAGTTTTAGAGGTGACCAACCATAAAGATCTGCTGCACCGAAGTTGTGATGTAGTTTATCATAAATGAATCAAAATTTAATGTACTATTATTAACAGAAATCCCGGATGAAAAAGAAGAAACAACATCAAATTCTCCATCTAAGGAAAGCAAGAAAGAATCCTCATTAAAGAAAAGTCGTATATTGTTAGGAAAAACTGGCGTTATAAAGGAAGAACCACAGCAGGTGAGATACGTGGCTTCTATGCCTTCAAATAAATCCTAGGCCCTTAGAATGACTGTTAAGCGGACACTTCAGGCTAAATTCCACCCGTTCTTTTTTTAATGCATTATATACACTGAACAAAATTATAAACACTTTAGTTTTGCCCCCATTTTTTATGAGCTAAACTCAAAGATCTAAGACTTTTTCTATGTACACAAAAGGCCGATTTCTCTCAAATATTGTTCACAAATCTGTCTCAATCTGTGTTAGTGAGCACTTCTCCTTTGCCGAGATAATCCATCCACCTCACAGATTAGACAGCATGATTATTGCACAGGTGTGCCTTATGCTGGCCACAATAAAACGCCACTCTCTTGCTCTTTGATTTTGACAATTCCATTTGCATTTATATAAACTGTACAGTTGTGTTTGTATGTATGTGTGTGTGTGTGTGTGTGTATATATATATATATATATATATATATATATATATATAAAATATGTATATGTTAAATATTAAATAAAAATTGAAATCACGAAAAAAAATGTCTGAACACTGTTTACAAATAATAATGAAAAAAAAAATGATAATTCCAAAGTTTTGGGATTTTTGGCAAAGCTCTACTTGCAAATGAATTGCAGTGAGCTTTCATCAAGCCAGGAAATGATTGTGCTATCTACGCTTTCATAGTGTTGCTGACATTTTTCGTCTAAGCATTGCTTTAATCAAAAAAGAAAAACTTACAAATAAACTGATTGTAGCCTAACCTATACCGCACTCTTCCATTTAAGTGCTTCACGACTTTGACATCCTCATGCAATGTGTGAGGATGTAGAACATCACAGAACAGCGTCTGACTCCTGTTGTAGGAGCAGATGCACCTTTTAGTGGCTGTCAGGAAGACAACCGCCAAAGGTGTACTTAGTCCTGCAATGTTAAACATTGCCGTATCCCCAAAACAAAAATGCTTTTGCAGGATCTAAACGACTGATTTTATTTACTCTGCACTTGTGTGACAGCCACAAGAGGCGTTTTAACCCTGCATTGTAAACTGCAACGCTTTCAGCTGCGGGTGTAAAATGGCAGGGGCATGGCACCCAAACCACTTCACTGAGGTCCTTTAAGCTAGGTGGTAATCTGATTGTTGTGCTATTGATGTATAAGTTAATTACATAATGCGTGTCATTTGAAATAATGTTTTGCGTTAAACCAGGCATAACATCATCTCTACAAATGAGTCTAAACAGCTTTGTTTTTAGCCATTTACAATATATTTTTTTTTATATCTAGTTCTGCTCCTTAATGGTTGTTTATTATTAATTGTGTTTTTCTTTTTTTTTAGAATATGTCACAGCCAGAAGTTAAGGACCCCTGGAATTTATCCAACGATGAGTTTTATTATCCCAAACAGCAAGGATTGAGAGGAACGTTTGGAGGAAATATCATCCAGGTAACCAGCCCTAAAATTGGTGCATCCTGTAATTGCCATATGAAATGTACTAAATATAACCATTTGAGGATAATTTCCTCATAAAAACCACGTGGTGTTGTGTGGATGGAATCTGGCATTTTAGTTCTGGAATGTATTTTATATCTTTTAGAAGTGGGATGAGTCTGATATACTAATCATCAACTTCAATGCGTAAAGTATGCTAAAATTCCAGCTTGCACTAGCCATTGGGAATTCCAGGGTCTCTTTCTCTTACTGTGTATGTTTTTTTGTCTTTGTTTTTGGTGTTGTGTGTTGTTTCTGTTTCATTTGGATTCAGGAATACACTGTTCAGATTAACCGAATTGTAAAGCTTAAACTCAAACATCCTTCCTTATAACAAGTAATCTTATTAAAGGTAAACTCCACTTATTGTATTATTGTGCTAACTATGATACTAATTAACATACATTTATTTTCTTCTTATCCTCCACCCAGCCCCCCTTCCTTTACATGCAATGCCTATTCATGGCATTCATGTCAGCCTCCTTCATTTGCAGAAGCCAAGCTGTCTATGCGCCTGCACCAGGCACAGAGCTCTGAGCAACTTCCACTTCTATTTTCGTGTGTGTGTGGATTGTACTGTATAGGCTGCTTGATGATGATAGTTGTTTTTTGACCTTATTACTATTGTGTGTATAAATGTCTGATGTGATAGTTTGAATTGTGACCAGTTTCTATCCTTGCATTTGACAGCACTCTATTCCAGCTGTGGAGCTCAGACAGCCTTTCTTCCAAACTCACATGGGGCCAATGAAGCTAAGACAATTCCATCGGCCTCCTTTAAAAAAGTATTCGTTTGGAGCTCTGTCGCAGCCAGGATCTCACTCTGTTCAGCCTCTCTTAAAACATATAAAAAAGAAGGCGAAGGTGAGTTTTACTTTTCTATTACTATCCCAAAGTGTTGCAATACAGAAGGGATTTGGTCATTCTGGTACAGTTTCTTATATGTTCAGCAAGAACTAAGTTTTTACTTTCTCAGCATTTTGTTTTGTGTTTTTAACTAGATGAGAGAGCAGGAACGTCAGGCCTCTGGTGGAGGCGAGATGTTTTTTATGCGCACTTCACAAGATCTTACAGGCAAAGACGGTGATCTTATACTAGCAGAATACAGTGAAGAGAATCCCCCCTTAATGATGCAAGTTGGCATGGCAACCAAGATAAAGAATTATTACAAAAGGGTGAGCAATTCTATTTCCTCGTCCTATGAATTCCAGGAATTTAACAGAGCTGCTGCAGGGGGAAAAAAAAGAACAAATGCACTTTCCCATATTGGTTTAACAAATCATTGCTTTGTTTTTAGAAACCGGGGAAAGATCCTGGAGCACCAGACTGCAAGTATGGCGAGACTGTTTACTGTCACACCTCTCCCTTCTTGGGATCCCTACATCCAGGACAGTTACTGCAGGTGAGCAGATAATTAGTAGCATTTTATATTATTTTTTCCCCAGTAGATATTTCTATTGAAGTATTGTGTTTTTATACCCCACCTACTCTAGACTGTAAGCTCATTTGAGCAGTGTCCTCGTCAACCTATTGTTCCTGTAACATTTATTGTTTCATTTTCCCCTTTTACAAATATTGTAAAACGCTGCAGAGTAGGTTGGCACTATATAAATGCCAAAAAATAAATTTAAAAAAGCAACACCGCTTTCAGCAGAATAATTTAGCATTAAAATGACTGGGAACGACCTATGTATAATCAGAAATGGATCGGAATGAGCCTGTAAAGTTACTGGCACCATATTTTGGTCATTCAATTTCAGGAAGTTATTTAAGTGGACATGTTTCCAGGTTTTGTTTAACACACGTGCCTTTTATCTCCACAGGCCTTTGAAAACAATCTCTTCAGGTCTCCAATCTACTTGCACAAGGTGCCCGATACGGACTTCCTGATTATCCGTACTCGACAGGGCTATTATATTCGGGACCTGGTAGACATTTTTGTGGTCGGGCAGCAGTGTCCTCTGTTTGAAGTACCGGGTCCTAACTCAAAACGTGCAAATACCCACATACGGGACTTCCTGCAGGTAAATCACAGAGCTTCCTAGTCAACATATGGAATGCTGAGTAATTTTGGCAAAAATTACTGCATCATTGGGGAGTTTTAGGCACATTAGATCTGGCCTTTATTAATCTCTGAAATTAAACCTATTTTAGGTGTTTATTTACCGCCTGTTTTGGAAAAGTAAAGACCGTCCTCGTAGGATACGTATGGAAGACATCAAGAAGGCCTTCCCATCCCATTCTGAGAGTAGCATCAGAAAAAGACTTAAGCTTTGTGCTGATTTCAAAAGAACAGGTAAGAGAACTCAAGGATCACAAGTCTGTTTTAGGTGGACTTTTGGTATCAACCATTGAACAACATGGTTCCATCACCTGATAGTTTCTGACATTTCTCTCGGTTCCGTGCCACCTAGGAATGGACTCTAATTGGTGGGTGTTGAAGCCAGATTTCCGATTGCCAACTGAAGAGGAGATTCGTGCGATGGTATCTCCAGAGCAGTGCTGCGCATATTACAGCATGATTGCAGCAGAACAGAGACTCAAGGCAAGTGTCCTTCGAACTAAGCATGTCTTTTCACTGTCTGCTTTTGCTTTGGGAGCACGCCATAATTTGTTTCTATTCTAGGATGCCGGCTACGGGGAGAAATCTTTTTTTGCTCCTGATGAAGAAAATGAGGAAGACTTCCAGATGAAGATTGATGATGAGGTAAGGAGTGGAAAGTAAGAACTCTCCTCTCCCCCCCACATTAGCTTTCATTTTGCAAATATTTTTCAACGTTGCTTTCTCTCCTAGGTGCGTACAGCTCCATGGAACACTACTCGAGCCTTTATCGCTGCTATGAAAGGGAAGTGTCTACTTGAAGTAACAGGAGTGGCAGATCCAACCGGATGTGGAGAGGGCTTTTCCTACGTCAAGATTCCTAACAAACCAACGCAACAAAAGGTCCGATTTTTATTTATTTAGCTTTTTATTCTTTATTATCAAAAACCAGGCGCAGAGGAAAACTGAGGTGGCATAAACTAGGAATAGAAATCCGAAGGGAAGTGCTTGGACTCAACTCAAGAAGAGATGAATATAAACATAACAATAAAATCTGTCTTTGATTATAATCTCTGAAACAACAGTAGATTTGATATTACATTCTTTATGTAAGATTTACAAAACATAACAGATCCAACAATTAAAAAGATGAAGAAAATTTCCAATTTAAATAAAAAAAAAGGCTTCAGGGTATACCAGGTCCAAAAAATAAAGACATAATGCACCTTTTAAGGTTATCTACATATCGCCAACTCCATCATCTTACTAGAACAAGTTGCAGGAATTTTTTTTTTATACTCGAGTTAGAATTCTAAGTGAATTTAAAGTAAATTCAAATTGAACGTTAAAATAGTTGTACTGGAAAAATCCTCAAACTCAACTATGCAAACATTTCGGCTACTCTGGCCTTAAATTTTACAAGAAAGAAAAGGAAGGAGGTTCTGGGAGTGGAGAGCCTCTCTGCAGCCTCCCTGATAAATGGGGAGTATCCCCTGTTTGTAGAATGTGCCTATATGTAGGGGCTTTTGTGCTGGAGGAGGGAGGGACGTAGGTTTGGAAGGTGGTATAGCAGACATGGATCATGGCAAAGAGGGTAAGTATTTACTTAACATCTACTTAAGCAACAAAAAGAAAAAATACCATGTTAAATTATATATCTGTCGCATAACAAAATATTTAACCGGGTAACATTCTTTTTTTTTTTTTTTAATTTGTCAATATTTAATTCAGTGTGTAACACTGTCATAATTGTGTGTCTCTCTAAAGCCGAGAAGAATCCAATTAAAACCTAATTATGAAAGGCAACTGAAATGTGTATTCAGTAAAGCTCCGGAGGAGGAAACCGCTCGACTGTTTGTCTGTTTAACTAGTGTATAATCAAGGCAAGTCTTATGGTCTTTTTTTTTTTTACTCAAAAATACCTTTTTCAATACAGCAAGATGACAAAGAGCCTCAACCCGTGAAGAAAACTGTGACCGGAACCGATGCAGATCTTCGTAGACTTTCATTGAAGAATGCCAAACAACTTCTACGCAAATTCGGTGTACCAGAGGAAGAGGTAAGAGTCACCACTTAATTATATTATGAAACCCATAATATGAACTTATGATAGGTTGATAAAAAGATTAATATTTTAGATTAAAGTTTATACGCAAAAAAGTTCCCACTTAGACCTTCATTGACATTCATAGCTGTGTATAGTTTTTGACCTGCCCTGATTAAATCCCCTGACTACAAAGCCTTCAAAAATGCAAGGGTCACCTCCCCCCCTCCTATACTCAACTTCTAGCCTCCCCTCTTACCCCTCACAAACTCAACAAAAATATACGTAATTATTACCCACAAGGCCATATCATCAATGAAACTTCCTTCCTTCCTTACTTAGCGCAGAATTCTACTATTGTATAGATCAGGGGTCCTCAAACTCCAGCCCCCCAGATGTTGCTGAACTACAACTCCCATGATTCTTTGAATTACATAGATAGCCAGAGAATCATGGGAGTTGTAGTTCAGCAACATCTGGGGGGGCGGAGTTTGAGGACCCCTGGTATAGATAAACAAAAGCAACGGTAGCTCTAGCATGGCTTAACCAAGTAAACACTAATTATACAATAACTCGTAGATAATAACCGAGGCAACAACGATAGACTATCTGACTACCGGTACCAGTTGATTGTTTCCTTTTATACCTAAATTAACTTTCTGTATTATACAAAAGAAATGTAACAATCCGAAACTCTTTTCAATACAAAACTGGGTGCTTTCAAAGAACGTAACACTGAATACACTTCACGTCTTCTCATTTCACCAAACGTACGATCAAAATGTATACTTCAACTGTTTATATTACCGTATCACTACCTGCACTGTATTGAATGGATTGTTACCCCAAAATAAAGAATAAAAAAAAAAAATAGGTCACAGGTTCAAATCCCGGCAGAGTCAACTCAGCCCTTCATCCTTCTGAGGTCTATAAAATGAGTGTCATCAATTAGGTAATAATAACATCGAATATTATTCAGCTGCCGATTTGGTTAATTCCGAGAGCGTGCGCTGAAAAGCGCTTTACGTCCCCCTGGGAGAAAGGCGATTATATAAATACTAGTTATTATATATATATTATTATTGTTGTTTTAACCAAGCAGTGGTCCATCTTTTAATGTGTTTGGCTTTGTGCTTTATATTTTCATGTTTACCTCCTGTGACAAAGGGTTACTCTATTCTTCTTCTAGATTAAGAAGTTGTCCAGATGGGAAGTGATTGATGTTGTGCGAACAATGTCCACAGAGCAGGCACGGTCCGGTGAGGGTCCAATGAGTAAATTTGCCAGAGGCTCTCGCTTTTCTGTGGCAGAACACCAGGAGAGATATAAAGAGGAATGCCAGAGGATCTTTGATCTTCAGAATAAGTATGTTCGATACTGTGGGAACATTTGCTGTATTGTAAGGTTTTTAGTCTTTGAAAGCAACAGTTCTAATCTGCATGTTTTCATTTTTCAGAGTTCTAGAATCTGCTGAAGTGTTGTCTACAGACACAGACAGTAGCTCTGCAGAAGACAGTGACTTTGAGGAGATGGGAAAGAACATCGAGAATATGCTACAGAACAAGAAAACCAGTTCTCAACTGTCCAGAGAGCGAGAAGAGCAGGAGAGAAAAGAGTTACAAAGAATGCTAATGGGAGAAGACAGTGGAAATGATAAAGACAGAAACAGAAAAGACAAAAAAGATAGAAAGGGATTTTGTGAGTTGTATGGCTTATTCTTGGTATTCAATGTCTTGCATATTATTTTTTTGTTCTGATGTAATAGAATTTGTAATGGGATAGCCTAGTTGTTTCACAGTACCTTGGTCTAAACATTTCCTTCTAGATACAACCCCGTTTTGCTGTTATTATGGTGTAGGTTGATTTGTGCAGTAATCACAAATTGTTTTTGATAGCTACAGGGTCCGCAGCTTCAGGTGGGTCTCACAAGGACGATGACACTGCTTCAGTGACTAGTCTAAATTCTGCTGCAAGTGGCCGCAGGCTGAAAATCTACCGCACATTTAGAGATGAAGATGGGAAGGAATATGTACGATGCGAGACTGTGCGCAAGCCTTCTGTTATTGATGCTTATAGTCGAATTCGCAGCACCAAAGATGACGAGTTTATGTAAGTCTGTATTCATTCTTCAGATTTGTTGAAGCGGGAGGTTGGAAGTCGAGCTTGGGAAGAGTATTAATGGGGATATTGCAGCACATGTAACTTAACCTGGATCTGTTTTACTTTGAAGCCGAAAATTTGCACTCTTTGATGAACAACATCGCGAGGAAATGAGAAAAGAGAGGAGAAGGATCCAGGAACAGCTCCGTAGACTAAAGAGAAACCAAGAAAAGGAGAAACTTAGGGGTCCTCCGGAGAAGAAACCCAAGAAAGTTAGGGAACGCCCAGATCTGAAGGTAAATTACATTGACTGGTCTTCATTCACCAAGTCCACAAGGCATTTAGTGGCCTAATTTGATATTTATTTATTTTTCCCCATTTACAGTTAAAATGTGGAGCCTGTGGTGCTATTGGACACATGAGAACAAACAAGTTCTGCCCACTTTATTATCAAACCAATGCTCCACCATCCAACCCGGTGGCCATGACCGAAGAGCAAGAAGAAGAGCTTGAGAAGACTGTTATTCACAATGACAATGAGGAGTTGATTAAAGTGGAGGGAACAAAGATCGTGTTAGGCAAACAGTTGATTGAAAGGTAAGCATTGCAACTAACCTGGTAAAACACAAAACTTTGATTAATCTAGGGTTGTATATTAAGTTTATCCCTGCCTCACCTCAGTATATCGGTAAGTACATGATGAGTTTCTTACTCTTTGTGTTAATAGTTTAGTTGAATCTATTTCCCAGTGAATCCGATTTTGTTATTTCTCATATTCTAGTAGTGCGAGTTGGAGTTGGATAAAAGAGGCAGAAGTGACTGAAACTTTAGTATGTAATTAAGAGTTGGGGGGGTTGTAATGGAGCTGAAGTGGGTGATAAAGGTGACTTTTCTAATAAAGGGTGGGCTCAAATGAAAATGGGGCTTTGATAAGGAGCGGGTGAAAGTGCCTGGATTCTCTTAACTGCACTGAGAATACATTGGTGCTCTCACTGTTCTTTTTGTGTATCTGGGTATATATTCATTCACACAATTATGATGAACTTTAGTTTTTTAATATTTTAGTGTAAAATGGAAGCATTGATGGGTACTGGCTCCCCCCCCCGTTCCCATGTGTGTGCAGTAGCTAGGGAATCGTTTGTGGCAGTGTTTAATGATTGACAGAGTTTTGGATTTGACTGTTAATGAGCCAATGTGTACATCTGTGTGTAATCTATTCTGTATCTGTCTGCAGCGCCGATGAAGTCCGAAGGAAATCTTTGGTGCTGAAATTCCCCAAACAGCAGCTACCTCAGAAGAAGAAACGTAGAGTTGGAAGCACAGTGCATTGCGATTATCTAAATGTAATATTTTTTCATTTTGATTTATTCATGAATAAAACTACTACTGGGGAAAAAAACTTAATTTGTTTTGGAATCCCAAACATTTGCAGTTAATTGTGGGAGAGTGACTCTAATCCTTCCATTATTTATTAGAGTTTAAAGGGTTACTTCAAGCCTTTTTGGTGATTACTTTCTTTTAATCTAGAATTTCTTATTGGGCATTGCTCATTAGCACCCCACTCCCAGCTGAATGCTGCACATTCACATTCCTACCTGGTTGGAGTAACCCTTTAAACTAGTTCAACAGTACTTTTTTTTGGCGGGGGGGATGGGGGGTTGGGGGGTTTAGTCAATAGTTCCTCAAGATGGTTCCACGGGTGTGAAGTTGATTATATGAACGCTATCAGTGTGTAACGGTTTGTAAGATGTGCTTGCTAACACACTGTGTTTTCCATTTTGTTACCCCCCCAGCGTCCCCACAAGTCAATTCATCGCAGAAGGACAGATCCCATGGTCACTCTGTCTTCCGTTCTTGAGTCAATAATAAATGACATGAGAGATATGTCCAATGTAAGACTTCCCTTTCTTTATTTTTTTGTGACTATAGTTTTTATTTATGCCAATAAAACTAATTTATGGGCACTACAAGTAACAGGTCCTAAGACACTGCTAAGTGAAACCTAAAAAGATAATTATCTGTTTATATTAACAAATCTGTATTTAGAGGGAATTTCTTTTTAAAAAAATGTGCATGATCACATGGTTTTTATCACATACCTGTAACTCTTTTGGGGCTATTCAGTAAAGGTAGTCTAAATTCATAAGATTTAAAAGAAATGACATGCAACGCCCTCCTATTGCCTTTGGCCTTATTTGTTAGTTTGTTAAATCTGTTCCAAAATGGAGAGAGGTTGAGAAAAACCATTTATACTTGTTGTTTTTTTTTTTTTCTGTTCATTTATCTTAGAGCTACCCGTTTCATAGTCCTGTGAATGCAAAGGTTGTAAAAGATTATTACAAAATCGTAACAAATCCCATGGATCTTCAGACTTTACGGGAGAATGTGCGAAAAAGAATGTACCCATCCCGGGAGGAGTTCCGTGAGCAGGTGGAGCTCATTGTGAAGAACAGTATTCTTTACAACGGTACGGACAAGGTTTCTCGAGCTACTGCCATGTGCAGGTGGATAGATTCCGTTTGGAATTTAAGTGAGTAATATGCTTGGTTGTAATTTGTGTTGTTTTTTGCTACCTTTTAGGACCAAAGCATTCTCTGACCCAGATATCTCAAGTCATGTTGGACTTGTGCGATGAAAAGCTGAAAGAGGTGAGTGCCGGATAATATGATTGCAAACCTAACTCTTTCCAAGAGACGGATACAAACATTCACCAGCTTAGTAGGGGTGAACCATGACTGGAGGGTGTAGTGCTGGTATATAAAATTCAATATGATGTGATGTGAATACAATATGGAGGAAATATTAAAAGGGCATCTGCATGGTGTCTTCAGTGAGCTTCATTTTAACCGTTCTTCTGTTTTCAGAAAGAGGATAAGCTGGCAAGACTTGAGAAAGCCATTAACCCTCTGCTGGATGACGACGATCAAGTTGCCTTCTCCTTCATCTTGGACAACATCGTTACTCAGAAGATGATGGCAGTGCCAGATGTGAGTTCAATATTCTATACCAGAGAGACTGCAGTTTCTTAATGTTGCTTGATTCCCCCTTCGGTCCCACGCTAAGCACAGCCAGAGTAAACTGAGCCCCACTGTCTCCAGGCTCTTTAATCTTTGGTGTATCATATAACATTATACAGGCTACATACAAGCTTGTAAGCTAACATAGAATCGCTTTCCTATTTGGCTCTCTACGTACGTGAAATCCCTGATGACCCATAATGTAGGACATTTCATTATCTGAATTGTCAATTGCTGCAAAAGATGTTAAAGGCACCTGTCATCCACCAAACAACTTCTGCTCATTAGATTGAGTATAAGAATTTCAGTTTTGCTAGCAAATGTATAGATTAGGAGAAAAACCTATTTAAAAATGGGACCGAGGCATTGACTGACAAGGAAGAGCAGGAAACACCTCCCACAGGAGATCCCTTTGCTCTCCTTCCTCAGCAACCACAACTCATGCCCTGATGTTGCTATGGAAACTCCCTAGGGACAGCTAGGGAGTAAAGGAACAGAGTGACATGACGTCACTGACGGAATTTGCCCTGCTTGGGGGAGCGCAGCAGGAGTGAAGGACGACTAAGAGGTGGGTGTTACACAAAGAGTAACACCCATTAAGTAGCGCTGGAACGGAGGAAAAATTTGTAAATCTTTAGATTTTTACATTGAATACATCATGTATCTTTATGATATATATGGTGTATTCAATGTATATGGGAGCGATTGCAGGTAAGATCTTGAAGGGCCAATTAAAGTGAACCTATAATGGAAAAAACCCATTACAGGTTCACTTTAATTGGCCCTTAAAGATTGCATTTTTACAGATCATTATATGCTGTTGTGCTAGCATTGCTAAGAAACAAAAGCATAAATGTATGCTTTTTTAAAGATTATGAATGAACTCCCATATTTCTGAGGTTTTATCTTTTCTTTCATTTGTGAGAAATAAACTAAATCTTTGATACTATCAGCTTGGAATATGTGGATTTTATTCATTGTAATTTGGTAGACCGAGATATCTCAGATTCACAGTTCCATTTGTTGTCTCTCTTACAGTCATGGCCGTTTCATCACCCTGTCAACAAGAAGTTTGTCCCAGATTATTATAAAGTTATTATCAATCCAATGGATCTGGAGACAATACGGCAGGTAAATTACAAATCAATGTTTTTAACCCATTGGTTTCCTTTGAAATATTTTTATTTATTTTTTGTCTTGGATTTTATAACAATAAAGGCAATAATGTATTAGACACTATTTCTTTTTTTGTTATAATGCAAATTGTGACGGATGTTTTTTTAACTATTTACAGAATATTTCTAAACACAAATACCAAAATCGTGAACACTTCCTTTCTGATGTGAACCTTATTTGTATGAACAGTGTGCGATACAATGGTAAGGAAGAAAAAAAAAACATTATACCTTTTTCCAGTTACTAGAATGTAGTTTGTGTGTTTTTTGTTTTGCTTTTTTGCTCATTTTCTTCCCATTTCCAATGACTTGTAAACTGACGTCAATGAACCATGTTCATTATATTCTAGATTGTATTTTTTTTTGTTTTTTTAATTTTTTTTGTATTACCTTGTCCTCTGCTAGTTCTTGCCTTAAACTCTTAATGAGCTTAAAAAAAAGCAACTTCTAAAATCTATTTTTTATTTAGCAAGAAGAAATCATTTGTAGATTTTACAGAACATTCAAATCCAATTTGTGATTTATCAGTGAATTGTTTTACAGTTTAACTTTGACAAAGTTCTATACTTTATAGTATTCCTTTTGCAAAGCTATACACTATCATCAGTATGACATACTAATCAGAGTATATCAGAAAAAAAACTTCTGCTTCAGATATGGCAGTTAATGCTTTTCACTTGGGATATTTATTAAATTCTAAATATGTGTTTTTACTGACAAATTTCTATACCGATTTATGATTTTTTGCAACCAGGCCAAGACAGTCAGTACAGTAAAACGGCCCAGGATATTGTCAACATTTGTGTACAGACTTTAGCTGAGGTGAGCACAAATTCCTTGTCTTGCTTTGAATTCTTTTTACAAAAACCCTTGAAGGAAACGGCCAAATCAACTCTTGACTTCTTTTGCTTTAACAGTATGACGAGCACCTGACACAGCTAGAAAAAGACATCTCAACAGCGAAGGAGGCCGCCTTGGAGGAGGCAGATCTGGAGAGCTTAGATCCAATGACTCCTGGGCCCTACACACCTCAGGTTTGTGTGTTCGTAGCACTGCTCACCTCACACTATGATTGTGCATGTAAATGCATTTCCATATTGACCTTATCGTGCTTCCTGTAGATTAAAGGGACACTCCAGTGCCAGGAAAACAAATCGTCCCCTCTCCCTCCCACCCCCCATCCCATGTTGCTGAAGGGGTTAGAACCCTTTCAGTGACTTACCAGAGACGAGTGCCGATGTCCCTTCGTGTGCTGGTTTAGGGTCCGCCCACGCTCCTCCCCTGCCGACGTCATCCGGCGGGGGAGACAGATTGCGCGGCCGCCGGCGGGGAGACCTAATGTGCATGCGCGGCAATGCCGCACACGCGCATTAGACCTCTCCATAGGAATGCATTGAAAATGCTTTCAATGCTTTCCTATGGGGATTTTAGCGACGCTTGCGGTCCTCACATAGTGTGAGGACGTCCAGCGACGCTATAGCACAGAAAACCTGTGCTATAAACCAGGAAGTGCCCTCTAGTAGACAGCCACTAGAGGAGGAGTTAACCCTGCAATGTAAATATTGCAGTTTATGAAAACTGCAATGTTTACAGTTGCAGGGTTAAGGGTTATATGTATATAGAAATATGTACATTTTATAGGTGAGCATAATTGTAACACATTTAATTAATGATTGTTGTACAATTTTCAATTGTTTCCTTTTCAGCCTCCTGACTACTATGATACAAACACCTCACTTAGCATGTCTCGTGATGCCTCTATGTATCAGGATGAGAGCAACTTATCAGCAACAGAAACTGCAACAGCCTCGCTGGGGAAAAGGAGCCTGGTAAAAATCACAATGTTATCTTTAATTAGAATATCCATGCGTAGTCTGCACATCATTTGTTTTGAAAGTATTAAACCTTTACAGACAATTCAGCAATACCTCGACCTTTTGTATGGGACATCTCCCTCCCCAATCCTCACAGAACCCAACACACAGATGTAGTTTCACACGTACAGTTATAACACTTATTATTATTATTATTATTATTATTTTATTATCTATATAGCGCCATCAGCGCTGTACATACCAAGGCACTCAGATTTTGAAAACCAAATGTTCCCTCAGTTTCTATGACCTTTTTTTCAGCAAGAGATGCTTTGTAATGTCCTTGGTGTTTCTTGTGATGGGGGAGTTGTGTTCCATGTAGCATATCCGTCCCTCCTGCTCTCCCTTGTGACTACATATTCAACATGCACTGGGTGCCAGAATATGACTTCACTTCCTGATACGTGCTGCCTGTCTCAATGGTTCTGTGCAGCGGATAGAGTAACTCACAGTAACACTGCTCCCTAATTGCAATTTCTGTTGGTGCCAGACAGCCCGCGGGACATACCAAAGCATGGATCCTGAGAAAGATGCAGCGCTCTTCCTAAGTAAAGCATAGGATTGCTATGTGCAAGAGACTAGTTCCTGACATGACCTTGAGTTGTTGTCTGTCTACAGATGCGGTTAGGAAGGGTCCGCTTCGGAGATGACGACTCCGATGTTGACATAGAAGGATTTGAAGAAGAAGAAGACGATGATGGAAAACCTAAAACACCAGCACCTGTAATCATACTTATAATTGTTTCTTTGTAGGGTGATGTTGCTTCTACGCTGCTTTATTAGGGGGTTATAGCTTCCACATTTAATTATTGAGATTTTTTAAATGTTCTTCGTTTTTAAATCAGGAGGTTGAAGATGCTGATGGTGAGCTTGCTGAAGAAGATGAGAATTCCGTGCAGCAGCCTCAGGCGAGTGTCCTCTATGAGGATTTGTTAATGTCTGATGGAGAAGATGATGATGACGGCAGTGACGAAGAGGGAGATAATCCATTTTCCTGTAAGTTATTTTTGATTTCAAGTAATGACTGAATGTCATGGGCTTTTCTGAATACAGGGAAATTCTCGTTCTATTTTTGTGATCTCGGTATGTCAGAACTGTGTTTTTAAGATTCGATAAAACCATAAATTCTTTAGAATGTTTTAGTTGTATTAAAAATTTCTGTGTTAATATGCACCTTTTCAATATATAGCTAAGCCTTTGCGTCTTGTCCCTGTACATAATTGAACATGAATTTATAATGTTATTGAGCAACAAAGTCCAACTCCCACAAGAGTGGTTATTATTCTTGTGTGGTGCTTAATGTCCTGCTCTTTTCGGATTGTTTTACCAATTTTAATTACCGATAGTTTGCGGCCATGTTCCTCTCTTTAACCTCTTACTCATTCTTACCAAACTTTTAATCCTAGTGCTTTTATACAGTGATTTGTTCTGTTTTTCTAAAATCAATATCACTTGTTTAGTTCTAGCCTGTTCATCCTATGTGACTCTTATCTGCATACTTTTTGAGCCACAGTTCCTATATTTATAATGGGTTTCTTTTAATATGCAGCGATCCAGCTCAGTGAGAGTGGCAGCGACTCAGACATTGAGTCTGGTGGGATCAGGCCTAAGCAGCCTCACATGATGCAGGAGAATACCAGGATGGGAATGGAAAATGAAGAAAGTATGATGTCCTACGGGGAAGGAGTGGATACATCCCACGTTATGGAGGACAGTAACATTAGGTACAGAAAAGCCCACCTCTCTCTTTTTGTGTTTTTTTTCCCCTTTGTAATTACTTTTGCTGTTTTTTGGATGCATAGTCACCTACCTCAATCTTTGTGTGATTTTATTCTACCCTACCTTGGGACGGAGGGGGGAGCAGTTTAATTATGCTTCTATTATTGTTTTGATTTATTTAATTTTTTTTAATACTGCCCTATTAATCACCAACTGAGTACTAATCATAAAAAAATAAGATAACTTCACATGAAATGAGTAGCCCTTGATAAATAGCAAATCATGCAGAGGAAATAAACCTTTTTGAAGACCTCCCGTCATTTTGGACTGAGCCATTAAGTTCTCAATTTTGGCAGCACGAGGCTAGCTGCGGCAAGACCGGCATGGCATGGGGGGGGGAAATGGTGAGTAAAAACACCATTCCCATGTAATCGGAGGGTGCTGGTCACCTAAATATACACTGACACATACATTGACTGACAGACACACATACATGGACGGATACAAACAACACACAGTTTCTCATACGCTCACAAATGATTTGTTTTCATTCAATTTAAGTCCACCCAGCCTCCTTACCTTTGGAAGAGCTTAAATGGATCCTGTTCCTGGAGCCAGTGGGGCTGCTGTCATCTTCAAGCTCTTCTTGCTCGGCTTTCTCGTGTGCTGTTTCATGATGCTGGAGTGACAGCATATTCCGATTCCCAGCATCACTGCAGGGCACGCGAGGAAATAGAGCAATAAGATTACTGCTCTCTCACCGCTGCCCGCCTCTGCTCTCCCTCAGCCGGCCGCCCATTTCAGAAAGAACGGGCTGACAAATACCCAGGGACCAGGACAAAATTTCTAGTCACCAAAGGTGACCTGGTGCCTGGGATTTGTTGAGCCCTGTTTTATAGTGCAAAATAAATTTGGATAAAGTCCCACTTATCTTCTCGCTGGTGCTTCTCGCTAGGTGCTTTTTAAGTTGACTCAACCTGCGTTGCTATACAACAGTGATTCCCAACCGAGTGCTCAAGTACCCCCTTAACAGTCCAGGATTTAGGGATTGTATCTAAAAAAAAACACTTTAGACACAACAGGATAATCTCTTAATCCTGGACTGTTAGGGGGTACTTGAGGACTGGGTTGGGAACCCCTGCTATACAACACAAATCAGGTTTATACTAAATGTGAGCCAGGAATGAAGGGTTAGAAGTGTCACACACATCTGAGTGTGTTTTGCAGGCGATCACCGCAACTGTAATGTCTTTTGAAAATTCAATGCCTGGTTTTATACATCTAACTGTAGTTACTGTATGTAGAGGTTGTGCACATATACAGTCAGAATGTCTATATTCTATTGGCAGCTGAAAAATACTATGTGTTCTGTTAACTCATTCATCTTTATGTATTTTATAGTTATGAAAGTTATGAGGAACCAGACCCCAAATCCAATACTAGAGACACAAGCTTTAGCAGTATTGGAGGATTTGAGCTGTCAGAAGAAGAGGAGGATGAGGAAGAAGCCCGTCATGGACCCAGTGTTCTTAGCCAGGTGCAGTTATCTGAAGATGAAGACGACAGTGAGGAATTCCGTTCAATCGGAGGGGACAGTGACCTTGACTCTGATAATGAGTAACATCAAGAATAATCAGTACCACATTAAATATACTCTTCTTATAAAAGAGCAAATAGATGTTGCTGGGCATATGTGATTGGTGTGGTACAAGTGTGTCCAGCTTCAAAACAAAAATCAATTCTGTTATTTAATTGGAATTCAAAGCTGTACCCGAGATGATCTAGCAGATCTGAGCCAAGAATGTGTTTCTTTCTTGAGATCTTATAAGGAACATATGTGTCTGCATCTCATTTCTAAATTATTAGCAAATACTTTTTGTTCATGAATTAACCCCCCTTTATTACTCGGACATATTTTCATTAATTGTGATCAGTATTTAAATTGCACCTTAAAGAATGTGCAGAAGTATAATGTACATACAGTATGAGCTGCCTATGTCATGATCTTACCTGTGAGATTTTAAAGCTTTCCTTTGGCACATCTTGTTTTGCATTTTGCTCTCAGTGTGAGAGTCAATCCATTAAGTATACGTTTCAAATTTGTCTCCCGGAGACAAAAGCTCATATACTTTATTTAAAAGTTTCTGTATCAGAACTTTGGTCCTCACAAGGTATCATCACTTCAATGTACACTTGTAAAGATATTTAGCTGTATATATGTGCTTAATTTTGCTGGAGAGTATCGAGCGAGAGAAACATTATTCCTGTATGGTGCCTGTTTATTATAAAAATAAATGTTAAAAACTTTTATGATGCAGTTTGCTTTGCTGTGTAGATTTCTTCAGTTATACAATTCTGAGTTCTGTTTGAGGCGAATAAAACGTACTTTTTTAAATTATTATTTTTTTTATATATAACTGATTCTAAAATGATCGTACAGAAATTCACACCGAACTAAGAATGACTTTCAGACTGGTTGAATTACAGAAGCAAAGTCCCAGAGAATCTGTTATTTCTGCGTCTTCTTCCGAAGCGGAATCAGCGTTAATGTTTTATTATTTAACTGAGCTTTTGTTGAGACCTAATGGAAGATGACGTTGAATTTTAATTGGCATTTCGACGTGATCGGAAGCAATAGCTGATATGTGCAGATGAGAAACTTTGGTAATTTAGAAAGATGTATGGTAGAAATGAGGGAATAAAGAAAAACGTGTCTGAATATGTAAATTTGTACAGTGAGGGGGGAGAGTCTAACAAGGTGTGATAAGGAACCACAGGGGATAGGTGCAGCATTGAAGAGTCCTGGTAATGCGTGGGAAGAGGTTTTGGAAAGGAACATACATGTCCTGGGCAGAACGGAGAGGACAGGTGTAGACTATATGGAGAGAAGAGCAGAGATATTGAAAGGTCGGGAGTAGAACAAGGAAGTAGAGGACTAAAAACAAGTGAGGTTAAAAAAAAAAAGTATAGTGAACATGTTCATGATTGATTGATTGGAGAGGGACACAGGGATACTGAGTTGCAGCAATGCAGACTAGATATTACAAAGAGTGGATTAGAATTTCGGTTGTTACTGGTTTTAAGAATAGACTGATTCTGGAGATATCCAAGTAAAACTACCGGTAGTATTTAATCAGTGTTTGAATGTAGAAGAAGAAAATTGTGGAATTAAATGCAATATGAGGTAGCAGGCTTGGGTTGTTGTCAAATATGTACAGATTTAACATTAGCCAACCCATAACTTTCATTCCAGGTTGGCTAATGACACTGCCGCAGGAGCATCATAAGCAAGCCTGGAATGGAAGTTCTGGGCTGGTAAATGTTAAATATGTGCTTATTTGGCAGTTTTATGGCAACAAACTAGCAATAAGGTCCCTGTTTTTGGTTGAGATAAGTGGACGCTTTTTTTTTTAAAATGGGAAGAAATTTTAAAGGGATTCTCTAGTGTTCTCCTGGAACTATAGGCTCCTGCAGTGCCCCACTCCCTCACGCCCCCCTTCCAGTGGTGCTGAAGGTGTTTGGCGCTGGGTCAGGCTCCGTCCACGCTACGCATGCGCATTAGGATTTCCCCATAGGAAATTATTTAATGCTTTCCTATTGGGAAAAATCTGACACTGGAGGTCCTCATGCAGAGTGTGCAGACGTCCAGTGTCAGATAACGGACCAAAGGTCCGTTTCGATTTCTGAAGTCCCTCGAGTGGCTGTCTGGTAGATAGCCATTAGAGGAGGATTTAACCCTCGGGGGTAATTCTTGCAGTTTCTCAGAAACTGCAATAATTACCACTGTAGGGTTAAGGGACATGGGACAGTGCACCCAGACCACTTCAATGAGCTGAAGTAGTCTGGGTGCCTACAGACCTGTCCCTTTAACAAATTGTTCATTTCAATTAATGGAATTAATTACACAGTACTCAAATAAAGTTAAAAGTAAGGTAGACAATGAAATAAGAGAATTAGAAGAAAATCATTAATTTAATTTAATAAGGAGAATGAAGAATTCAAAGAAAAAGAGGAAGAGATGGTTAAAAGATTAAACAATCTGGGAAAAAATAGCAACAACTAAAAGCAAGAAATATAGGAGAGATAAGGAGGATAAAACCTAACATTTCTTTTCACACAAAATAAGGTTTCACGGAAGAAAAATTTTGGGGTGTTACAAAAGAGAGCCCATTTGGTATCCTCCCCGGTCTATAAAAAGTAGGTCAGAAATAAAGGTAAAACTCCCACTCTTGAATCTTCTAGACACTATAGAGAATGTAATCAACCTTCTCATAAATCAAATTATGTGGAGAGGAATACTGAGAAAGGATATAAAAAGAGAGATTAGAAAACATGCTCAAGCAGCCTCTACAGAAGCCATTCCAAGTAAAGAAAACCCGAATCTAAGAGATCAACAGGGATGTTTTTTAGATTGCAACTTCAAAACAAAAGAAAAAATTACTACAAATTATTTTCTACCCAGGAGAAGACACATGGGAACATCCCAATCGTTCTCTGCCTTTACAAGTGGAATCTCTATTAAAAAGAATAAGAAGGGGGCGGAGCCAAGCCACTGAGAGAGAAAGTCGCATGGGGCATGAGCTCCGACACAATCAGGCCCAAATTCATAGAAATTCAGCAAATGGTTACGCCTGAACGGCACTGATATACACTACTGAACCGCCAGGCTCCGGAACCACATAATGGGGCGGAAATCGAAAAAGTCCAGGCAAGAGATCCCGAGATCGGGCCCTAACATTGTCGAAATGCTTCGTCAAACACAGGGGGCGCCTAGGTCCAAAATGGCCGCGTATCCGGACACATACCCGGAGTTCTCCGATGACTTTTCCTCGGGAGAAGACGGAGCAGACTCCCCGGCGGAACCGGCTCTGAAACCGGCTACTCACCAGGAGGATACCTCGCCGGTAACGACGGCGGTGCTGAAAACACTGCTTGCCGACCTCCAACGCACCCTACAATCCGATGTCGCGGCCCTGCGGTCCGATATCCATGGCCTCACAGGGAGAATGGGAGCCCTGGAAGCGGAGTCGACTAACCAAGCCACACAACTTGCGGCGCTGCAACTGGAAATACAGGGTCTCAAAAACCAAAATGATAAACATGAGCGCCGGTTCGCGGCACTCGAAGACGCAAAGCGGGCTAATAACCTGAAAATCCGGGGCATCCCGGAGGATACCCCAGCGGAGGAACTACCGCACATTTTGAGGCGTCTATTGACAGCACTACTCCCACCACGTCAGGCCAAAACGGCGCAACTGGAGGGCTTTTTCCGCGCCCCAAAACCTGCTATGGCACCCTCTGGAACACCCAGGGACTTAATTATAAAGCTTCAGCGCCATAAGGATAAGATGGCGGTCGTGGCGGCAACCAGGGGACAAGCACCCTACCGATTTGAAGCAATGGATCTTACATTCTACGCAGACTTAACTGGTGGCACGCTTGCCTGGAGACAGTCCCTTCGACCTTTCACCACACTGCTGAGGCAGAAAAATATACCCTACAAGTGGCTGATGACCCGAGCCCTAATGATACAGACCGGGGACACAAAGCACACAGTAAGCACCCTCACAGAAGCAAAAGCGCTACTACCTGCCCTGGGGCTGCCAGTGGACTCTCTAAATTCTACTGCAACCCAAAGCGCTCCAGCCTCGACACACGCATGGAACCCTGATCGGGTAACCCCCTTCGTCCCGCGAGGTCCGACCCGGGAACAACATGTTCCGGCAGCAACCTGAACGCACGGGCGGGACCCTCACCCTAAGGACTTTTACGCTAATGCATAAACTTCTGCTTCACTGTTTTTACTCTCCCACTATAACCTCTCAGTTTTCAATGCAGAGCCTTAAATGTTTCACGTTTAAAATGTTCACTAGCTACCAAGATGATGAATCACACTCTCACCACCTTAGAATAGACGGCCGCGAGGCCATGACTCACTACCCTCCCCCACGCCTGACATTACTAGAGCAGGGATCTAACAACATGTATCTACTGAGACAGGCGACATACTAAGCAAGGCACTAAGCGACATTACATCCCATTACAGGGAACATGTCACCTACGCACGACACTCATCACCCAACTTCCCGGACTAGGCTGTGTACGCCATACTGCTCAGACATAAAACTAGCAGCCTTCACGCAGCACACACGGCATACTACACCCAACCCGCACTAAGCAAAGGACCGGACGGAGACAACTAGTTCACATAGGACACCAGGGAAGTTACCCCAAGCTACAGAGACCACTCTATGTTCCGCGATTAAAAAAAACTAAAATGTGCTTGATATGACACGCCATGCAATATTAAATACTGCTTACTGTCTAGTTTCCAAGTTACAAAGCTGTTGTGGCAATGTGACTATATATGTTACTTTATGCACTACCAAAATAAAGAATTAAAAAAAAAAAAAAAGAATAAGAAGGCCCCACGGTGGAGTGACAAACCTCTCCATTCCCAGCACAGCATGCATAACCGGCACGTTGGCACACCTGCTCACACGGTACGCACTGCCGAGAAGCTGCGACCTCGAACTTCAGGAGCTCACCTAGATGGAAGCAAACCGGACTGCCTGACACCCTGGTTTGATCGGCGGAGCCTCTTGGGAGCTGCTGTTAATAATGTCATTCCCGCCTCAGTATCTCTCCGTATTGGATGAGGAAGCAGCACACATAACCTCTAGCCCAGTGGACCTAGTATAGTCTGCCTTTTGATTACTGCTTGCAATAATTCAGATTTTTTTTTTTTTTATGACCTGTCACTATCCAAAGGAAATTATGAGTTTTTGTTAATTCACTTGTAATTCCCATATTTTTTATTTTTTTTTGCCTAAAATACACAAAAATTTACTTTTTCCTCCAGGGCACCCAATCCTAGGCGGAATCAATTCAATCGCGGATCAAATTGTCAGCTATTATAGATGCTCATCTTCCAAAGTATGCTCATGGAGCACCCTCATATATTAAAGATCCGAAATCCATTTTACAAACTATGGATTCTATAGGATGGAAGAATGATTATAGTTGGGCGACCCTGGAAGTCGCATCACTTTACACGGTTATACACAAGGATTTCGGTTTGTCTGCTGTCACTACTTATATAAGTCAGGATCACACTATCAGAACAAAGCTAAAGGAATTTATTTTAATTGCGATCCATTTTATTTTAGAGCACAATTATTTTTTTTCTCTGATGGGAAATATTATTTCCAGATCATGGGAACCAAGTTTGCCCCGAGCTATGCCGATATTTACATGAGAAAATGGGAAGATGTTTTTGTTTGGTCAGGGCATGACTGGAGGGAAAACCTGGTCCTATGGCGGAAATTTATAGATTACGTTATCATTATCTGGAATGGTTCTGGAAATCCCTTTGGAGATTTTGTCACTTACCTAAACCAGAATAATTTTAACATTAAATTCACACCTAAGTGAAATAAAAATGTCAACTTTTTGGATGTGACCTTCTTCATATGAGAGAGAAAAATATTAAGCAAATGTTTTTTTTTTTGTTTTGTTTTTGTTTTTTTAAACGATGGCAACAGTTATGTACATCAAAAAAGTAGCCATCATTTACTGTGGCTAAGGGGAATAGCTAAAAGCCAGATAACAAGACATTAACGCAATTGTTTACACATACAGGATTTTAAAACACAAGCAGGCATTGTTAAGAATAAACTGATTCAAAAAGGATACAATAAACATAAAATTGAAAAAGAGATTAGGTTAGCAGAAAGGAATCTCTGAATAAAGCTGAAATTGTTTCAAACAATACTTTTACATATTCCTTCATGACTCAATATAGATGTAGATTTGGCATGTTTTCTGTAAATGTGATATTGTTTTAAAATATTGTGGTCTTTAAAGAGGTGTGAGTTTGGACTGGATAGAGATCAACATATTTTGGATGTATTACATTTTTTTTCATTATTATTTCATATTTTATTATTTATTTATTATTAATTAATTTGTATTTTTTGTTTTCATTTTCTTTTTATATTTATTTATTTTTAATAAAAAAAATCTTAAATTCAATAATTACCCCTCCACCTCCCCCCCCCCCCCATATTCATTAACTTTTAATTTCTAGAGACCTACTTGCTTTTAATGCATATTTTAAAAATGAATACAACATGGCAATTAGCGTTAGATGCATACAATTGGCAGACCATAGCAATTAGTTTTAGAGGCATAAAATTGGCACACAATGGCAATCAGTTTTAGATCCATAAAATAGGCACACCATGGCAATTAGTTTTAGATGCATAAACTTGGCATATCATGGCAATCACTTTTAGATGCATAAACTTGGCACGTCATTGCAATCAGCTTTAGAGGCATACAATTGGCACACAATGGCAATCAGCTTTAGAGGCATACAATTGGCACACAATGGCAATCAGCTTTAGAGGCATACAATTGGCACACAATGGCAATCAGCTTTAGAGGCATACAATTGGCGCACAATGGCAATCAGCTTTAGAGGCATACAATTGGCGCACAATGGCAATCAGCTTTAGAGGCATACAATTGGCACACAATGGCAATCAGCTTTAGAGGCATACAATTGGCGCACAATGGCGATCAGCTTTAGAGGCATCCAATTGGCACACCATGGCAATCAGCTTTAGAGGCATCCAATTGGCACACCATGGCAATCAGCTTTAGATGCATACAATTGGCGCACAATGGCAATCAGCTTTAGATACATATAATTAGCACACCATGGCAATCAGCTTTAGAGGCATACAATTGGCGCACAATGGCAATCAGCTTTAGATGCATATAATTGGCGCACAATGGCAATCAGCTTTAGATGCATATAATTGGCACACCATGGCAATCAGCTTTAGATGCATATAATTGGCACACCATGGCAATCAGCTTTAGAGGCATACAATTGGCACACAATGGCAATCAGCTTTAGAGGCATACAATTGGCGCACAATGGCGATCAGCTTTAGAGGCATCCAATTGGCACACCATGGCAATCAGCTTTAGAGGCATCCAATTGGCACACCATGGCAATCAGCTTTAGATGCATACAATTGGCGCACAATGGCAATCAGCTTTAGATACATATAATTAGCACACCATGGCAATCAGCTTTAGAGGCATACAATTGGCGCACAATGGCGATCAGCTTTAGAGGCATCCAATTGGCACACCATGGCAATCAGCTTTAGAGGCATCCAATTGGCACACCATGGCAATCAGCTTTAGATGCATACAATTGGCGCACAATGGCAATCAGCTTTAGATACATATAATTAGCACACCATGGCAATCAGCTTTAGATGCATATAATTGGCGCACAATGGCAATCAGCTTTAGATGCATATAATTGGCGCACAATGGCAATCAGCTTTAGATGCATATAATTGGCACACCATGGCAATCAGCTTTAGATGCATATAATTGGCACACCATGGCAATCAGCTTTAGATACATATAATTGGCACACCATGGCAATCAGCTTTAGATGCATATAATTGGCACACCATGGCAATCAGCTTTAGATACATATAATTGGCGCACCATGGCAATCAGCTTTAGATGAATACAATTGGCATAATTTGGCATATTATGGTAGTTTTAGAGGCATAATTCTGGGAAATCATGGCAGTTTTAGAGCAATAATTTTGGCATATCATGGCTGTTTTAGAGGCAGACACTTGGCCTATCATGGCTGTTTTAGAGGCAGAAACTTGGCACATCATGGTAATCTGTTTTAGAGGCATATAACTTATGTATGTGTGTTTGCATGTAAACATGTTTTTGTATG
Organism: Pelobates fuscus; assembly: GCF_036172605.1. Taxonomy (NCBI): domain Eukaryota; kingdom Metazoa; phylum Chordata; class Amphibia; order Anura; family Pelobatidae; genus Pelobates; species Pelobates fuscus. The sequence continues at coordinate 150,156,556 of NC_086325.1, read as the reverse complement.
GAGTATGTGTGGTGTTTGAATGCAGGTGTGCATTTGTGTGCGGTGTATACACTTCCACACACATACACACATACACACATACACACACTGACACACATGCAAATACACAGACACACAAATACGCACACTGACACACCGATACACAGACATACACACAATGACACCTAGTTTCTCACACACAGATACACAGACACTCATGTACACAGATACACACTGACACACAATACACACAGACACACATGGACACACAAATACACATACACTGACACAAAAGGGTGAGAAGGGGTTACAGTGTGGGGAAGAGGGCAGGGAGAGAAGGGGTACAGTGTGGGGAGGGGGGCAGGGAGAGAAAGGGTTACAGTGTGCACCCAGAGTGTTGCCGTGGTAACACTCTGGGTGCTCGAGACCGGAGGAGCTGGGCAGACTGGTTGAAGGGAGCCCGGCGGCCTACAGGCCTGACTAATCAGTCTGCCTGATGGTCTCTTAGGTCCCTGGCGGCCCTGGAGGCGTGGGTCAGCGTGACCCACTAGGAATCACCCTGCGACCCACCAGTGGGTCACAACCCATACTTTGGGAAATCCTGCTCTAGCACATCCTCACTTACCGACCAATCTGTTTTACGACTGAGTCGTAAGAACTGAACCCGGTCAGTAAGTGAAGATCATCTGTTCATTATCCACACACATACAACTATTCACAGACACACCTACTCAGCAACACACAGACACACATTCCTATTTACTGGGAGCTTTGCTGTTGAATCAGATTCCAATTTAATTTCTAAATTGTAGCCTTTACCTGAAAGTGCCGCTCAGCTCCCATAGTCCCACCCAGACACTTTATGGGCCCACCCTGGAGAGCACTCAGAAAACAGCTGCAGTTGGAGGATAAGAAATGTCAGATAAATGTGTTTATATTCCTTGCAGCAGCTGCAGATTTTTAGCAAAGGTGAAGAAATCAGAGGTATCTTTTTAAGAGGTATTGAAAACAAAATATGCACAAACAGGGTAGACAGGAACTGTCCCTTTAAAATCTAAACTTGCTTTCCCAAACATGTCATTCCTATTTGAAAGAGATCAAATGTTCAAATAAATACTATTGATATGAAATAATGAACGACAAATAAGACTGAAATAATATTTATCCCTTATTCATTCAGATTCTCGTTTATTATCATAAAAAAGTGATTTAAAAAAACATTTAGTTTAAAAAATCCAGATCCATACCATTCAATTTATTAACCATAAAACCCCAAAGTCAATACAGTTGGTCAATACACTATATACTGTTACATGTGATATGATCGTTACTAAATATCAGTCCTGCTTGTTTTTCCTGCTCCTTCTAGGACAGCATGTCCTCCTTATGATAGCTTTTAGAACTCTCCATACCAAGTAGAGACAGACTGAGACTGTGAGGACCAGAGCCAAGATTACATCCAGGAGGTAATACTGATACCAGGGCAGATTATTACCTGTTGCTTTTAGGTGCCCTGCACCTCCATGGCGCATTGCAAACTCTGTCCAAAAAACAGCAGCATCTAGAGGTGGTATTGGCGTGTCCCTGTGCAGTTTGGAGAGGTTTCTCATGGCATCTCTATAGGATGGGTCATCAATGACCAAACGCACTGCATTGACAATGTCTCTTGAGGAAACATTCAAAAGACTTTCCAGCATGACAGCAGCTCCTTTGGCTTTGAGGCGTAGAAGGTTTTCATACTGATCCCCAAAGATAGGTATCCCAACTATAGGGACACCATTATAAATGGCTTCGTAGACTCCGTTCTCCCCTCCATGAGCCAGGAAAGCTTTGGTGTTTGGGTGGCCAAGCAGGTCATTCTGTGGTAGCCAGTTTACCGTTTTGGTGTTGTTGCCCAAAGTATCAGGCTGTTCTCCTGTGTACCTCCAGATGACCCTTTCAGGGAGCTGGGCCAAACCTGCTGCAATCTCTCTAGCGATGTTGAGAGGTAGGGTCTTCAATATGGTGCCCAAGGAGAAGATGACTACCCCTTGCTTTGAGCTGTCCATGAACTCCTGGAACTCTTGGGCTAGAGGCTTGGATGCCTGGCACTGGAAACCACCGATATACACAACATTGGGCATGGTGGGCCGTGGGAACTCAAAGACAAAGTCCACTTTCATGAGGTATATGTCAGCCCTTTGGTACATCTCAAGCACAGTAAGATCTGTGCCAAGGTAACGCTTGCTAAGTTCGTCGTATTTGGGGTATACAAAGAATCTCGTAGAAACCAGATAAAGTGTATAGAGGAGAACATTCTTCATTCTCTCAGAGAAAGTCATCCTGTCTGTCACCCTGGAGTTTATGACAGGCACGTAGGAAAGAGGAGACGGGGCTATGGCAAAGTGAATGTCTTCTGAGGGCATCCACCTCCCAAAAAATACAAGAGGAAGCTTCAGATAATTAGATAGCATCACTCCTCCTACAGTATAGGGGTCAGCAAGCACCAAGTCAAAGCCAGCAGTTCCAAGACGCTCCATCAAATCCTTATTCTCAAATAGGTTACTGAGGAGACTAACTACAGATGTGCCGGTTTTGATGGTTTTGATGAAATCCCAGGCGAGAGTGAAAGTGGAAGGGTCTTTGGGGAAGGCGTTACTAATGATCCACTTAAGGGCAAACTCCTCAAACTGATCTCTGGTGAGGGCATGGCTGTCAGTCACAGGTACGATTTCTACGTGGAAGTCTTCTGATGACTGGTCAATGTATAAGCTGTTTGACGGTGCGAGTACAGTTAACTCATGGCCCTTCTTCATTAATTCCATCATCAGGATTTTTATATTAATCCAGTGGCTCCCGTCCACTGGTATCACCAGGATCCTGCCAGTCTGGGCAGTGGGCAGGCATAGGACAAAAATCAGGGCACATACGCTCATCAATTGAATTGGAGAAGCCATTCTTGCAAAAGTCACAGCTCTTCCTAGTGATTTTCCTGGCACACTTCCTTCTTAAAACGTGCAGGGGGTGGATATTTAAACTCTAAGACTGCCTCTTGTTATTGCACAGTCATTCTGACACAGTGCCAAAGTCAAGTTACGTTTCTCTTTACAACCTGCTTCAACACTTCTTTTTAAACTTTGCACCTTTAGCTCTTTCAAGGTTAAACACATTCTATTGTTTGTATCTTATCTGGATATACTGATTGGTTACCAGGTTGCCGCCATGTCTTTGTTCCTTTTCTGTACTATTATTTAATGGATCATTTTTTATAACTTTTTTTTGCAAGGATTACACAGGATGTGGCTGTAATAGAAATAAATTTAGCATATTTTTTTTCAATGACTTTAAAATATGTAGAGAAAAAATTTAGATATTTCAAAGATTAATGTGTGATGTGTTCACGTGAAACAAAATGTGGATTTAAAATTGTTATCACTAATTTCCCAATTAAAAACTGAGGCTAAAAAAAGCTGGTTTTGAAAAATTCTGCTGTTTAGTTGCAGTCACAGTTTGGTTATATTTTAGATTTGTGACATCCTAAAAGAACTAAACTGGCTGTCGCTGGAATCCAGACGCACCCTTCATCTTTCCGGCCTTGTGTTTAAAGGACCACTCTAGGCACCCAGACCACTTCAGCTTAATGAAGTGGTCTGGGTGCCAGGTCCAGCTAGGGTTAACCCATTTCTTTATAAACATAGCAGTTTCAGAGAAACTGCTATGTTTATAAATTGGTTAAGCCTTCCCCCAAATCCTCTAGTGGCTGTCTCACTGACAGCCGCTAGAGGCGCTTGCGTGATTCTCACTGTGAAAATCACAGTGAGAGCACGCAAGCGTCCATAGGAAAGCATTGTAAATGCTTTCCTATGCGACCGGCTGAATGCGCGCTCAGCTCTTGCCGCGCGTGCGCATTCAGCCGACGGGGCGGAACGGAGGAGGATCGGAGGCAGAGAGCTCCCCGCCCAGCGCTGGAAAAAGGTACGTTTTACCCCTTTTCCCCTTTCCAGAGCCGGGCGGGAGGGGGACCCTGAGGGTGGGGGCATCCTCAGGGCACTATAGTGCCAGGAAAACGAGTATGTTTTCCTGGCACTATAGTGGTCCTTTAAAAGCTTTTCTATTCCCAGCTGTTCCTCCGATCCAGTACCAGCACTTTATTTAGTCTTCCTCAATACAAAAAGAAAGCAGCCCGCTCCTCCTTTTCCTACAGAGCACCGCAATTATACAACGACCTCCCGCACAGTTTCAAATCTTCCCCAAGCCTAAAATCCTTTAAGAGATCCCTCTCTACATACCTCAAAGCAGAATGCATGCGTCCTGTTTGATTATACATTTCCGACCTGTTCTATGTTACATTTTGTATTTATTGTGTATTAATATTGTTTTTGTATTTTATTGTACCCTATTGTATCAATGCAATGTTTTGTGGACCCAGGACATACTTGAAAACGAGAGAAATCCCAATGTATCCTTCCTGTTAAAATATTTTATAAATAAAGTGGGAAATAATTTAAGGAACACTGTAGTAATGTTGCGGGAGGCAGAGAGCTAGACAGCACTGAGAAACCTTCATTCTGGAAAAAGGTAAGTGCAACTTTATTTTTAATTTTTTTATTTTAACGCACTGGGAGGGACCTGAAACATAGTAGGGAAAGGAACATTATAGCGCTAGGAATCATTGGCTGAAACAAAAATCGGTGAGTGTTAAACCGTTATTAAATGCTTTGATAATTTACCATTTTGCTGCATCAAGGGACTCCGACCACTATAAACACTCTAGTGTGCTTTAGTAGTTATGGTCCTCAGAATACCATTAGAGTGCTCTTTTTGTCTCCGGTTATATTTACATATTTTAATTAAACCACGTATATTATTATTTAAACGTCATCTATATGTTCTTCTTAACCAATTCTATTCTTAAAGGATCACTACAGGGTCAGGAACACAAACATGTATTCCTGACCCTATAGTGTTAAAATCACCATCTAGCCTCCCTGGGCCCCTCATGCCTCCATAAATATGGTAAAAATCGTATTGTATTCAAGTCAGAAGCTGTAGATCTGCATGCTGTTAGACTCAGAAAAACAAGCAGTCTGCTGACATCATCAGAAGTGGTAGCCTGATCCAATCACAATGCTTCCCCATAGGATTGGCTGAGACTGACAAAGAGGCAGATCAGGGGCAGAGCCAGCATGATTCAAACTCAACCCTGGCCAATCAGCATCTCCTCATAGAGATTAATTGAATCAATGAATCTCTATGAGGAAAGTTCAGTGTCTGCATGCAGAGGGAGGAGATACTGAATGTTTGGATGCATTTTAGGCAGCCATGACCCAGGAAGGATCTCTAACAGCCATCTGAGGAGTGGCCAGTGAAGTTATCACTAGGCTGTAATGTAAACACTGCATTTTCTCTGAAAAGACAGTGTTTAAAGCAAAAAGCCTGAAGGTAATGATTCTACTCACCAGAACAAATTCAATAAGCTGTAGTTGTTCTGGTGACTATAGTGTCCCTTTAATTTTCAGGCTAATGTTGCATTGTTATTTCGC